>NC_134650.1:3649444-3953148 GCF_030463565.1 Pelecanus crispus
TATCAGCAGGTTATTATCAGTGGTTATTTAGTGCAGATTTAATTCTGAGATATATTAAACCACCTTAGCAAGGGCAGAGCCTCTCTTCTATTGTTACTGTGGGACTGATTTTTTTTTTTTTTTTTTTTTTTTAAACTAGGTTGGGATATAGTTGACTTCATTTTAAAACCTACACATGCCGTACAATGAGCAGAGCAGAAGTTGCAGCTGGTTCCTCAGAGGAAGAAAAAAAAAATACAGCTGTCAATTTATTGATAAAGCTACCAGCCACACCTGTGTCACTGCCAGGTAGGATTAAAAAGCAAATGTTCCAGTAGGGAACCTCAATGCAACTGTTCCCCGGTGGTGTCAGAGGAGAAGAAATACTGTCACTGTTGAGATGTTGTTGAAAAAGTTCCCGGGCCGGGTGGAAACCACATAGAATTCCAGATTTAACTGGTTTGGTGCCTGATGCTTGGGTTTTGCTTTGTTTGTCGGTGTTTTCCCCTCTGTGCGGGCAGAGAGTGTTGCCCTGCAGGGTTGCTCTGAGCACGGAGAGCATTGAGAGTGACTTGGGCTTTGGGTAAGGGCTGCTCTCGCTGCCCGGTCCGGGCAAAGTGTGTGTTAGTAGTGAAATAATGAATGTTGTTAAACCGATGTTGATTGATTATACAGGTCCAAGCTTGCACTTGTTTTTTTACAGTCTGCCTTCTCCCAACAAATTAGCTGGAGCTAAATATAAACTGTATATAAAGCTAGAGGAGCAGCAGTGGAATGTAAAATTAAAGCGTGTGTGTGATGGGAGGAGGAGGAAAACCCAGAAGAGAGGACTGCGTGGCAGGAGCCATTTCTCACTGGTGTGCGGAATAATGTTTTAGTGGCTGGGGAAAGATAGTTTCTTATTACTAAGCCTCTTTCAAAAGCTTGCTCCATTGCAGTATCAGCCTTCATGTGAATTCCTATGCTTATCTCTCACTTTTAGCATCTGAATATTTTCTCTGGGGTGGGATGTTGGGTTAAAAAGTGTTTGGAGCGTTAAGTCCTTGCAGGGTAAAATCCTGACCTGCAAGAGGTACCGGTCCAGAGCAGCGCTCAGGTCAGTCTGTATCTAAAGTAACCTGTGTCAGTGGAGCCGCTGCAGCGCTCGTTTAACAAACGAACTTTGTTAAAAAGCAGTGAGGAGCTTTGTGCTATATTAAACCCAGGATCGATGCTCTTCAAGCACACGGATAGCTGGAGGCGAAACAAACGGGCAGAGGACGAAGCCAGTGTTTATTTCTGTCACCTCATTATGAGTCTCACGGTGTTTTGACCTCCTTAAAATGGTCCGAGAGGAAAGCAAGGAGGTGCATGCAGCCTCACAGACCCAGGCTCTGGGGCTGACTTCTAAGGCTCCACGTAAGAACTGGGGGAAGAGCGGCTGGAAAGCTGCCTGGCCGAAAAGGACCTGGGGGTGCTGTGCTGGTGGACAGCGGCTGAACATGAGCCAGCAGTGTGCTCAGGTGGCCAAGGCGGCCAACAGCATCCTGGCTTGTGTCAGGAACAGTGTGGCCAGCAGGAGCAGGGAGGGGATTGTGCCCCTGTGCTCGGCGCTGGGGAGGCCGCACCTGGAATGCTGTGTCCAGTTTTGGGTCCCTCGGCACAAGAAGGACATTGGGGTGCTGGAGCGTGTCCAGGGAAGGGCAGCGGAGCTGGGGCAGGGTCTGGAGCACAGGGCTGGTGGGGAGCGGCTGAGGGAGCTGGGGGTGTTCAGCCTGGAGAAGAGGAGGCTGAGGGGAGACCTGATCGCTCTGCAGCTCCTGGCAGGAGGGGGCAGGGAGGGGGTGTTGGGCTCTTCTCCCATGTAGTTAGCGATAGGACGAGAGGAAATGGGCTCAAGCTGCGCCAGGGGAGGTTTAGGTTGGATATTAGGAAAAATTTCTTTACGGAAAGGGTGGTCAAGCATTGGAACAGGCTGCCCAGAGAGGTGGGGGAGTCACCATCCCTGGAAGCGTTCAAAAAACAGGCAGAGGTGGCACTTGGGGACATGGTTTAGTGGGCATGGGGGTGTTGGGTTGATGGATGGACTGATGATCTCAGAGATCCTTTCCAACCTTAATGATTCTATTCTATTCTAATTAGGTCATGACTTCAAAGAGATCTGCTGGAGTCTGTTGGAGTAATGGGATTAAAAGAACAAGGTCGCATCCCTTCCCCGGTTCCCCACTACCTGGCTGCAGAGCGTAAGCCGATGGGGTACCAACGATGTTCTAGAATGATTTCTAGCTATCTCCATCTGCTCTTACGCCAGTGCCGTCTGATTTGAATCAGCCCTCGCCCCTATATCCCAGGATTTTCCCTTCCCTGCTCTGCGGGCGCCCCGACTCCTTCAGCCATTTCAGAGGCAAGTCTCTTCAGCAACTCCAAATTCCAACCAGAGCTTGCTAAAAACGGCTTTGTTCAAGCCCAAACCTGTCATTTAAAAAAAAAAAAAAAAAAAAGGAGCAAAAGCAGCTTTTTTTGTGGATTAAAAAAATGTATCTTCCGCGGGGGCGAGGGGGGCGGTTCTGGTGCCGGCAGAGCCGCAGGCGCCTCCCCCCCCGGCGCGGAGTGGGCCGGGCCGGGTTCCCCCCCCCGCCGCCCTCGACGTCGGCCGGCCCAGCGGCGCGGCCCGCCCCCCGCGGAGGGAGACGCCATTGCGGGTTGTTTGTGCAGGCGGCGGCGGAGGGAGGCAGGCGGCGCCGCGGCCGCGGACTCTTTTCCCCGCGGCCACCATGTCCACCCCGGCGCGGCGCAGGCTGATGCGCGACTTCAAGAGGTGAGCGGGGGGACCCCCCCCTCGGCCCCGCCGCCGGTCGCCCCGCGGGGAGCGGGCCCCGCGCCGGCCTGGCAGCGGGGGACGCGGCGCGGCCGCTAGCCGGGCAGGGCTCCTTTGTGCCGGGGACGGGAGCTGCCGCGGGGCCGCCGTCCCCCGGGTCCTTCCCCGCCGGGCGGGGCCGCGGCGAGCCGGCGCCATCGCCCCTTCCCCCCTCGGGGAGCCCTCCGGGGGGGCCGCCCCCGGGCTGCGGGGGTCCCGGCGGGCAGGGCCGGCTTTGTTTGCGCTGGGCGCCGCGGCCGACGGCTGGGGGCGTCTGAGGATAAAAGTTGCGGCCGTGCCTTCACCCCGGCGGCGGCCCCGGGCTGCCTGGGAAGGGCCCGGCCGCGGGGGGACAGCGGGGTGGGGGTTACCCGGGCGGCAGTCCGGCCGCTGGGCCCGCGGTTCGGGCAGGCCGGGGTGCGGCGGTGGGCTGCGGGGGTCCCCCTCCCCCTCGGGGGGGCCGGCGCCCGGGAGGGGCCCGGCGGTGCGGAGCTGCCCGGTGTCTGCGCCGTGCTTCCCGCACCCCCTCCGCCTGCACGCGAGCTTTCGAATAGCGAAGGTGTTTACCCCGGTTTTCTGAAGAGAGCAGGTAGAATTTAGATGCTTTTGAGCCTTCCTAGGTTGCGGTTCTCTGTGGAAATAGCTATTCGGGATGGGCATCTAAACCCGAAGCGCAAAGTAGCAGCAAACGCCTCGTTTCTCTGAATACCGAAGGTGTTTACCCCGGTTTTCTGAAGAGAGCAGGCAGAATTTAGATGCTTTTGAGCCATGTTAGGTTGCGGGTCTCTCTGGAAATAGCTATTCGGGATGGGCATCTAAACCCGAAGCGCAAAGTAGCAGCAAACGCCTCGTTTCTCTGTATGTAATAAAAATCAAAATGCCCTTTAACGTTTTTACGCACATGCTGCTCTCTCTAAAGTTTTCAGTCGCGGGGAATCTGTTGGATAATACATACAAACTGCTAAAGAAGCAGTTATTAGCTGCGCTCTTTTAAACGTTAATGGCTGAGCCGCAGACTCTAGAATAATTTCTTTCCAGTCTGACATGTAAACGCAACAGCGAGTGTGCAAAAAGGTGGGGGGTGCTTTTGTACGCCTTATGTCGAATCTGGTATGTCAAATGGTTTCTCTGGACTGGAGTTGCTCCTAAGTTGTTGGAGGTGAGTCAGCTTGGATAGTGTTTCTTTTTTTAGCATAGCTACGTTATACTGGTACCTGAAAATACATCGGTAAACAGTTGACACGTATCGTAGTTGCTTTACGTGACTGCATGTAAAGCCTGATTTGTGAGTCTGCGAAATGTTGGACGTTCTTGACATGTGGAGCGTAGCTCTTCTGTTGTATTTGAGTGTTGGTGTTTGCTGAGCGGGTGTTGCTTCATTCCTGTTCAAATCAAAGCAGGATATTCCGTCTTCTCTATTGTATTTGGTTACACAGATGACATGAACCAGTGATTTTTTTCCAGGGTGGGGGACTAAGTAATTTGGCAGGATTGCAATCGGACATGTTTTTTTTCTGATTTTATAATCTTAGAAGGACTGGTTTAATAATTTTGAAATTTAAGGTGGAGGGAACACTTTAAAGCTGTGGAGAAGTATAACCAAATAAACACAAAGTAAATGAAATTTATTTCTCACATATGTGACAACTTTGATACCCCAAAACTCATGCAGCTTTTTCGTGTCAGGTTTTTTTACTTTTCTCTTCCCTAACATGTTATATTTTTTTTGTTTAGCCTTATGTTACTTGTACCTCATACTGAAAAAGCAGACCGTGTGCTGTGAACTCCGATTCACTTCGTTAAATATGAACTCCTTTTGCATACTGTGATTGTCAAGAGCAGCGAAGAGAGAACAGTTCAACAGATTTTGTGTCTCCTCTCATTTGTTTGACTAAACCGACAGAAAAATAAGTGTGGGGTTCTTCTTTTGCTGTTAAAAAGGGGTTACAAATACTACATTTTCCCTAGCTGTTGAAGATTTCCAGGCGCTTTTGGATCAGTCTAATTTCCAGTCCTTGCCCCAACCTTTCTGTAGTTAGACCCTGTGACAGCAAGGGTGCACATGAGCTTTTTAAATTGATCTAAAAATCAAAGGCATCCTTCAGGTGCATTTGTCAGGCCAAACGCTTAGGCGTTATTCTTGGCGTGCAGCCTGGCTGTCACGTAGGAAGAAGTCCTGGTCCTGCTCTCCCTGACCAAAATAGTAGGTGGGTTATGCTGTTGATACTGAACTGTCTGAACTGCCTGTGCTCGGAGAGCCAGGCTGTAAACACAGAGTTCAGAGGGGATCTGAGCTGCGAACGGAGCGAGCCCTGCTTCTCCTGGGCTGCCTCTGTAGGGCAGCACCATCGCTCAGCACCCACGTACGCGTGCGGTTTTTATCACAGGCTCAGGCAGTGCAAGTGCAGGAGAATTTACTGGCTGCGTACCAGTGTCAGCTCTGAATAAATCTGCATTTACACAGCGACATTTGGTTAGAATTTGTCCCTTGGTCTTCAGGGCTTCTGGTTGCGTCTTCGTAAGCGTACTGTGATGTGGTCAAACCTCACGTTAACGCTAAAGAATTGCTTTTGAAGCAAGGGCAGTCACTGCATTTTCTTTATTCTTGCATAACTCAAGAGGCTGAATAGGCAGGCTGGGTAGGAGCTGTCCCTGGAGGGGTTTGATCGGGCAAATTGCTCATCAGGTGATTGGGGCTGGCTGGTTTGCGTTGGTCGGGGTCTTAGCGATCCTTAAGCAGAAGCGTTGGCAGAAGGAGAGTATCTGGTTCCTATTCTTTGGTTGCGATACATATTTCTGTCTGGTTCAAGTTTATGTGGCTTTCAGTAAGTAAAGTGCTTTTCCCTAGTCCAAGGATTAAGAAACTAAAAAGAATTTAAAATTCTTCCGTGATTACTTTAGAGATAACCACATCTGTTGAACTGGTAAGAGGGAGCAGTACACAGGTTTCCCCCTTGCTCCCTTTTGAAGCAATCAGCTTGCCAGTCAAAATAGGCTTATACCAAATTTAGCCACATCGCGTGCATGGCTCTGGGAATGCAGGAAAAGCTCCGCTGACTGTCTCTTGTGCTTAGTCCCGGCAAGCGTGCCGTGTAAGTGTCACCGGCTGGCTTTCAGCTCCTGTTTGTGGCTGCGATTTGCTCTCTTCTTCGTTGTGGCAGCCAGCAGCAATTGCTCTTTCAGAGTTCACCGTGTAGTACTGTAAATCCCAGCTGTGCGTGGTGCTTTAAATTATTCTTACGGTTAATGCTTTGCTCCCTGCACACTTCATCTAACCTGTTGGGCCCTTGCGGCGTGTTGATGTAATACAGGAGAAAATCTTGACACACGTTGTCTTGTAGGATTGTCTTTCGGAGTACTGATAATCTGCATGTAACACTTTGTGTGTTCTCTGGTTTGGAATGAGAAAATATTTACAAAATCTGGATATGACTCTTAAATTATACTTGCAGGTGGAAGTATTTCATTTGTATAAGGCTTGTCATTCTATATTTGTAATTCTTAGATTGCAGGAAGACCCTCCTGTGGGTGTCAGTGGTGCACCATCTGAGAATAACATAATGCAATGGAATGCAGTAATCTTTGGGTAAGAGTTTTTGATCACTATAAAATTCTGTATCAAATGGCTAACTTTAACAAAACCTGGGTTTTGTTTTTACAATTACTCTCTTCTTTTATGTACATAAAGTCAGGAAACTTAGAAAATGACCAAGTGTGCTGTTGTAGTGAAAAATCTGTTTTCAGGGGTAATACAGAATGAGTAGGAAAGAAAAAAATTTAAAATTTCTTCATCTTTTTTGTTGAATAAAGCTTGCACATGGCTTAATAAATAGGTTAGGCTGTGTAGGAGTTGGGTTATGAAAAAGCAGGCTTCCTCTTTTAAGTACATAAAAGCCGCATGTTCTCGGCCATTAAATCCAGATGTATTAGCAGCGATTGGATTGATTCCCAGTAGGACGAGGTACAGGTTCTGTCTGGGAAGTTAGATTACGTATCCTACCGAACAGGAACTGGCTTAGTATCCTTTCACAAAACTGAAGTATGCTCGCTAGTAATTTGCTCATAATGTCCAATCTTGTCACGTAACGGCAGATGTATCGTTTGGGATGGTGATCAAGTAGGTACCTCGGCCAGCTGATTGACTCTGGGGAGGTGTCTTAGATATGACAGAGCTCCCAGAGGTTGCCTCTGGATACTGCTCTAAATATTTAAATTACTGCCTCTACGTATATTTTGGGGAGGATGAGGAAGAAGATAGGAATTTACTGTGCCTGTTTAGAAGTAGGTAATGATCATTTTTAACAGGAGTTTGTTTTTAAAACCTTTCAGGCCAGAAGGGACACCTTTTGAAGATGGTAAGCCGCTAACGTTTCTATCCTCTGTCATTCTTGTAAACGTTGCCAGTATTAACTTTGTTCTGCTTTGAAAAAATAATAGATGTTATCTCTATATAATTTGGAACGAACTAAGCAAGCAAGCGAAGGAGTAAGGTCTTGTTGGCTATAAAAATACGTATTTTGATGTAAGCAGTATCTTGTCATAGCGGTCGATGGTTAGTTAGAAAGCTACAAAGCAGTGCTTAAATCAATACTTGTTTGTACATATATGCTAGAGCTTTTAGTGGGGGAAGCCGGTCTAGTGCTGCCAGATGTGTTTTCGCATCTCCATAGCTAAGCTCAACAAGACAGCGTGCTTTTCTGGTTTCATCTCTGTGGCATGTTTGATTCATCTCTGTTCTTCTAATGAAGAACAGGTGAAAAATCTTGAATTGTTCGGAAATAGACCTCGGTGAGGGGGAGGGAATGCCGAATTTGTACATAAACATGAAAGTTGGTGTGTAATGAACCTCCCTTAGGCATATGAGGAATAATGAGTTTAATAATTATAGTATTATTGCAGTAATCGGCAGCAGATGGGTTTTTCTCTGTGTTGGGTTGGAGGAGTTACAGTAAATTATTCACTGATCCATAATAAAGGTTTTCAGTGAATCAGTCGTGAGCTCCAAAGACTGAGATTGCCGATTATGAAATTCCAGTGTTTCTTTGCTGGCACCACAGTGCCTTCTTAATGAAACGCCTTAAAGTCACCGAAGTTCATGGAACCGGCACGTTAGGTCACAGAAGAAGGGGAGGGCGGTGGGATAATTGATGTTGGATCTAGCTGCCTTTGCCATGTATACAGTGAACCTCCAAGCTTCTACCTTGCTGCTGCTGGTTTTATTACTGTCACTGAGTAGTAGTTCATGGTTCCATTATCACTTGAAACATATGAAAAGAAACCAGCCTCAGTGTTGTTTGTTTATATAATGGTGAGAGGAAATATTGATCACGGAGCACATAAATTAACTTATGTCATGTCTGTTCTTGGCAGTGTTCCTTTGTTGTTAGTTATCTGATTGTATTTATGTTTGTTTGGACAGGTACTTTTAAACTAGTAATAGAATTTTCAGAAGAATATCCAAATAAGCCTCCAACTGTAAGGTTTTTATCAAAAATGTTCCATCCAAACGGTGAGTAAATAATTTTTATTTAGCCATAATACCCATTAAATATTATGGTGTGGTCATGTATTCTGCAAAGCTCCAGAATGCTTAACAGCTCTCCATCTCTCTTCATTGCCACCTCCTAAGTAGACGTCTAGGACAGCAACTGCTTGATGAAAAATTAAGAATTATGATGCTATTAAGAAGCAGCTATCTGTCTCTTTCTGATCAATATACAGCCTCAGTAGCAAAGCCTGTGAGCATTTTCAGCAGCGGCTGCACTTAGGTTGGCTTAAAGAGGCAATTCTGGTTGCAGATTCCTGCCGCCTTCCATTTAACAGCAGTCGTGGATGTGCAGCCACGTCGTGAATGGGAGTAGGGAACTGATGGAGCCAAATGTGACTTATTTCTGTCGGGTGAGATTTCAGCCAAGCCCATGCCTTCGTTTGGGTCACTGTACCAACCAGAACTAGCACAAGGAGGAAGCTGAGAGCGCACAGTCGTAGGGGAGCGCAGAGGGGGAGGCAGCTGAGCCTAACTCAGTGATGAGGACAGCTTTATGGGACAGTGCTGTGGTTCCTGCTCCAGCGCTTGCTAGGTTTTATCCAGTTGTTCTTGCATGCGGAAAACACAAACCGTGCCTCCTCCTTTTTCAAGCCCCTCGGTAGCAAAGGGGCGTATAGATTCAATTTGAGGGTTGAAGCATGAGCCCATTACAGCGTTTCTTGTAGTTTGACCCCTCCTTGAACAGAGGTGACCTTGGCTTCAGTTCTGTGACTTTTTAGACAGTGCTGTCTGACCATTCATCTGTCACATAACACGCAGGCCAGCGTGCCTCTGGCAGGGTTTTTGCAATTTGTTGCTTTTCATTGGTGTGAACAAGCTAGAAGACTGGGGTGTAGGAGTTTGGCCGATCCCAGTTGCATACAGGCTCTTTTATTAAAACTGCTGATAGCTACCCAGACAGAAGTAGGATTTCAGGCACGTTTTTCTATTGTCTGTCATAGTGAGTGTAGAGCACATGAAAACGGGGCAGGAACTCCCTCCGTTCCTGCGTGAGTCCGCTCAGACCGCGCAATGCTCGCCTGTGCAGTGGATTCCACTGCTGCAGTATGTGTCTCGCCGCTCTCCGGGAGCGAGGGGCCTCACCTCTGTGTGTGTCTGTGCCAGTCACACAGGAGGAGCAAACCCAGTCTGCCGGTTCCTGTGCTAATGCCCTAATAATGCCATAATCTTTAGACCTTCCTTCTTTTCCTCGTCCGTGTTCTGTTACTTCTAGTAATACATCTCCTTCAAAATGCAAGCTGTCAAACCACAGAAAATTTGAGAGACGTAGCTGCTGTCCTTTCCTAAAGCGTTAATTTAAGCACAGTCTAAATTGGAATGGTAACTCTGCCTTGAACAGTATGTAATGAGCAAACTGTAAAATAAATCTGACTAGTTTCTAAATGGTATCTATGTTGTATTTACAGTTTATGCGGATGGTAGCATATGTTTAGATATTCTTCAGAATCGCTGGAGTCCAACATACGATGTTTCATCTATTTTAACTTCAATTCAGGTAACTTTACATCTATTTTAGCAAATGATTATGTTGCTGTTGGTCTCTATTCCAGAGTACACGGCTCAGTGATGTGGCTTGCAGGTATCTGTATCAGACTTCCACTACTTGTGAGCTAAGCAGTAGCTTTGTAGATCAAGTAAAGGCTAAGGTGCTGACCTATGCAATTACTAATTTTGAGCTACAAAATTGCCATTAGATTTTTTTTTTTTTAACAGGAAAACAGTTAACTGGTTTGGATTCCTTTTTAACTGTTTTTAGTCAAGATAGGACAATGAGATGTAGAAATTTGCTTAGTGTTTGAAACACTAACGTCTATCGTGAAGCCTTGCCCTATGAAGCCCTCAGGGAGACGATACTGCTGAAACCTACTTTACTTGGAATAAGTAAAAATGGCCTGGCATGGCAAAAATGTACATTTTCTCCTGTGTGATTGATTTTATTTTTCTACAGTGAAGTCTTCTAGGAGGCATCTTAAGCCCCTCTTTAGTCCTGAATGGCAATAGTAGTGTAATTACCAAATAATCAATTAGCATCATACTGCTAACTGGCACAGGTGGCCGTGTATCTCTTAGGTTTGTGAACCTAGAAGTGTACACAGCGCTAACGCTTATGCAGTGTATAATTTGAGGTTCAGTAGTGTAATTATGGGTGCCTAACCATGAGTTTAACTGTTTGGTTATTCTTTTTTTTCAATTGGGCTCTTCTGAGTCATGTCTGCCTCCTGAAACACATGTGTTTTGAAAGCTGTAAGTTGCTTTTTCCCTGATTTAAAACGTGTTGGTTTGTCTCATGTTTTGTTTTCCCCTTTTTACAGTCTCTGCTTGATGAACCTAACCCAAACAGTCCAGCAAACAGTCAGGCGGCACAACTCTATCAGGAGAACAAACGTGAATATGAGAAAAGAGTTTCAGCTATTGTCGAACAAAGTTGGAATGATTCGTAACGGCCGCTTTGTTACTCTCCATCCTCATAATCATTATGTACAATTTAACTCTCAATAGACAGGCTACCAGAAATTTCAAGTGCCACAGTTCTGAGAATTTGCATAAACACTCATTTGCAAACAAAATTAAGCCCTCCAGTTTAGGAAACGTAAAAGCTTGTGTATCTTGATTAACGTACTTTTTATTGCATGGTATGAACTAAGTTATTGCTACATAAATTTGTAATATATCCTGTTTGTATTTTTTTTCCAAGTGTATAATGTTGGTGTGGAGTTTTCATGACAGAATATACACATTTTGTAAATCTGTACTTTTTCAAATATTGAATGCCTTATTTTTGAATTCTTTAGATTTTTAAATTGGAGAAAAAGCACTTAACAAAGTTTTTATATATAAATATTTCATGTAAAACTGTTAAATACATAACCTTAGTGCAAGACATTCAGCTCTCACTCTGTATCTCTTTCAAAGGGCTCATTTTTAGTCCATTTTTTCCTTTCGGTACTCACTAATTATACCGTGCACTTTACAAACAGAAAAGTGGATCCATGATCTAACTCTCTTCACTGGATGTCTCTGCTTCTGCACCAGAGCTTGACTTGATTCTGTGTGTCCTCAGTTGTATGAGGAAGAGAAGTATCGGTAGCTGCCAGCTTACAAATGGGGAAACAGATGTAACTGTTTTGCTAAAAGTCCCGCTTTAAGCCAGCGGCAGAGTTGCAAACAGGACCTGGATGACCAGGCTTGATGATACTGTATTCTAATAACTTTTCTTTTTCAGGGAGATTGTATTTTACCAAGTTGTAAAATGTTGTCATCTAAACCTGTCCTATATTCACATACTGATACTGTAACATAGTTTTGAATATCTTCTATTAACTAAAGAGGTGTCCCATTAGTTTCCCTTGGGGGTAGGGAAAAAATTAATCACCTAGAGAAGAAAACATGCCTGCAGATTTAATGGAGTTATTCTTTGGAACTTGGCTGTGTACCACATGGTCAGGTCTCATGTCTGTGTCACAGAGGTTCCACGTATTCTTAAATTGCCAGTTTTAAAGAAGTTTGGGTTTGGTTTTGTAAATGCCGGTGTGGTAATTTCTTACTGTATTCTGTAAGCCAGGCTGGGTGACTGCAGGAAAGAATTAGGCTTTTTTTTTTTTTTTTTTCCCCTCCCAGCAGCAAAATTGTCCTCCCTTTGTCATAATCCCATCCAGCATTACATACATATTAAAACCCCCAAATCCCATACCAAAATACAGCTCGGTGTTGCCTGAAAAGCAGTGGAACTTTATTTGGGCTAGAAGAGAAAATGTTACTTGCAGTAGTCATTATGGAAAGTTCAGCCTCTGTTAACGCAGTGAAACAAGAATATTGATTTACACCCACACCTCCTCATGAAGTTGTTTTGTAATTTATAGGAGCAGTACTGTTAAGTTTAGGAACAGCCATCGGAATACTAGTCAAACCGTTCCGTGGCAGTAGTTTGTGGAGCAAAACTGTTCTACCTTAGGTAAGAATTGTTAGGAAGCTGTAGTTGGCGTGCAAAGGCTCAGAAACATCAGAGCTAAGGAATACTAAACTGCAGTCTTGATAAGGCAGTTGGCTTGCCTTGAGTCAGTGAATTTGTGTTTAAAAACTCTTCAGTCTATGTCTAATTATTAACAGGAACCCCAAGGGATCCAGTTTGCCTTTTGACTATGGTGAAATTACAGTAACGCTAGCAAAGCGGTGTTGTATAGCTTAAAGCTATCGATGCCAAGCTTTTCGTTCACAATAATACAGAAAAGCTTCCCGTTTCTAAGAATTAGTCTAAACGTTGA
Organism: Pelecanus crispus; assembly: GCF_030463565.1. Taxonomy (NCBI): domain Eukaryota; kingdom Metazoa; phylum Chordata; class Aves; order Pelecaniformes; family Pelecanidae; genus Pelecanus; species Pelecanus crispus. The sequence goes on from NC_134650.1 coordinate 3,662,070, forward strand.
AGATTTTTTTTTGAAGTTTTGCCTCCTGTTTCAGTGTTTATTATTCCTCTGACGTGTGCGTGAGATGAGATTTGCCATTCGTTAGCATCCACATTAATTTGATTATTCCTGAACAGCCAGTTTAGCCTAGTTATAGATTGATGAGACTCAGAAAATGTTTTTTTTGTATCAGGGATGGAGGCAGTGGATGTCCGAGAAACATAATTGGAGGAGAAGGAGGTTTAATGAGCGATGAGCGCTGCAAGCTCAGAGCGCCTGGGCAGGGACCCACAACATATAGGCGCACGTGCGTGTTTGAAGGCACGAGAGCATTCTCTGTTGCAGGCAGGATTTGAAGCTTACAGCAAGTAGTTAAAGTCTGGGTGGCAAATGTCCTGCTGTCCCACAGAGAAAGGCAATTCCTCTATTCCCAGCGTCTGGTGGGGAGGGAGGTTTCGTTGTTTGCGCCGATCTCGAGTGTTATGGCTGTGTGTTGGCAGCGGAATCTGGATGAGAACAGCCACGGTGAGAATCCAGGTTTTTGCTGACGACCTGCGGGTAGATGCTGGCGTCGAGGAACCCGCGTTTCTCGAGGTGGGTGTCCTCGAGTGCACAGGAGACTGCATGGCGTCCCACGCAAGAGCTGCGCCGGGGGGAACAATCAGCAGCAGAGCCCTCCCAAAGTACACGTTAAAGGTAATCACGAGAGTATGGATTAAAATCTGTTAAAACTTGAAAGAGAAACAACTACCAAGCAAAATGAGCCTGTTGATTATGGCGTAAAGGAATGGAGTTTAGCCTGACTAACACCACGTGCCCCGCCTTTGCTCTTGCCACCGCTGGCTGCTGAGGAAGGTGGCTTTGCCAGCCTGGGCTCAGCCTCCTCCCGGCACCTCTGTCTGCCTGTGCCGTGTTTTTGGGGCTGGTGGGATCCCCCCGCGCCGCTCCCTGGCCCCGCCATCCTCCTTTTCCCCTCACGGCTCCCACATGGAAGCGAGCCTGCGCTGGGGCCAGCCCTGCCTGGCTGGGAGCCTCCCTTGGCGGAGGTTGAAGCGCAGAAGGCGGCGCAGCTCGACGGTTGATGGAATCATCGAATCGTTTACGTTGGAAAAGAGCTTTAAGATCATCCAGTCCAACCATTAACCTGTGCTACCAAGTCCACACTAAACCAATTAAGGGGAGAGTAGCAATTTTGTGTTTCCTGGCTTGGTGGCTGGATTATTTTTAATGAAAGTAAAAACTAGGAATCACTAAGGTTGGAAAGGCCCTCTAAGATCATCAGTCCATCCATCAACCCAGCACCCCCATGCCCACTAAACCATGTCCCCAAGTGCCACCTCTGCCCGTTTTTTGAACCCCTCCAGGGATGGGGACTCCACCACCTCTCTGGGCAGCCTGTTCCAATGCTTGACCGCTCTTTCCATGAAGAAATTTTTCCCAATATCCAATCTAACCCCCCCCGGCGCAGCTTGAGCCCATTCCCTCTCCCATGGCTGATCCCCTTCTCCGTACATTTATTAACTCCCCCGCTGTGGCTCTCGAAGGGCGGCGCGGTGATTTACTGACAGGCTCCCGGGGACGGGCCCTTCCTTCCCCGCCGCGGCGGCTCCGCGCTTCCCCCCGGGCAGCCGCCGCCCCGCTCCGCTGCCGAGCGCCGGGCCCAGCGGCCCGCCCCGGAGCCGGAGCCGGAGCCGGAGCCGTCGCGGAGCCGGGCTCCCGAGGAGCGGAAGGGCCCGGCGCCGCCGCTCTGCCCCGCGCCTCGGCTGCCCTGGAGGAGCGCGGGCGGGGCGGCGCAGGCGCGACCGGGGCTGAGGGGAACCGCGGGCCGCGCCCGGGCCTCCGCGCTGCCCTCAGGGCCCGGCCCCTTCGTGCCGGGCTGCGGGCGGCCGTGCCCCCGCCCCGGGCCTGCCGAAGCGCTGCGGCCGGCGGGAGGTGCGAGGCCGAGCGGCGGAGGCGGCCTGGGGGAAGCCCCGGGGAGTCCCCGGGGAGCTGCGGTAACCGGGCCCCGGCCGTGGCTGTGAGCGGCTCGGTGGCGCAGCCGGGCCGCCTTGGGCAGCCCTGGGAGAAGCCACCCGCGAAGGCTTCGTGGAGAAGCGGCTCGGGGGCAGCGCGGGCTGGGTGTCCCCAGCGCTCGCCTTGGCTCGGCACCCGGGGCTGGCGGGTTGGGGGCACCCCCCCAGGCCACCCCCCCAGGTCACCCCCCCAGGTCACCCCCCCAGGCCACCCCCCCAGGCCACCCCCCCAGGTCACCCCCCCAGCCCTCAGGAGAGAGCGAAAATGTCCTCGCAGTGCTTCTGGGCGTCCCGAGACCTTTCTCGTCCCAAAACAACGGGCCAGGAGTGTGGGTAATGGACGGCGTGAAGGCAGATCCTGCCGTTTCCATCTTCATGCTACAAAGAGCAGGAGTCCAGTGAAATTTTAAGGGCGAAGTTCAAGTGTACCGATTCACCAGAGCACAGTATAGTCAGGATAAACTTTGTGGTACGGTTAGTTTCTTAAATAGTGTATTGGGATGCTTGATTTTTTTAATTAATCAATTAGGGAATGTAATACACTAGGCTTGCATGGACAGTGTGATTTGTCCAGAGAAGGGCAGCGGAGCTGGGGCAGGGTCTGGAGCACAGGGCTGGTGGGGAGCGGCTGAGGGAGCTGGGGGTGTTCAGCCTGGAGAAGAGGAGGCTGAGGGGAGACCTGATCGCTCTGCAGCTCCTGGCAGGAGGGGGCAGGGAGGTGGGTGTTGGGCTCTTCTCCCACGGAGTTGGCGATAGGACGAGAGGAAATGGGCTCAAGCTGCGTCAGGGGAGGTTTAGGTTGGAAATTAGGAAAAATTTCTTCATGGAAAGGGTGGTCAAGCATTGGAACAGGCTGCCCAGAGAGGTGGTGGAGTCCCCATCCCTGGAAGTGTTCAAAAAACGGGCAGAGGTGGCACTTGGGGACATGGTTTAGTCTAGTCTACCCTTGATTGGCTTAGAGTAGACTCGGTAGTGTAGGTTAATGGTTGGACTGGATGATCTTAAAGGTCTTTTCCAACCTAAACGATTCTATGATTCTATTCTATGATTCTATGATTAATTAAGGAAGTACTGGTGGGTACACAGATTTTGGGTTTCTAGCTTCTCACGGGGCTTCAGTTCATTGGTACTAAACAGTTCGTAATCACTTTTCCATGGGATTCCATATAAAGATCTAAGATCACTCTGGAGACATTTTGAAATCATTCATCCCAGTGCTTTTGTGCTAGGTATGCACATCATCCACCTCATTTTACAGATGGACAGACAGAGGCATCCAGATCTGCGGCAGTTTTTGTGTAGGTCAGGAGGAATCCGGTGGCAGGGCTGTAGGCGTGAGCCATTCCTGGTGCTTCCCCGGTCTGAGTTTCAAGTTTGAGAACGCCTTCGCCTTCAGGTTTGTCGCGCTAACGTTATTCATAAGAAGCATCAAACACTGCGCTGCTGGTGCTTCTTTCTTCAGATCTTGGTTCCCTGAAGATGTCTCATCCAAATACAGTCCCAAGCCAAAACTAGGGGACTCGGATCTTCCCAAATGTGATTAACTTCACTAGTCTGAGTTGTCCCGCTGGGATTCTTTGCCGCAGTACAGATAAATGTGTGTAATTGCAGAATCGAGGCCTTAGGCTGTGAGAAGCGAAGAAATCGCAGCTCGAGGTGGTGTATCTGTCGCTTCTTTGTGGGAGGTTTTGTATTAATAGTCAATTAATTCAATGTGTCAAACAAATAAAGCTTTAAATATTTAGAGATTAGGAGGTCCCTAATAAAAAATTACAGGAAAAAAGGAAGAGTCCCTGATCACTACAGTGGCGTTTAAATACTCAAAGTAAATTAGGTAGGATACCACAGGCAGATAGTAAAATACTTTGGGTTTAGCGTGCAAGATTCCGCGAGAATAGCGGCTGGTGTGTACCAAAATGCAGAGGAGAGGAAGACCCTTATCATCTGGCCAGACTTCCCTACCTCGGGTTTTTATTTGAGCATTTTACTGTTTGTGGAAGCTGTCCCAGGCAAATACTATGCCTTGTTTGTTTAGAGTTGTTTTTGTGGACGGGGAAAGATGTAATCGACAGACAATCTGCTGTAATGTGTGAGTTGGCAAGGCGGCGTTCCCCACCTCTCCTTCTGATGGGGCTCCACGGTGCAGGAAAGGATGAGAGGCTGGTTGGATGCAAGGGGGAAACGAGTGACCAGGGGCTCCGGATGAGCGGGCCGGCATTTGTTTGTGAGCAGCCCCAGCTCCAGCGCTCTGTTTAATCTGTTAAGTCACTCGGTAAGACAATTATCTGGCCTTCTCTCCCGCATCTCCTTAATCTTTCTAACGGAAGAGCTTCAATGGAGTATGGAATACTTGTGTCCCACCTGTAGCATTGGAGTATTCTCCTGGAAAGGAAGAGCTGTGGGTTCAAAATTCTTCAGGCAAGGAATAAACTCAGGCCTCTGACTGCTGTGTAAGTGTAGGCAAACAGGATGGTGCCTCTGGTGTTTTGAACACGCTGGCTTTGGTCCACGTAGACCAGAGAATCGTAGAATCATCGAATCGTTTAGGTTGGAAAAGACCTTTAAGATCATCCAGTCCAACCATTAACCTAACATTACCAAGTCCACCACTAAGCCAGTCAAGGGTAGACTAGACTAAACCATGTCCCCAAGTGCCACGTCTGCCCGTTCTTTGAACACAAAAGAAGCGCGGGATTTAAGGCACTCTCCTTTCCAGCCTATATCCTACTGCCCAGCTCCAGGCAGCTGCCTGCTGCCGTGCCGGCGATGGCTTACGGCTCCTCCTCGGGGCACCTGACGTCTTTAGAAGGTGCAAACTCAGACGTTGCGCTAGCCGCTGTCACAAACCCTTGCTTGGATCTGGCTTGAGCCGTACGAACGCCGTGTAGCCAGAGCAGTGAGTGATTTAGGAGGCAATCTTTCTATTTCATAAAAGCTTTTGGGATAAAAACAGTCCAAAACTAGGAGACCGAAGAAGAATTGTGTGTTATTGTACTCGTGTGGACGGTTTTGTTGAACATGAGTCTTCTTCATGGTTAATCTCTGGAAATCTCTTCATATTGAAAGAAGAATGGTGTGAGAGGCAAAGGAAAAAGGAGCTAAATCTAAAAAAAAAAAATTAAATATGTAGAATTAGAGAACCCATTAAAAACCTGACGCTGCTCTGCTTTGACTGAGCATTCAAAGGATAGAAGTTGTCATTTTAGAAAAGAATCTATCTTGGATTATGTGTGTGTGTGTATGTAGGAGAGGAGAGGGCTTTTGAGGTGATTATTATAGAAACTTTAAATAATTAGGTAGTATTATTGAAAATAAATGGGGTTTAGGGTTTGGGGTTTTGGGTTTTTTTTTTTTGCTTAGCATTGTTACTGCACCTTGAGTTTGTCTCATACCGCAGCTACCATCAGCAGAGAACAAAAAATATGCAGAACTTTCTGATAATGACTGTAATTAGCATCACAAGCTATGGAAATTGCAATATTCCCTCAAGGTTTCTTGTCATTCTCCCATGTTTCTGCACTGAAAATAAAGATTTTTTAAGACAAGGTATCTTCTGTGTTTGGTACTGTCCCACTACTGGTAACGTTCCAGCCTCCGTGGCTGCGCAAATCCATTCTTAATGCTTGTGTCCGAGTCGTATTTCTGAGCTGGTCTGGGTGAAAGCTGCATCCTGCCAGAAGGTAAACACGCTGCTCTCGAACAGCGGATGGTGCGCGGCATCCAAAATGAAGCCTTTTTCTTTCTGACGTTGTCAAAGCACGTAGCGTGGGATTTTCCGAGCTAGTGAAAATGTTAGTAACAGTAAGCGCGTTTTATAATCCCAATATGCGAATGTTTTAATCGGGAATTCGGTGATGTCATAAAATAAATTATTTTTGCCCTTAAACATGTGCCGGGGCCGGGTCAGACTACAGTATAAAGGCAGTATTATGATGTGACGGCGCTGACTGATTTATTAGAGGCCTCGCTGTAGCGGCCGTGAGCGCTGAAGGTGGGTAGACTTCGCCTACCCAAGTAGACTTTGCCTACCCAAGTAGACTTTGCCTACCCAAGTAGACTTTGCCTACCCAAGCCTCCACCTGTAGCGCGGGGTAATCGGTCGTCGACCCCTGTAACTGAAAAGATCTTGTGTTCCTTTCCGTGTTTTTTCAATCGGGGTCGTTAACCGCCGTGTCTGATTCATTTCTAAGCTGAAGAATTTTGACAGCTGCCAATTTGGTACACATACCAGGGGCTGAGCTGGGGAGCCGCGAAGCTGGAAAGGATGCCGCAGCCCGAGCAGAGGCTCTACCTGGCACGGCAGCACCTCCGCACCCCGGCAGCACTGGCACACAGGGCAACCTAAATGCGTATACGTCGGGGAACTGGTTGGTCAAAGTAAGGTCATCCCAAGCATCTGAGACCCGCATTCGTTTTTATCCCAGATAAACCTTCGCTTACAAATCAGTGAGCGCGTCCGTGTTCTTTTCAAAGCTGAGCTGAACTTTGAACGGCTCGGTCTCGGCGTCAGATTGTTAATAGCGCTGTTCATTATCATCGCCATTTCTTTATATTTCTGTTCATTTTGAAGTTTATTTGGGTGCGGAGAGAAGATTATGTGTTCAGGGTTTTGTCCGGAATTCTGCCACACAAGTGCAATGTCCAGTAAATATAAACATTGTTATTTTTATTACTTCATGTTATTGCTATTGTGATGGGAATAGAAGGATTCAGTTCTGACATAGGGTACTTCACGCAGACTGAGAGGCAAATTGTCTTCAATGACTGACCAAAACCGGGAAGAAGGCAGAAATGCCATCTCTTTTGAATTAATTATGAACCACACAGCTCTTGCTATTATCTGTTTACACATTATTGGCCTTGTGATGTGCTGGTGAGAGATTTCCTTTCACTGTCTGGTCCAAACGTACGTTAAGTCCAATTTCATTAAAAAGGCTGCTCGCTTTCCTTGTTGAAAGGGTCATTGTGTTAGTTATTACAGTGTTTTCTTTGTGCTTGCTCTCCCCAAATTCCAGTAACTATTTTGTGGAAAAGTTTGAAAGTGAACTTTTGATGCCTGTGAAAGCTGCTTCATTGACTTTATTGACTCCAGAGCCTGAAGTTCTTTATCTGCAGAGATCTTTAAGAGGACACTAAAAAGTTTCAGCCAAAGCTTATAGAATTTGGTACGTATGGTTAAGTAGTATAGACCCAATGCTGTTCCCATGGAGACCTAAAGGAATTTTTCCATTGAATTAAGTGGTAGCAAAGCATACCCTTTATTAAGCGGGAAAAGGAGTAGACCGAAGAACTCAATTTGTTGTTCCCGGTTTTGTTGGTGTGCTTGCTCTTCTGTATAAAGAAATAAACCCGGAGAAATTATAAGCATTTGCATTGCAATTCATCTGCTTCAAGCTCACTGCGTGTTTGTAGATAAGGGGGGGTGTGGTTACAGTGTGATAACCCGCGAGGCAAAGGCAGAGCTCTCCTTACTTCACTCGTTGCTGGTGCCTTTCCCTGGAAACAGGGATGCGAGGAGAGTGTTTCAGCCTCCCACGTCTCCTGCTCGGGAGAGGTCGATGGTGGGTGCTGTTAGCGGGTGGTGTCGGTGCCTCCCTGTCGCGGGTTGCGTGCCCGCTATTCTTGAGGGCACTCTTGAACGCAAATTTGTTAAAGCGCCAACTTGTTAGCCGTGAAATTCCAACAATTTACTAATACACAAAGAAATCCCAAGTATACTCACATTTTGAAAGAGTTTTGTCACTCTGGAAGTTTGGGATATTGCTCAAGGGGTCGTCGGAAGCCCCTGGTGAGCCCAGCTCCAGCCACGGCTTCAAGTGGGGCTCTGTGATAGGCATTTGGCCGGATCCTGCAGCTCTTGTCTATGAAGTTCCTTAGGAATTTACAGAAAAGGAGAAAATTGAGGCCACACGTTGTACAGTGTGGTGCAGAAAATTGTTTCTGGTTGAAGCGGTGTCAATGAAATCATTGGCTACTGAAGCCAACAGATTTATGACTGATTTAAATGGAGTAAGGATTTTGCCTATAATGAAGTCCTTTCATTTTGGCTCACTGAGATTTCTCTTGTTCTTTCTTAGTGCCTCATGACACATTCACTCCATCCTTGCCTAAACAAAGAGAAATTATGCTATCATGGTCTCCCTTTAAATATTTTCTATTTGAGGGCCTACTGAAAAGACTCCAGAGGCAAATTCTTGGTTTAGAAGTTGCTATTTATGTCTAGACACATCTGAATGTCGTTATGCTTTGAATGTTCTGGATGGCTTGCCATTTTCTTTGTAAAGATGTATGAGTCTAGAGAGAGAGTGCATTATTTTAAATTAACTTGAAATAAGCTTTAAGCGGCTTAGGGTTCTACTTGTTGCAACTGGCTCCCTCGATAAAAATACATAACAAAATCAGCAACACCGCAAGTGAAATTCTGATTTATTGGTGTTTTAAAGCAGAGCGGAAACAAGTTCTCAATGTATGACATTGGGTTCTGTTGGCATATTAGTATTTGAATTATTATAGGGTCTGAGACTCCTGGTCGTGGCCAGGAGCCTACATGCTACGGGCTCTACACAAACACCACCAGTGCGTTGTCTTTATTCCAAAGGGCTTTCGGTCTGAGTGTAAGGCAGATGATGACAGGGAACACGGTCAGGCACAGAAGGAAAGAAAATAACAAAATGATAATTACTGCCAAGAAAGCCAGTGGTCTCACTATTGCTAATCAACTATCAAACATTGTAATAAATAAGTAGATAAGCTTGGCAATTTATGCATTTCATAAAAAAATATAATTACGGCATTATGCACACCCGAAGTAAGAAGCCAAACTGTCCTCAGCGCGTGCATTTCAGCTCCAAATCCAGGTTACGCGATAACGGTTTTCATAGACCAGGTGATCTCCACCTCGATTTTCCTGCAGTTCTGTATTTCCGAAAGGACTCTTCAAAGCATTCTACAGCACTACGAGTTAAATTGCTGCTTGCTTTTGTTCTTTCCCGCAAACTGTATTTGCTTACCGAGCAGGTGGGAGTTACGGAGGGTCAGCACGAAAGGCAGCCTAGCTCGCACGCGAGCTCTCCAGCTCTACTGGTGCACGTCCACTTAAGGGCTGCCAACTCTTGTAACTATGCCTTCCTCGCTGGTTTGTAGGTGTTAATGTCACAGCATTCCTCTGTGGGTTAAATTAACAAATACAGAATTGTCTAGTATTTCTATTTGATGAGAAACAGATCTGCTGGGTCGATCATGAGACCTCTTGTTTCTAAATTCGGTACGGGCAGGGCAGGACTGACGGCAGTATTAGCTGGTGAAATGCGGGGCACATAGGGGTACAGATCTTCAAATCTGCCCCGGGTCTCAAGGGCAGGACCGCACCGACACTGAGCGTACGGGAGATGCCAGCTAGCTCTGGCATCAAGACTAGCGATGAACACTCAGCTTGAGTGGAAAGCTTGGGCAGCATCTTCAGGGACATTTCATCCCTAAACCTGGCCAAAGAGAGCTCGGCTGAGTGCAGGAGGAGAGCGGGACTCTCTGGGTTTACATCACCTTAAAGAATACAAAACGTCATTAAATCTCTGTACAGCAGTTTATCCACCGTAATTGTCTTACTGCTGGCTGCATGCTGGTTTACATTCATTTTTAAAGGACGAAGAAAATATTTCAAATGACTGATCAAAAGAATATTTTACTCTTCTCACATTCAGAGTATGGAATCTATGAAACATTTATTCAGGAAATGAAATATTAGGGCCTGACAGATATCTCTAGCGTCACTGAGTAAGCAGGTTATCTGGAGATTTCTAGTGCAAACAATCCAGCGCTTTGATGAATACATGAATAATGCCATTACAGGAGTTTGAGAGCTAGATTAGGTCGGTGTGGAAGTTGCAGTCATTTCAGCAATTGTAATAAAGGCTGAAAATTAACAATCTATTACAACCAGAAACAGTGTGTTTATATATAATATATGTATATATGTATATATGTATATATGTATATATATGTAATATGTATATATATGTGTATAGTATTATATATCAGTGTGTTTCTTAAGCAAAGAATGACAGAGCATTTTGGTTTACAGTGTAAATAATAATATTTTTGCTGAGCGGGGGCTGGGTGTAATGGAAAGAGATTGATGCCTGGTGGCTGAGATTGTAGGGAATTTTGCAAGAGGATCGGTGAAATGGCGCAGCCCTTCGTGGTCACAGCTTTATGTTTGCCGTTGGTTTTGTGTATGACATGTGTCTGCGATTTTGACGCTTTACTTTCACTCAGTGTTGTCGTCGAAAGGATGCAGACCCTCTCTGTTAACATAAGTGGTTCGGAGCTCTGAGACCTTAAATTGTAATGACATTGCTTCAAATGTCAGGTTCTTCACCGGCATATCACTTCTGGTGATAGAAACCTAAGCAGCTTAGGTGATAGAAACCTAAGTAGCTTAATAGCTTCGCGATGCCATATAATGTATGGGGAATCTCCCTGCCCGGGGAATCTGATAGGGGAGATCTGAGTCACGGTGACAGCTTCAGCAACCAGGCAGGTGAAGTGAGGGAGCGTGTGATGAGCTCAGAGGAGGGGAGCTGATGCTTTGCTATTTATGGATGCACGGAGAGGCTCAGACAGGAACTCCAGGCAGGGCCACTCTTTGCTTCGCTATGAAAACGATTCCTCATCAGAGCTGCAAAGCGAAACACAATTTGTAGCTGGCGTAGTCTCCGAGTGCCCTGATTGCATGAACACGTGGACACGCCACAGGAGCAGCTTTTGATGAGAGCCTGAAATAAGCACATTTTAGCAATACGGACGCTGCTGAATTTTATCTTGCTCTTCCTTGGTGAGTGTGTTTTGTTTTTACAGAGGAAGAATGAAATGACGCTGTGTACCCTTTACACCAAGAACAGGCTCCTCTCATTATTATAGGGTATAATTCAGGAACTAGTTTGGTCCAGTTTATTTACTGGAAGACACTCTCTCTTGTCAGCCAATTCTGGAAACTAGAGTTAACGTACGGTAACCTCTTCATAAGAGGCGTTAATGATTACAGAATCCGGTTGCATCTAACTCATCACCGTCAGCCTGAATTAAAACCAAAGAGATTGTGTTTGTTTCGGTTATTTGGTAAAAGGGTGTCGTGCTTTAGCTATCTCCCTAGCGTCGTTTTGGCTGGGGTCAGCACTTTCCCAGACCATTCCTGTCCTAGACGGGGCTTAAGAGTTAGTCCGGGCTGTTTTCAATATGTGGTTTGGACGTGCCACTCTGCCCCGAAGAGGGGAAGGCTTTGATAATAAAGATGATTGATAGCCGTCCTGTGCTGGCTGGCCCACCAGTCCAACATGCCCAGGTCAATCGGAGAGATGTACCCCTTCTTTCCTGATAAAAGAAACCCCATCCAATTAGAAGAGGCTATAAACCAACAGACATTATGATCCTACAAGGAGGTTGAAAGTTTTGTCATAAAACATCTTCTCAGTAAGATGCTTTCTGCCTTTCTGCTGCAAGAAAAACCACATTTCTCTCCCTAAGTGACTGAATATAGCTCTGCCTCTGGCTTAGACCCGTGTGTCCGTCAAAGCCAAGGATCAATGTCACGCTTGTTTCATGGACGCTGAACTGAGCGCTTAGGGCCCGGCTCCGAGAGTCTGCGAGCTCTTAAACCCCGACGAGCTCAATGAGCGCGGAAGGAGCTCATCACCTCGGCGGACCGGGCAGATTTTGAAGCCAGTGAAGCCTCGCCGAAGCCCGTGTCACATGCTTAAAAAGGTCAGTCACATATTTACAAAAGCCCGTCAGAGTTGAACTGCGCCCTGATTGAGATTATACTGGAAGCAAGACATGTGATTGTGCTGATGTTTACATCATTTCCCAAGAAGGTAAAATTCAGGCATTTATTTCTGATGGTTTTGCACGGCACAGAGCTAGCAGCCTGATTTGTATTCAGCTGCTGCATATTGAAGCTGGTCATCGGTCTTGTAAATGGTAGATAGGAAGAATTGCTGTAGCAGAGAAATATTTCCTCTGTTTTAGGATAGATTTTAACCGTAGCCCTCCGACTCCTGATAACCAAAGCAAGAGTTATGTGTCTGGCGTTCTCTGCCCTACGCTCCTGGTTATTTATTCCGCGATGTGCAGGAAGGAAGGAGACGTGCGCAATCTCCATTCTTGTTACCAGGAATTGTGCACCTAATTCTCTGTGCATTGTGCTGAAAATGAACTAGTAAGATGTGTTCTGCATCAGCAAAACGGCTCCCTTATTCAGCTGGAATGAGAATGCGCACGCTATAACTTGGGAGTAAAGAAAATCGCTGTAAACGATTTCTTTAAACAGAGTCTGTTGGGTTTTTCCTTAAATTTTTGCTGAGAGTGAAGATTCTGCAGGGTTTTTTTTCTCCTTTTTCCTACCCAATTGCTAACCTTTCAGTTGCGTGCGTTTCTGCTGCTTCTAGCACTTTTCATTCTGATGGCAGTTTTTCATCTCTTCACTAGCTTATGGCTAAAACAGTCCTTGTAACAGGAATTTCAGTTACTTTCTCTCCAGAATAATTATTTCCATTCGTTCCCGCTCTGGTCCTGGGGGAAAGGGCTGCCTCGTGTCTCGCCTTGATGGATCCATCCTCCCAGTTCCTCTACTTTGGGCAAATGTCTTCTCCGCGGATGTCAACACCAGGTGACAGCACCTTTCTGAGACGTATTTTCAAGTCATTCTTAGCTAATACATTGCCTAAACCTATTAGGGCTTACTATTAGGACTGAAATTTTCCTGGTTGGCTACTCAATTAATAAAAATGCATCAGCATACGCATGCATAATTATGGTAATGTGGATAATTCTGTGACTTATTCTGTCTGAAAACTTTGCAGAATGCTTCACAGAAGTGCCGTGAAGTACTGTTAATCACAGTGCAGAGACTCAAAACAAGCGCAGGGAACGGAGCGGGTTCTTCTCCTGCTGTTACTCAACAAGTCACTAAAATAACCAGGACAGCGCATTCAAATTGGGATCTCCTCACCCACCGTTCTTTGTGTTAGCCGCTACCTAGATCCTAGGTGGTTTTTTTCTGTAGCGAAAGATGTAATACAAAATCACAACTCACAGTTTTTTACTGAAGCAAAGTCATTTGTATGCTGTGTGATTTTATAAAACCATAGACCTCCTGCTTTTTACGGCATCTTGAGCTTTTAAAATGACTTTTATCTATCAATCTGAAGGATTCTGAATCTGACAGACATTAATTAATGAAAAAAATCACTGAAATTAGAGAAAGAGTAGCTACTTATCTGCTCCATCCATGTAACAGCTGAACACCATCCCGTACGATCTTTTTTCCTGCCAATGCTACGTCCCATCAGAAGTCAAGGGGAGGCGTACGAGGCGCAGGTAAAACCATCGCTGTTTTGTAAAGACAGATGTTGGGGTACGCCGTGAGCACATTCACACCAGCTGTGCAGCCATATACTGGGGAGAGGACCAACATTGTGAGCACAAGGCGAGGTGCTGCGGGGCAGCAGAGAACTACTCTGCAGCCAGAGACGGAGCTCCCCGTGCTGCCCTCACCGACACATCGCAGAGATCATAGAATCATCCAATCATAGAATGGTTTAGGTTGGAAAAGACCTTTAAGATCATCCAGTCCAACCATTAACCCACACTACCAAGCCCACACTAAGCCAATCAAGGGTAGACCAGACTAAACCATGTCCCCAAGTGCCACATCTGCCTGTTTTTTGAACACTTCCAGGGATGGTGACTCCCCCACCTCTCTGGGCAGCCTGTTCCAATGCTTGACCACCCTTCCCATGAAGAAATTTTTCCTAATTTCCAACCTAAACCTCCCCTGGTGCAGCTTGAGCCCGTTTCCTCTCGTCCTATCACTAACTACTTGGGAGAAGAGCCCATCACCCCCCTCCCTGCCCCCTCCTGTCAGGTAGTTGTAGAGAGCAATAAGGTCATCTACAGGAGAAAGCCATCTCACTACAACTAAACTCTAAATCAGTACAAGTAATATCATTTTTTCCTGGTTTGGTTGGGAACATATTTGACTAACCCATAATAAGCTACTTTATATGGAAATCGGTGTCTGCGCCGTCCTCGCTCCAGTCGAACTGTATTGGTTTGTGGATTCGCCTTAAGTTCTGCAGCAATACAACTTTCTTCTGTGGCAAAGCCCTTGGAGAGTCATCAGCCTCCTATGACATCAAGGTGCGGAAATATAAAGTGAAGGTTTAGGACATTTCAGCTGTATCACAGTTATGAATTCTGCCTCAGTTCATGAAGCTGTTGTATTATTTAATGCCTCGCCGTATAAAGACTCAGAGGTTTGCTTCAAAATTTATGTTGCTTGCTTCAGGTCTGAGTTTAAAGAGCTGTGAGAGGAGGAACCCAGTGTCATCTATGGTAATAATCTGCTGGAAGGAGGTGAGGATGCCGACCTGGGCGAAAGGCGGAGGAAATCTGGTCTCTGCAAGTGACTGACGGCAGTGGAAAACCCGCAGCAGAAAGGAGGAAAGGCCAGTGTGCAGTTAAGCGCCGCGAGGAGGGGACGTATCTCGCGATGGGAGGAGTGGTACAAACACGTTGCGGGCAGGAATCGTAAAGCAACCTGTGACCAGGGAGAAGGCATATGACAAAATTAAAGCAGAAAGCCAAGTGATGGTGTGGGTTCTGAAGGGCTTGGAATTGCCTGGAGATATTTAAAACGCCACTTAAATCTGTGTGTACGCTCAGCCTGTGGGTGAGTAGATGCCTTGTGATCCTTTTAGCCATTCCTCCGGGAGCCCTGTGCGTAGCGCGCTGGTTCAGGCATTATTCCTCAAGGGTTAAACTATAAACTGAAGTACCCTCAAGTGCGGAACTCAAGTGAGCGTGGTTTTGAGTATCCAGCAGTCTTATAGCAGCTGGAATGCAGAGTCTCATTCCTGAGCTGTAATGCCAGAGCCCGTGCGCAGATACTGTGGTTGGCGTCTGCGGAGACCCGTTCACAGCAGCTCCTCGGTTTTATGCAGGGTGTAAGCCCTCTGGTATTGATGGGAGAGGTTTTGAGGGTACTAACCTGTGTAAAAGGAAAAGTGGTCTTTAAATACTAAACAAAAAAGCCACTTAGAGTGTCACCACTGTGGGGATTTTCTGCTTGCTGGGAGCAGCATCTCGGTGCTCGTGGATTGTAGAGCTGCTCGAGGAATGAACCATGATGTGACGTGCAGTTCGTGTGTTTCTTCCTGTGCACGAGCAGACACAAATAAAATAATGACCCCAGTTCAGAGCTTCTAGATTCTACCAAAATCCCTTTGCTTGGTGTTTCGCACTGGCCAGGCATTGCTGGTAATAGGCACAGGGACCAGAGCAGATAGGAGAAGTAACCGTGTGAAGCCAGGAGGAGAATGTCCCAAGAGCCAGATGCATCCTTTGGCCATTTCCAACCGATGAACCTTGTATAAGGCTTAGCAACTGTCAGCGGGGAGCGGGTGCACCGCACGCCTCCTCGCACGCTGCTTGTGAGCTCTGCAAGAGCTGATCAGGAGATGCCCCAGGGTGAGCTGAAGCCCCATCAGCGAGTTCGTCAGACAGCGCAGGCATAGAATCATAGAATCATAGAATCGTTTAGGTTGGAAAAGACCTTTAAGGTCATCCAGTCCAACCATTAACCTACACTACCAGGTCTACTCTAAGCCAATCAAGGGTAGACTAGACTAAACCATGTCCCAAAGTGCCACCTCTGCCCGTTTTTTGAACACTTCCAGGGATGGGGACTCCACCACCTCTCTGGGCAGCCTGTTCCAAAGCCTGACCACCCTTTCCATGAAGAAATTTTTCCTAATTTCCAACCTAAACCTCCCCTGGTGCAGCTTAAGCCCATTTCCTCTTGTCCTATCGCTAACTACATGGGAGAAGAGCCCAACACCCCCCTCCCTGCCCCCTCCTTTCAGGCAGTTGTAGAGAGCGATCAGGTCTCCCCTCAGCCTCCTCTTCTCCAGGCTGAACACCCCCAGCTCCCTCAGCCGCTCCCCACCAGCCCTGTGCTCCAGACCCTGCCCCAGCTCCGCTGCCCTTCTCTGGACACGCTCCAGCACCCCAATGTCCTTCTTGTAGTGAGGGGCCCAAAACTGGACACAGCATTCCAGGTGCGGCCTCACCAGCGCCGAGCACAGGGGCACAATCCCCTCCCTGCTCCTGCTGGCCACACTGTTCCTGACACAAGCCAGGATGCTGTTGGCCTTCTTGGCCACCTGGGCACACTGCTGGCTCATGTTCAGCCGCTGTCGACCAACACCCCCAGGTTCTTTTCAGCCAGGCAGCCTTCCAGCCACTCTTCCCCAAGCCTGGAGCGCTGCATGGAGTTGTTGTGCCCGAAGTGCAGGACCCGGCACTTGGCCTTGTTAAACCTCATACAGTTGGCCTCGGCCCATCGGTCCAGCTTGTCCAGGTCCCTCTGCAGGGCCATCCTACCCTCCAGCAGATCGACAGTCCCACCCAGCTTGGTGTCATCTGCAAACTTACCGAGGGTGCACTCAATCCCCTCATCCAGATCGTTGATAAAGATATTAAACAAGGCTGGCCCCAAAACATCTCAGGTGGGAGATCTTCCTGGGATGCAGGAGCTGGGACATGGACCTCTCTGCATCCATCAGGAGCCAGGGCCGTCCCACAGCCTCACAGCTTGCCCTAACACAAGCTCCTTACACAAAGAAGGCAGGTGACTGTGGCTCCACGATTCTCGGGCGGTTTTGTGACTAACTTCTTGCCGCCGCATGATGAAGGACAAGCTGCCGCCCTCTTCTCCCTGGGGATTAGCCCCAGACACAGCTTTTTGTGAATGTTATGAAGGCGCTTTATCAGCAGCATTGGGTCTCCCACGAAACAGCAAAATGACCTTGCGTAAAACCGTGGATGGGAGACAAAGACAGCTCTTCCACACAGCGCGGTCTACATCTCCTACAGGCATGAATTAAACACGAAGTCAACCTTTTCTTCCTCGTACAGGGGCTGGGGAAGCAAAGTGCAGCTGTGATGATGCTTTATGTCAGGCCTGTCACACATCAATAAGATACCGATACGGAGGTATCTCTAAAAGCTGGCTTTCAGGTTATATTCAGTGAAAGGATGGTTTTCCTTTACTCTCCGGGGTTTACAGTAGGGATTTACACACCTAGGCTGGAGAATAGCTGGCTGCGTGACCCTGTTCACCAAAGCATCCAGGCACATTGACCAGTTTTCTTTATTTTTGGCCACCTTGTGGGGGGTTTTTTTGTCTTCGGTCTGGTGACTCTGTCCTGAAAAGGAAGTATATTTAGGGAGGTACCTAGGTTGTTGCAGTCTTTTCATCATGTTTACTTTCCCTTGTACAGGATATTTAACGGCTACTGCTGGAATGATTCTACAGTTGCTGTTCATTACTAATTATTAAACATCCAATACAAATAAAGTACTCTCTTCTTTGCAACCCTGGGGGTAAATTTTAGAGTATTAGATTTATTTTATTTTTCAAAACCAGTGTAAAGCTAAACTTTCTGTGTTGCCCCTGGGTTTTCATACTGCAGACTTGGTCAGTCAAGCATGCAAAAATCTGGTGAAATAAACCCTAGAGACCAGGTTTGAATTGTGCCTTTCACTGTCCAGAATTCTCTTCTGCTCAAAGTGGTTACCCAAACTCAGCACACAAGGCCTAATAATAATTAATTACTCTAAGCCAGATAATGGAAAAAGTGGTATGGACAGACTCCATGTAAGCATACCATTTAAAAGCATTAAATATATTTTCTTGTGGTGCAAAACATCAGTAATCAAATTTCCATTACCCAGTGGTGGGTGTGAACAGACAAGAAAAATACTGAGTCAACAGAATACCAATTAGAGATCTGCAAGTATCCTGCTTTAAATATAGCAAAGTAAGGAGATATTTTCCCAAGAGGCTGGTCTTCTAATGAGTAAGCATGACTCTGAGTCCTTTACTTTTTTTTTTTTTCCCCTCTTGAGAAACACTCTCTACTTGTGGGTGTGCCAGGAGATATACCAAAGGAAAGGGATCTGTTCACAGCCCGTAGCAAGTATTTGGCAGGGATGAAAACAGTGAAACAAACTTTTCTCAAGTGTCCTCTGAAGAGAGGAGGAAACGTGGTTTGCTTTGTAAATTCGGCTAGTCAGTGTTGCTCTGGAATTGCTCTAGAAAACATGGAGAAGCTTAAAAGCATGATGGGACTGTGTACCAGATGTGATTCTTTGTGCTGGATTTATGGCACGATACTGTCTCCTCTGTTTCTTCTGGTTTGGAGACGCTGCTCGGCTTCGGGTGTTTATCGGTGCTGGGTGATGGACGCTGTGAGAGGCTACGCAGCCTTAAACGTTCCTTGGGAAAACACGAGCAGCAGCAGCCGTCCTAGCTGCTGGGGAGGAGGCAGGTTTAGGTTTGGTCCCAAAGACGAGGGAATCAGGAGGGAGGAGTACTTCTTCCGACTCCATTACAATCTTCATGCCTTTCACAACCGTGTAACTTCTCTGGTTTTTGCCTCAAAACTGTATGTCTTAGCTACATCACACATGAGTTGTGAGATTTAATTAATATTGATAAAGCCCATTATGTAAAATTAGCCATAGGCAGGAGATTCTTTAAAAGGTGAAATCATAATAGTCATGATCAGAGTGTCTGTGTTGCTTGGAAACTGAGAGCTGTCCTGGTCTGCTCCTCAATATTTACCTTTCATTACAGTTATTTCCCCCCTACTTGTGGAAAAGGAGTTTTAAAAGAGAGAAATGAATCCATTGACAGTGATGACTACAAAGAAAAATCTTTTTCTGAGCTTTATTTTATTGCAGTTGGGTCTTGGGTCTGGCGGGTGAAGGCCACGTGGAGATTTGTTGGCAGTGGTGCCCCACAAGCGCCAGAAGCAACAGCCAGCGGCACAGGCGGGTGTAGAGCGCGATGCTTGTTTCTTTGCTTGCTTGGTTGGTTGGTTGGTTTGGAAGTATCTTTCGGGTGATCCCCACTACTCATTTTTCCAGTCTGTCTTCAGAATTTTTGGGGCTCGTTCCCAACCAGACGACATATCTACCAACCCATCCGTTTCCCGCCGTAGACTTTGGCCATTAATCTGCGAACGCGTGCTTCAGCCATTTCAACAGCTGTAGATGTGCCACTAGCTTTTAGGTACAGCCTTCAAATAAAGCAACTACATACTTTTGAAAAACCCGCAGGAAAAGTACACGAGCTTAAAAATAACCACACGAGTGGCGTATTCAGCTAATCAGGAGTTCGGATTGTCTCGGCATTTCCGCGCACAAATCAGTTGTATTTAGGAGACTAAAGTAGGTAGTCACCACTGGAGCCTGATTACGTATTTTAAGATGCCTGATTAGATTAAACTTGGTGCTGTTTATGGCTGATTTGGAGTAAATGGGAAAAATCAGAGATGGGATCCAGACATGTAAGCTGATCCAGATTTTGAGAATGAAAAATTCAGGACTCAAAACCAGACCTAAATCCAAGTTTTATACTGAGGCCCCTGACTTCAGAGTGGACTGATTCAAAATCCTGCAAGGAAAGGCTCTGGGTTGTTCCGCTGTAGGAAACTTGTATTTGCTTAGAAATAACTGACTTAATTCTTAAGGACTTTTGAAGGCTTGCGTCCTTGGTACTGAGTTGACTTTAAACAAAGATAAAGTGCTAAAACACCGAGTGGTTTAGTTACACACAGAAGTATGCATCGGAAGATATTTCATCAGTTCCTACAGTTTCCAATCCAACATCTTTGCAGGTTAGCACATGTATCCTGTTTCAGGCTTTTGATTAATTACACAGTACCAAAACCATACATATTTATAGCTTGCAGAATTAGATAAATTCTCCAGATGTGGCTTCCTTTTAGTTAAGTCGAGATGAATGGAGATCAAAGCCTTTGATCTTTAGCCTGACTGAAACCTGCTGCTGACATAAGCCTCTAGAAAATGATGCAGCGAGGGGAACTGGCCACTCTCGACTTTGATACAGAAGCATCTCAAACAAAACCTATGGAAGAAACTTTGTGGAGGATATGTCTATACACACCATTGAGTTTCTGCTCGTGAAAGTAGAAGGCAGTTTTCAATGAACCTTTTACTCTTAAACAACATATTTAAATAGATTGATTTTATGTTCCAGCTGAGAAATGATTCAAGACTTGTCAGTGCACGCATATCCTCTGCGATACACAGAACTGGCAGAAAATGTCATCGTGAGCTAGTTTATAGCCTCAATTAAGGCTATTTCCATTGCTCCAGATGTGTAAAGCAGACTTATAGCTGAGTTTCTGGTATAGTGAAATCCCTGGTGCATCCCGGGATCAGCACTGCCAGCTCAACGGCTCTTCTTCATGACCCTTGGAAAAAATGATGAATAGCCAGGGAGCTGCAAATTCAGACTGAATTCTGGCAACGTGAACACCTTATACAAGTCTTAGCCAGTTAGGCAGATAGCAGAGTCTGGAAACTCTTATCTTGTACCACAGGCTATTCTAGCAGCCACAGCTGCAAAGCAATGCAAAGTGCTGCGTGGCCACTTCTGCCTATCTCTGTAGCTTCGTAAGCCCCACAGCACGGCCATAAAACCACATGACTGTTTGGGTGATGCTGCCAAGAGAGCTCTGATTCCCATAGCCAAGACTGTTTCATGAGCTGTTTTCAATAAATGAAGCTGATACGACCAAAAAAAAAAAAAGAAAAAGACAACCCAAAAAACCCCAAATAAACAACAACCAAAAAAAAAAAAGGCCAAAACTTCAGGTTCAGACTTGCTGACATCAGAAGAAAAAAAAAAAATCAAGGACAGTACAGTATA
The DNA here is from genome assembly GCF_030463565.1 of Pelecanus crispus. NCBI lineage: Eukaryota > Metazoa > Chordata > Aves > Pelecaniformes > Pelecanidae > Pelecanus > Pelecanus crispus. Next base: position 3,682,860 of record NC_134650.1, read on the forward strand.
GATGACCCACAGCAACCTGGGGAAGGGCTGAAAAATTAGGGAGAAAAGGGTTATTAATAATGAAGTGCAGTAACAAGGAGAATGGGCAGCTCCCCCATCAAATAGAGTAGACTCCGGGTCTGCCACTGAGTCAGGAAGATCAGCTGGCTGATGCCTTTTGACAGTGACAGAGTAATCATCTGAAGACCAAAGCGACAGTGATAGGAAGTTGAGGCTGTTAAGGATGCCACCAACTCTTCTAAGAGCCTCCTCCAAGACTTTTAGACAATTTTTGGAAATGGAAGATGAGCAAAAGAATTAGAGGGGAGGCTCTTGGGCATCTTATCCTTTCAGGAGCTGGAAATATGAAGGTAGAAGACAGCTTGGTGGTACTGCCAATGGGACAATAGCATTCATGGTCCTTGGAAAGGGAGATTTGCCTTCAGAAGGCCTGATTTCAGTAAACTCCGAGAACTGACAGATTTTCATTGGAGAGAAAAGGCAGAAATGCAAACTATCCCAGTGCAGAGAAAACATAGGAAATGCAATTGATTTACTAAATCATAAATTCTTTATTGACATCAGAGGAAAGAACTATAATTTGTAAGATTACTGAAGATGATCATAAAGGAATAGCTCAAATACGTAAGGGAAAAGTCAAAATGAAAAAGGTAGAAAACCAAATGCAGCTAGCAAGAGACATCAGGGATATCACGCACTAATTCTTAAGCCCATTGATAACGGGAGGAAGAGCAAATGAAAGATTTGTCCATTACTTCATAGAGAGGAAAGCTCCTGATCAATGAAAATAAGAATTAATGCCTTTTTTCACCAGTCTTCAATAAAAAATAAACAGTGAAGAAGAGTTTAACACAATTAATACTAACAAAAAGAAACCTGGAAAACCAGGTTAAAGAATACTTAGATAAGTTAGAGGTTTTTAAATTGGCTGGGGCTGACTTAATCCTACAGTACTTGAAGAACTGGCTTTAGTAATCTCAGAACTATTAACGGTATCTCTGAATTCATGGACGGGCTGGGGCGATACCAGAAGACTGATGCATTGCTTATCTTTAAAAGGTGGGAGACGTGAGAGAAAAAAGAGCAGGAGAATTGTACAACAGTCAACTTGCCCTCAAAATCCAGAAAAATGCTGGAGCAGATAATCACATACCTGGAAAATAATAAGGAGATGAGCAACAGCCAATACAGGTTTGTCAAGAACAAATCATGTCAAAGTACTCTAATTTCATTTTAAAGAGTAACAGGCCATGTGGATAGAAGAAAAACAGTAGACGTCAAATATATTGACTTCAGTAAGGCTTTTGACACTGATTATATTTTGCTTTTTGTCCCTTGTAGCATTTTCCTTTCTATTATAATGTCTTTTAAAAATAATCTAGAGGAAAATAAAAATCAAATAAAATCCAATTTAAAAGATCCTTTTAAGCTTAATGATGTGTATGAACGTGTAGAACAGAGGATAAACACTAGAATTTGTGAAGGGTGCCGGGGCAAGCTTCTTCATACCTCTCAAGAACTAATATGGGGGCTTACCTCCCCTCCTAGGCGACAGGGACTTACGTCCCCTCCTAGGTGACGAGGTGTTTGTGTCTTTACCACCGGTGAGTACGAGGAAAGGTGAGGAATAAGATGTCTTCCCACTGCAGACTCGCTAGGGAAGAGCAATGTTAAGCTCTCATTTTTCCCCTCCAACTCAGCCTTGTAGAAATACTGACCCAAACACCTACAGTCAGAGCACCCTCTCCAAAGGCTTCTGCTGCTCCTCGCCTTCGCGGCCCCGTGGTCTCGTTGGCAGCTGGTCGGTGCTGAGTCAGCACACTTCCCTGCCGGTACAGCCTTGCCCCGTAACCTCTTCCCTGCCCGGTCCTGCCGCCTGGATGATAAGACCTTGTTGTAGGCAGCTGCTCGTGCTCCATCCTTTCCCCCGACAGACTCGCTGGGCTCAGTCCTGTGAGTGGGACTGAATCAGATGCTTTGCAGTTAATAAACATTCCTGGAGAGCACAGCGCAACTGTTCCTGCAGAACAGAGGAGGTGACCGCCCTCAGCGGTCACCACCTTCATGTTTAACCATTCATCTGTCTGGGAGAAAGGAGTTAACAGAAAGAAATGAAGACATTATGTTACATAGCAATAATATTTCACCATTGTATAGAATCATTGAATCGTTTAGGTTGGAAAAGACCTTTAAGATCATCAAGTCCAACCGTTACCCTAACAATACCAAGTCCACCACTAAACCAATTAAGGGGAGAGTCATAATTAATTTCATGTTGCCTGGCTTGGTGGCTGGATTATTTTTAATGAAAGTAAAACTAGGAATCACTGAGGTTGGAAAGGCCCTCTAAGATCATCAGTCCCACCATCAACCCAATACCCCCATGCCCACTAAACCATGTCCCAAAGTGCCACATCTGTCCATTTTCTGAACACCTCCAGGGATGGGGACTCCACCACCTCTCTGGGAAGCCTGCTCCAATGCTTAATGTATGGTAATTTTCATCCCAGTGTGGTCAAAAGGACAGCATCACCGAGATGCTGTGCCTCCTGCTGCAGAGGGCGGCTGGCTTGCAATGTGCTACAAAGCAGATGGAGAAATTCTTTGGTCAGAGAAAAAACATCCCAGAAGCCTTTCATTTTTAGGTGCTCTCAAAGAATTGCCAGGTGGAGGCCATCTCACCTGAGATGGTGATGGTGATGGAGAGCCTGGTGTGGGCACATCCAGAGGACAGTTCCTTCCCTCTTAAGCTAGGCATCTCCGATGGCTGGGCTCTCTTCTTCTCCAGTGGCTGTTGGCCAGCGAGCGCCTGGACAGGGGAAGGTGAGGAAGATGAATCCCCTAAGTGAATATCTGGGAATTTAGTTTTTCTCTACTGGTGAGACGATCGCTGAGGATTTAAGGTAGCTGGCTTGGCTGAAGATAAGGCATATGTCAGAAGAGGCGGCTGGCCCAGTAATTCTTCCCTGGCTCAGCTTAGGTCAGGATGTTAAAAATGAGTTAATTTCTTCACAAGGCTGGTAACGTAGTATTAATTGACGGGGATAATGCATTCAAGTTAAAACCGTGCATATGGAGACTCATTCATATCTTCTCTCTGTAAGATGCTGCGAGCAGTTATCCAAATTTTGGCAATTCAGGTCCTGGATTTTAAACGTAGTCAGTTTGTAATATATGGCCCTTTTTTAAAAAGGGTCAGGTTTATTTGTCTCAGTTATGAAACATTATTCTGTTGCCAAAATAATGTAGACTATAGGATGATCTATTACCAAAGTATGCCATTAACTATACTTGCACTTTGTACTTCTTCAAATATTTACAGTACAGCCTTTCTTATGTCTGATTTCTTTCTTGAATGTCCTGGAGTGGTAGTTTGAGTGTGACACACGATTGAGACATTCACTGTAACTCACTGAGGCTGGTAAAGCTGCTGGGGATTAACGGGCTGATCTTCGCTGTGCTCACTGGAAAGGCAGTGAAAAGAATTCATGCAAAATGCAGCAGAACACTGCAACTTGGAGATCATTTTTACTTGCCTCTGTCACTCCTTAAGCAGCCAAAAGTGTGATATTTTGAACAAAACATACTATGCATTTAGGTATGATGTAAATGCAGTTGTACTTACGCGAACGAAGATGTTGGACTACTGGATTAGGCCCCTTTACACTTCCCAGAAAACTGTGAAAAGTCTCCCTCCTGCTTCATTACCTATGCACGTCAGCAGAGTTGTGACACTCATCACGGGCATTTCTTTCCTTAACACTTCTGGTCGTGCTTAATTACAGCAATCACTTTTTATTCTGCTTTGTGATGATTTGATATCATAACATTTCGCTACAGTTAGTAGCGAGGTAGTTTCTGGTCAAAATGTGAACATTATTTTGCAGTGCAGAAAGATTCTTTGCCTTTATTCTAGATAGAATGAAAGCTGCAAAATTCCATCTCCCTTTGCCTCTTCAAGAAGTTTCTTGGTGCTGATGGTTTTATTCTGCTGGTGCATCAATGTTTGGTTTGCGATAAGCAACATCCCCTCTTCAAACCTTCCTTCTTTCCCTCAAGTTGTTACCACTCCGCTGAACGCTGCCAGATTAGGCAAGGGTACACAGCCATCTTTTTTTCCTTTTTTTTTTTTTTTTGAATTCTGCAGTTCTCGACTGCTCTGTTACAAGCCTACCTAATGGAATGGAAAATGGGTGGGACCGTGGACAATGAGCAGTCATCTCGGTTTTGATATAGGCTTGATGCAATAGTATGGGGGAAGCAAAGACGGGCACAGTTGGAAAAATCAGAGGTAGGCAGAGAGATAAATGACCAATACACAGCTTAGAAGTCAAAAAATGGCCCTCTGGAGTTGTGCAGAGTGACTAATGGGCACTTGGACTAGCTATAATGTGTGGTCTGAGACCTCTAACCTGCCTGGGCTGCTCAGCTGAGCTAAAGCCAAGAGCCAGGTCAGTTTGTTGGCTTCTGTGGAGTTCAGGTACTACCCTCAGTTCAGCCAGCAGCGTGCCTCTCCGTGGCGCACATTTTGCCCTTCAGCCCTTATGTGATGTCCACGAAGCTGCTGTCACGCCAGACCCAGCAACACAGAATCACCTTTTGCAATTTTATCTCCCTATACATTCTTACGGCATCACCCTCGGTCTCACTCCACCCATCTATCTTCAGACCTCCTGGCCTGCAGCTCCAGAGCGCACAGCTGCGTCACCATTAGCTTTATCTGTAATGAAAAAAGTTTACAGTCTCAAAAAGCTCCAAACCCATATGGTTCAACATCTGATTTGTTTCAAGTCACTTGAGTCACAAGTTGAAAAACCCTCCCTTTCACATATGCTTAGGAGTTGGGGTGTGGATTTCTCCAGAAAAAGACTCTTCTGTCTGCCTTTGAAGGAAGTGGCTTTGCCTTTGATGTAGCCATAAGCGAGGAGGTGGCCTCATCTCACGGTGTGTTTTCTTCACAAATACCTTAACTGTTGGGGCCTATTTACAGTTCATACAGAAAACTAGACGCAGAGTCTTACAATACGTTGCTAATCCTGACCGGGCTGGATGTAGTATAATTTGAAGCATGGTATAGGTACAGGTACGGGTACAGGTACTGTCATATATACTTCACTGTTGAGGGAAGTGAGTCTTCTCACTGCCATAGGCTCCAGCATCAGGCGAGGGCACTGGCAGGCGTTAATGGCCCCGAGCAGCCTCAGCTGGGGACCCACCCACACCCTCTGCCCGGGAGCCCATTTAAGCTCAACCCAGGAGCCTCAGTGCCTCCCTGAGCTGTGTCAGAGAGGTGCTGGTCTCCAGCTCAGCCATGGCTGTGGAGCCCCTCAATCACCCTCAGATCCATGGACTTTCTGCCTTGGGAACAGCCCTGATGCCGTGAGGGACCTGCCTGAGAACTGCTGGATGGTGTCTGAGCTGGGTTGCCCTCACGGGACTGCACCTTGACCTGTGTGGCTTGTCCTCAGACCTGCCTCATCACCGTGGACTTGCCTGATGATGTGGGCTCTTGGTTGAACTTGGCCATGACCTGTGGGTCTGCTCTGCTCACCTTGCTCAGGTACCGAGGGCTTTGCTGGTGTGTTACTAAGCTGGGCTCCTGCCTCCCTGTCCCTGTAAAGACTTTTAAACCTTAAATTAGTTTGTTTTAAATTAAGTTTGGTAAGGTGACTCACGGCAGGGATTGAAGAATTCAGTGAAATGGGACTCTTTCCCAGGACTGGGAGTTTGTGCTGGAAATACGGTGCTGTCCAGGGCTGCCTTCTAGCTGGTAAATGACGTATCCACTTTTTGTGGGGTGGATACATTAGGTTTACTAATGCAGTGTTAGGTGCAACATGTGGCTTTTTGGGGGAGTGGGAGGGAGATGGGGTGTTCAGAATGGGATGTGGGGTGTTCGGATGAGCCCCCAGACTCCAGCTGACACAGGGCCACCACATGGCCCTGGAGCTCTGTACTGTCAAAACATTATGAATTACCTAAAAACAAACAAAAAAAAAGGTTTAATCATAACTTATATGAATAGTTAAAAACATAGGCACTGTATGTCCAGGTTATCAATGTGGAAGATACTGCCTGACCTGCTGGCACCCAAACCAAGACTGAAACCTGGGGATGTTGGTATTACTAGGAAGCGAGGTGGAGTTAGTAATGTCTGTGAAGCAGTCTTTTAATATCTGATATTTTCTTAAAGAAGGCTACCTGATATGGAAATGATAGGGTTTTATTCTGGTATATAATTGAACTGATGAATCCAAATAACAGAGGGTTTATCCCAAACTGAAATTTGAATCTAAATTTCAACAGCCACTGCCATCCACCGCTTGCTTTTATATTTTCAACCATTTCTGCTGCCTTTGCTCCCCTCACAAGTAGAGGAGCTGGTCGTGAGCACCTGCAGACCCCTCCTGTTGTCTCACGGTAGACAGCCGTGCGTTGCTCCCCATCTTCCTGCATCAGGTACAAATCCAGCATTTTGTCTGGGGTTAATCACTAGCTGTAAGTAACAGTTTCCTGCATACTAACATTAGCACTGAGCTTTGCCTGTCAGAGGGGCGGAAAAGAAACCCCTCTTTTCTGCTTATTAAATTGTCTATCTGAAGTTGAAGAGTGTGTTGCAGCTGAAATGCTGATAAAAGCACTAAATGTGGAGTTGCAAATACAAACCTATAGCAGCAATTTAGCTTGCTATCACGCAGTAAATAAGAGTTACCTGCTATTCTTTGATCAACTTTTTTCCTGTTATGAACTGCATGTGTTGACAAATTATGTCACCAAAAAGAAATTCAAGTCTTTGATGAAATAAGAGGAAACATGCATGTGCTGGAAGCTGAAAAATGCACTTAAATAGACTGCTGTAGGATTTTGCAGAGCTGGAGCCTTACTCCATGAGGTGCATGAGAAAGGGCTGGGTTGGAGGTGGGGCAATTTGGGGCCAGTGCTGGCCAGGAGTAGCCATGGTGGCCTCAAAGCCCCCCCTGAGCCCCACGCAGGCTTTGGGAAGTGTTTTAACCAGAACACCGGAGCTGTAGGCAGATGTGGCTGATCCTGCTTTGGGTTTGTAACAATAAGCCGGCAGTTTCTGTAAATGGGTAGAAATGGGTGCTGCTTCAGAGGCAAGGCACCTCGAAGAGAGCAGTACCATGCGGTACTGCACTGTGATAAGCAACTGGTTAAGGGTGAAGTTTGGATCCATGGCTTTAAGATGAGAACTGGGTGGAACTTTATTATTAGAATGCAAACCGTGGTGCTTGAAGGGTCCAGTGGAGCTTAGACGTAAGTCTCGGTCAAATTCCAGGTTTCTGAACCATTTCCCAGAATGTTCAACAGAACCAAAACCAATAGGTTTCCATGTCTGCTTCTTGAAAAACATGACAGCAGTGCCTAGTGAGATGAGATACTACAAACAGGGGTGAAGCGTAAAGTTGGAAAGTGCAAATTTGGACCTGAATTTCCCTGGAGTTTGGAGGCTTTTTGATCCAAACCCTTCATTTGCTCCATTGCAGAGTGTGAGGCCGTCCCTCGCATCCTCCCTGCTCTCAAGTCTTTCCAAGTGCAGGATGGAGTAAAGCTGGGACTCTTACTGAGGTCATTTTTTAGTTCTGATGTCACTAAATATCTCTGCAGTCAAGGTCTCAAAGCTGGTTCTTTCCTAAGTATAGGCATGTGACGGAGATTGGCTGTTGCCAAGTATGTAAGGTCTCAAACTGTACCCTGCTGTGGTCCAGCTGGCTCCCGTACCCTGGCTCCAGCAGTGGCCGGCTCCAGATGAAGATGCAAGAGATGTGGTGGCAGGCACATGCATGAAAGTCTGTTCCCCTTGATTCCCCCCAGAGATGTTATCCTAATAATTAGGGACTGGCTTAAATGTTGATCTTTGGCCAGGCTGTGGCTCTGGCTATACTTATCTGCGTAGAACTTGGGTCTCTCCTTGACTGTTGCTGATTTATGAGCACCCATGACCTTTTCTAGCAAATCTAACAGTACATTTCATCAGTTTTGCGTTTGCTACTTCACCTTAATGAACACTAATTGACCATTAATTAATCAATATTACAGCTAAATTATCCTTTATATAGTACTATACTCAAATGAATAAGAATTAAGCCCAGAGGAATGACATAGAAATCTTTAACATATCTTTCCAGTGGCTCCAGCGCACAATGCCTCTGAAAAATGCCGCATAGCTGTGATGGCCCAGCCAAAGTTACCGTGCACGAGGTGGGTCTGTACTGCCTAAATGTCCCTGCTCTTGTTGTCGTCATCTGGGACAAGCAGCGTGTGGAAAAGGGCAGGGTGTGTTCCCAGAAGGGCTGAGGCCATGGCCAAGTAAGAGGCTTGGAGTATGTGCCAGAGTGGATATTGCTGTGGTTCCAGGTAAAGTATCAGGTGTAAAATATTACAGGTGGGGAACCTGAAAGTGTCACTTGACTGGAGAGGCTGAGGCACAAAAATCCCACTAGGATGTCTTCAATGTCCAGTACCTCTTTTAAAAAAAAAACTTTCTAAATAGTTAATATGTTATTTTTTTTAGTAAGTACAAACTATGTAGTCAACACTAGTATTTATTTCTCTTGCCTGTAAATAGCTGAAATACAGAAGAGCAATCCAATAATTTTAAAATTTAACTAAATAAGGGGGACACTCAAAATTAAATGCCCCATTTTGCAACATGCAAGAACATGCTCCCAACAAACCTGCGAGCCTCATTTATAAAGGCTATTGCTGGAGCATGTAGCTTATTCAGAGTCTAATGCATTAGAGACCAGAAATTTTCCTGGTCATGTATATGTGAATATATTACTGAGGCTAATTATTAAATTCATCATTTTTTCACTGGAGGCTGAATGCTGACAATCGTAATTTAGAGGTTTGCCTGGGTTTTAGGTGCATTATGGTATATACTGTTTTTATTCTTTGAGGCACTTGCTTTTCACCAGTCTAAAGCAGCTCTGCCCAGTGGTCCGGGTTCTCATTCCCTTCTGCTGAACATTTCCCATGTGAATGGGAGCTGGGCAGCTGCTCCCCCAGGACAGTGCTTCCAGCTGACCTTATCCAGCCCATTTAACCCCAGCGGCTCTGTTGGACTATCCCCACTCCTCCTGCCCCGCTGACTGGCCCATGCAGAAGCCCACGCTGGGCAGCCAGGCAGACTCTGCAATTAACGGGTAGAGGCTCACAATTGGTCTTAATCTCTCTCACCCACATGGCTCAATAAATCCATTTGATTGCAGCTTTGATAAAGCTGCTACAGTTCCAGAGGGCTCATGAAATCAGTGCGTTCCGTCAATTTTTAACTTGCAGAAGCGCCCCAGCGAAAGGCGTCGATCCATTTGTTGCAAAACCAGCTGAATCGGAGAAATGAAACGTCTCACTAGGAACAAATACAGTTTGGCAAGGTCGGGGGTAGCAAAATGCTTTTCATGGTATTTTTCTGCCTGAAGCACCTCCCTTTTGCTGCTGACATAATAGACAGGACAGATGATGGTAATAGCACCGAGATGGGATTATTGACAGCTTTCCCCACTTCTTTATTCCTTGCCTCTCATCACAGCCACCAGCACAGCATGGGGAGAAAAACCACACTACATGAAGCTCCTCTGCTGCCTTTTTGCTAAATTAACCTACACAGGGGTGGTGATTGCCCTGGAGGAGAAAGGGGATTAGCCCTTCAAAATCCTTTTGATCCTCAGAAATCTACAGGAGTCTTGAGACTCCTCCAGAGAAATTTTTCACTTGTGGTAAGTGGAGAGGTGTCCGTGGGCTCCTTCCAAAGGTCTGGGAGGAGCAAGTGAGGAAAGCAACCCTACTGCAACCCCTTAGGGGAAATATTGGGGGTTTGCAAAGCTGGAGAGGCTGAGGACCACTCCTTCAGGAGCAGAGGTGCAACCAGGTGGAGCTCTGCTGCTGTCTGAGTCTGCTTTTTCCTGCTTGGCTGGCTCAGGGCTGTGCCGCAGAGACTTGCCAGCTGCAGCTGCCCACAGAAACAGACTCTTTAACCTAAAGGGAGGTTCATGATTCCAGACAAGCTTTGCTGCACCACCTGTGCAGGGGCAGGTCTTTCTCCTCCCCTCTCCTTAAGATTCATGCATTTGTTTTGGCTACATCTGCATCTGCTGGGTCTTGCAGGGGAGTCTCTGCAAGTCCAAGGAACGGGAGGTCACAGCTATGCAGGAGCTGGGCACCCTTTTGCTGTCAAGAAAGGGCTGGAGCTGCCGTGGGAAGCCTGCGATGGATTTCTTCTAAAGCCTTTTTGTACCATTTGGGTGATGTGAAGGGGACTTGACGTAGCCTGACTTCAGGAGAAAGCCAAGAGACCAGGCCAAGAGTGGTAAAATGGTCTGCGGTCTCTCCCAACCTGGCCTACTTTGAACTTGAAAGCGAGCTCAAAAGCCCTGCTGCTTGCTTTTGAAACTATAAACTTCTCCCTGTGAAAGTTAAATTCAACCAGCCACCAGCTTGAAGGCTCTTAGATTCCCATCTCTGTAAAGAATAAATACTGCCTTCCCACCGTATCAATGTGACCCGGTCGGCAGGGGAACATCAGTGGCTGTGGACGAAGGTCTGGGAGGATTTTTTTTTTCCAGCTTCCTGTAGTTACCTCAAGCCTTCATCTCTAAAATGCAAAGGCTTTTACAGACTTTGTATTCTATTAGTGTAACACCAAATGCCCTCGTTCTTCAGGTATTTATAGCAACTTCTGCAGCTCCCATAATAACTCTTAGTGGCTCGGCACCTCGCAACATGATGTCTTGTTATCCCCATTTCACAGATGTGGAAATAGGGCACGTGGAAATTAAGTGATTTCGGCAGGATTTGCTATAACCCACTGCAATGCCTTGACTATAACACCACCTTCACATAGTGTATAGCTCAGGTAGTGTATTGTGGACTTCTGCTATTCTCTTTGCTTAAGATTATATACTATTGAGAGATAAATATTGACTCAAGAGTAGTGCCCCAATTTTCAGCGGTTCTGAGCCTCCTCAGATGTCTCTGGACTCAATGCAGACATCCAGGACCTCTGAAAATTAGGCTGGGTTTTAGGTATTAAATAATGGTGGTGTACTTACTGGCAGAGCAGGGGATGAACAGGAGGTGGAGGGCTTGATTAACCCCACAGCTGGGCTTGATCAGAAGCTGAGCTGCAGAGGAGCCAGGCTCCTGTGAAGCCAGGGCAGAAGTGGGGTGCCGCATGGGTGCGCGTGGGGTCGTGCCATGGAGCAGCGAGGCTCTTCCCGCTGGCCTGATGAGGCTGCGGGGTCTCCCAGCTACCGAACGCAGTGCTCTCCTCCTGTGCCTCAGTTTCCCCATCCACAAATCATGGAATCGTTTAGATTGGAAAAGACCTTTAAGATCATGTGTGGTAATAGTTAACCACCGCACTAAAGTGGCATAAAGCTGGATTATTTTCCAGTAAAACCACTTCTTGCACCCTGGACTTGATGTGCACCTGAATGTTACCGTGCTGCTGTTGGATACAGTGCTGACTCAAGCCTGAGTTATGCAAAACCTGAGGCTGGCTGATGAAAATGGTTTCTTCTGGGTGCAGGTGGTCCCAGGCTCCACAGAGCTCAAATAGCATCACCAGAATCACTGAGTCTTCTTTTCAAACTTAACCCTTTTTATCCTGGCTTGCTATAAGGGTGGCCTTGCTCTAAGGTATGATCCTCTTGCTGACCTCCCCAGTAACACCAGTTCGAGTTTCAGGCCTTTGACTATGTGACAGGAGTGTGATGGGTTATTTGCTGTAGGGGCTGGACTACTTGGATGCTTGATCAGCATGATGTTGTTTTGCAAGGTAATGTGCTGGGGACATGTTACGCTGCGAAATAATCCAGCCACCCAGCCAGGAAACACGAAATTGCTGCTCTCCCCTTAATTGGTTTAGTGGTGGACTTGGTAGTGTTGGGTTAATGGTTGGACTGGATGATCTTAAAGCTCTTTTCCAACCTAAACAATTCTATGATTCTATGATGTGTGGATTTAGTTCTTCATTACTATTCCCTAATGATGGTGTAGCTTTGGGATGCATGGTGTATGCAAGCAGTAAAGGATGACAGTTGGGCAAAGGGCTGGTGTTGACATGGGAATCTGTCCCTAAGCTGCCCAAGTTGATGGATATACGGCTGCTGGGGGATGCTTTGGTGCATTTGGAGATACTGCCCTTCCTTGGCTTCTGCATGGCAGCCCATTGCAAAGCTCGGGCGTCGCCGAAGCACCTGCTTTTTTGTGCCATCAGGAACACCTTCATTTGCCTAATGTGAACAGCTGAAACGTGCCCTGTGTGGGGCTGAGCTGGGTCGGGGGTGTGTTTGGCCCCGGGGCCCCCCCTCCCTGACAAACATCCAGAGCTGATGCTTCAGCTTTGTCAAGAAGGAGAGCTTGCCTTGTCCTGAACCACGCTGCGCTTGAGATTGGGTTGGAAACTCTAGGAAAATGGCTTCTCCTGAAAAAACTAAAGCAATGGCGATATGGATATGGCATTTCATAAGGTTTTCATTAATCTTGCTCTGGGAATGTCTATTACTTCCAGCCACGGTGACTGGTACTGCTCAGTACTGAACATACGTGTAGCAAACTGCTCCTGCCCCGAAAGAGCCGGCGGTGCAAAGCCGTGCCAGCTTTGGAGACATTTGCTTCAGCATCTGTACATCAAAGGTCTGCAAAGGCTTCCGTGTCGATGTGTTACACAGATGTAATCTTGGAAAATTGGTAGGTACGAACAGAGGATGTTTTAAGAAGGATTACATTTAGTGCAGTACAATAGCCCTTTATAGCCAGGGCCTTAACGTGCTGCAGTTCATGATGGCAATTAGTTGGATTAAGTTGTACCAATATAAACAAAGTCATAATGAGACAGTTACAGTAAATAGAATAAGTCGGGCTCATCCTGTGCCAGCTGTAGAGGCACTGTCAGGCATTTCGGATGCGTTGTGCAAAAAGCCTTGCAAGTTTATGGTACGGGGGAGGACGTCTGCACCCTTACGCTGCTGGTTCACAGCCACCCCGCGCACATCCCGCTGCTGCGGTGGCCTCGACTGAATGCCGCTGAATAGAGCGGGATGGGGAGCGGGAGCGCTGCTGGCATCTCGGCAGGCAAACTGGTACCAAAGCCCAAACAGGCAATGGCAAGTACTTTTAACATGTGAGAGACGAAGGGCTCGGAGGAAAAGGTGAAGCAGCAAGGCTAGGAGTAGAAAATAAGATCAGATTACAGCTTCGCTGTGTTTTAATTGCGTTGTTTAATTCCAGTTTCTAATGCTGTAAGACTAGACATCAAATAGAGTGCTAAAATTATTTGAAACCAAGCTGCAAGTCTCAACATCAGAATGCCTATTACACTTATCTGTGACCTTCTTAACATTAAAACCACCATATTATTATTATTTTACATCTTCAGTTTATTATTAGGCTTCTGAACTCTGCTGCAGCTTGATTTATAGAAACTGCTTAGTCACTGGCAGCAGTGCTGTGCTGAGAGGGGAAGAGATGCTCGCTGGTGTTTCAGCAGAGGCTCCTGCCAAGAAGCAGCCGTTGCCCTTGACAGATCATTGAAAGCTGGTGCGTGTTTCCCTCTCATGTCTAACTTCTGGAACTGTTGCAAACCAACCCAGCCTCCTTCCCCATGAAAAGCTAGGGTGGGGGAAAAAATTCAAGGCTCAATTAATGCATCCCCTCCAATCAGTCAGGGCAGATTTATTGGGCTTTGCATGAAAAGCCATCTTCTGGTTTGCCATGTGCGTTGCCGGGAGCACTGCCCAAAACCCTAGATTTTGGGGAGGTTTTCCTCCTGTGAAGTTGGGATTCAGGCTTCAGAAGCAGCAGTTTGAAGGGACAGAAGTAGTCAGTGATGTGGAAAGGAGCTGCTGTGCAGCCAGGTCAGGATGGGAGGCAGGTGGGGGCTTGGCATGATCTGGGTGCTGAAGAGCACTTTCAAAATTAAATACAGGGGGAGGGTGTCTGCTGCTTAATCACATTAATAATCATGATGCTTTCTGTGACCCCACTCATAGGAGCAAACGCTCTGAGCAGAAGTTGCAGGACAGGCCCTTACAAGAAGGGTGGTTTTTTTTTTCCCGGGTTGTACATGCACCAGGGCATAGTAAATGCTAATAATTTACAACTGTCTGAACAACCCAATTACAAGCCTGTTTCTTTTGGTTATTTGCTGAGTAATGACTATGCTAAGCTCTTTATGAAGCGTATACAAAATCGCAAACCTCAGCCCTGTGCCACGTCTGCCCTGAGTGGGTCGGGAGTGATGCCTTGTCCACCACCTCTTCGGCCAAACCGCGTTATTCCCGGTGCTGCAGCTCCAGGCTTGTGCTCCAGGCAGCCCTGCAGGTCTGTGTAGCTGCACTCCACGGCCTTTCCAAGTCTGCGACAGAAAAAGCTTTAAAAAACAAAAAAAAAGGTACTGAACGCTTCCATCCCAATTTCTTTTGTGGACAGGTTTAAGAATCGGCTAATGAAGTGTGCCTGTTTGCAGCATGCTGGTATCCTGGCGATTTAAATGGGATAGTTCAAAGAACACACATCGGTTAAGTAGCTTAGTCTTTAATTTTATTCACGCTGGAGTAAGCCATTGTCAGATATTTTCAGGGAGCTAACAGGAGAAAAACAATGGCTCTATTTGGCAGAGGCCGGTGGATGAAAAGTATCAAAGGTATAAAGTCCTAAACTGCTGAAAATAGTTGAAAATAACGGATTAGTTCTTCTCTCCTGACTCAATGCCTTTATTCTTTCTGACATTTTTTTTTATTGCCTTTTCTCCCGTAATACGTAGCAGTGACTCAGTGTGAAGGGTCTGTAATAATGTTTCATTGCTGCGAAGTCACCAGATAACCCTGTTCATCCTCTGGTTGAACACGGTTACAAATGTTTAGAATATAGCCAGAAATGGGCTGACGCTGATAGAATAGGGTAAAATAAGAGATGGAAAGAGCATTAAAAAGCACGTACTGAGGAACCATACACCCAGAAAACAATGTTTTATCTATCTGTTGGAAATCAGGAATGCCATGTGATAATCCGGTAACGTACAGAGCTATTTCATGGGATGGCTGGTGCGGCAGCAGCGCGCTTCCACCCTTCTCCTGTTCAAATAATTGCACTCGCTCCAGCTACAATGCTTGAGTCAATATTTTCAGGAACTTTGCAACTTACTTAGCCTCAGACCATATCTGACATTTCTCTGTCTTTTAAAATAGCGAGGCTCAGTCCCTGGCGTCCTGTAAAAGCGCAGGGCTGCGAGCGTGCTGCCGTAGGGGATCGGAGATGGGAGCTGCCACCTGGTTCAGCTTGGGTTTTGGTGTTGGAGAGGGTGGGAGGAGGGAGGTGCCACCTCCCTTAAACCCTCTCTGCCCAGTTTTGAGTTTGCAGCTTGTTCAGATGCCTGGGTGCTGCCCTCCAGGGCAAAGAGCCCCTTCCCAGCGACTTGACTTGGTTTTCTCTCTTAGCAGGGACATCTGAGGACTATATTCAAAGTAGAGACATTAAGGCCCAATAATAAACCTATTGACTTAAGGCATTTGGGGGCATAAATGCAATAAATTTGCTGTTTACTAAGCATAGTGTTAGTCACGTCCCTTTTGCTAAAAGATCTCTTCTGGAGCAACCAGGGCCCGAAATGCAGCAAAACGGAGAAAGTCTAAAAAAAAAAAAGTAGCCCTGGCTTGACAACATCGCACAGTCCCGTCCCAGGCTGTATCCAGTTCTCAACTGTTCTCTGCCTTCGGTCCAATAGTAAAGTCATATTTATTTACTTGGCTCTGCTGTGTTAATGAAAAAGCTGCTTAACAAAACAAATAAAAGGAAGGACATTTGCAACCAATTATGGTATTGCTGATCAGTCAAATTGTGCTGGAAATTACAAGTTGAAGTTCAGCCCAGGCAGCTGATCAATTACCTGGTAGCTTGGCACCGGTGCGCGCTATCAACTTAATAAATCAATGTAATTTCAGTCGCTCTGCCAGCATATATATGTGTATTCAATATGACATCAGTATTATATAATGATGGTTAAAACTACGCGGCCAGACGCCGTGCTCGCTTATCTGCTGTGCAACCCCACTGGAGCCCGACAGCACTCCGGCAGGCAGGGTGGAATTTGGCGAGCTATTCTTTAAATATACCCCTGGGCATCATTTAAAATCATGTTTTTAAAGCCTTTCTTTTTTGCAACCACAAGGGAAGTTAGCACTCCAGTGTATAATTCAGGGTTGACCAAATTGCCAGCCTAGCTATCT
Source organism: Pelecanus crispus (assembly GCF_030463565.1). Lineage (NCBI taxonomy): Eukaryota > Metazoa > Chordata > Aves > Pelecaniformes > Pelecanidae > Pelecanus > Pelecanus crispus. The sequence goes on from NC_134650.1 coordinate 3,699,110, forward strand.
GCTTCTAGGGGAAGACTGGCTGTGTGCTCTGGCTCCTGGAGAGGGTTGTAGGAAATGGGCGCTTTCTTTTTGGTGGCAGATGCACATCTTGGCTGGGTTACACGCAGCTTCCTCTTCTTAATTAGCTCTGACATTTTAGCTATCGTAATATGGGTTTGGTTTAGAAGTGAAGGCTGAAAGCGCTGGGTTTTTGGTTTGTTTTTTTTTTTGCTGAAAACAAAGTTTGCTTTAAGTATAGGGAAACCGGACCACTGCTGCCTGAAAGCTTTGTGGTGGGCTGGAGCACGGAAACACAGGAGCTTCTGGAAGTGCTAGTGGTCACTTGCTCCCACACACGATATCACCAGTTTCAGTGCTCCGTGCTCTCTTATTTCACGCTTCCCCAATTAGTCTGATCTCTCTTCGCCCTCCCGTTCTGTGCCAGTGACGATTGCAGTTCACCGGTGGTTCCCAGCTCTGCCGTACCTCTCCTCCGGGGAATGCGCTGTTATCAGGATGTGTTTGTTTTGGGAGCACGTACAGGGAATTGAGCCACGGTTGTGCTAGGTGCCTTGCAAAAGCAGGAAAAAAAAAAAAAAGGCAATCCCTGCCTTGAGGGTCTTAGGTTCTGCAGGCACTAATAACCATGGGGATACAGCATTTAAAAAAAAAAAATATATATAAGGCAAGGACCCTTCTTTGGTAGTGTAATTTGGTCTGGCTAATGCTCAGCTGAGAGCAGAGGTAGGGAGCAAGGGAAGGAGGAAAGAAAACCTTAGTTCATCAGTTGCCCAGCCATAGCCAAGGTTGTGTTTGGTAGGGTTTTTTTGGCAGAAGTGAGTTGTAAGGATAGTTCTGAAGGAGGAGAAAGGAGTGGCTGTTCAGATTTTATCGGGAAGGTTTTCCCAGGCTTACAAGAAAGCTGGGGAGAAAGCGAGTCTGCGCTTAGGGAAGAAGCTGACGGATGGATTCTAGAGGCTGGTGGGGCAAAGGTTATGGGCTGGCTGTATGGTAGGTAGCTTATTGCTTCAGCGAGGTAAGAGGAGATGTGGAAAGGTAACAGGAATAAAGAGGAGAAGGCAAGAAGCTTGTAAATTATGTAAACGAAGGACCAGTGTGATCGTGGAGTGAATTGATGTGGTCTTGAGGGCAGCTGCCAAAACTGAAGATTGCACTAACTGATGTAAGAGAGGGAGGGAGGCTTGGAGGAGAATTTTTTTTTCTTTAAGAAAATGGTCTTAGAGATGTTAAAAAGGAAAAGAGCAAGCTTGAGACGTGATTGCAAAGAAATCCTGTCTGCATATGGTGGATGAGACCGGGCCGAAGTGAGAGGGAGACAGGACATCGCCTGGGCGAGAAGGGAAGGGGGAAAAGAGGGAGGATGGCAGCAAACCTCCTACACCCGGCTTTCCGGGAGGGGTGGAAAGCAGGGACCTGACTGTTCCGTGGAGCTGTTGCCGTCTTTTTGTGTCATTTGAGTATTTTTCCAGTTCATTCTTTGATTAATGGATCTTTATTTTTGTATCATTGCTGATTCTGGTAACTTACCCAGCGTCACAACATGTAGGGGACTGCGGGTGGTATATCCTGGCTGTTCAGTCAGCCTGATTCTTCATCGTCTGACGCCAACTTCACGCAAACGAGCTTTCTTTTGCTATTTCCAGAAGTTCATAGCAGAAAAATACTCGGAGAGAATTTTGTCTTGTGGCGGTTTATCCTTTCTAACTCTGGCCATTACTCAAATGAAAAATGGCAGTGGTCTGTGGAAAAAAGAAAAATAATTAAAAAATAGATGCTTACTTACATTTTTCCAAACCACCAGACCAGTCTACCCATTCCTGAGAAAAGACGCAATCAAGTAACATTTCCCTTAATGTCAGAATGCAGAATAATGCCTCTGAGTCTTTCAAAGAAGATACTTCTACATTTATCTTGTCAAATGCAGAAGATAATCAGCTATTTCTTTCTCCTACCCCAAATAATTACATCTAGAAATGTTAAGAAGTAGATGTGTTTTCCTTGTTTTGCTTGGTTGGAAAAAAATTTCTTTTTATATTGATTTTTTTTTTGGTTCATGTTGGTGTATAAAAACAGGATGTAGAACAGTTGGATATGGGTGGGAGATTTGTATCAGTTAGACTTGGAGAGCATCATATCCCAGGATGGTATGATGGGGAGAAGGTGTGAAATCCTGGATCCAGAGACATCAGTAGCAATACTTCTTTTAGTTTTCATTTCCGTTATTAGATATGAATAATAGAATAATTCATAGTCTTTCAAACACTGATTTCTCCAAAATAAGTGACTTCTTTGTGAACCTTTTCAAGTCGGAAGCCATCTTACTCTATTTTAGTCCTCAACCACACCAGCAACAATTGCATTTCTATCCGGAAAAACCTTCGTCACAACTTTGGCTCCGAGTTTGCTTTGGTTTCCACGAGGAGTTCCCGACCTGCGGATGGGGTGGGATAGCGAGGAGCAGTGCTGCCAGTGTCGCTCCGCTGGGCAGGAGCTCCGGGAGGTGACATTCCGCATCACATCTGGGCTCGCCTGGCCCAGCTGATGCCCGCCGGGGAGGGAGCGGATCTGTGCGCTCCAGATGTCGTCTCCTGATGGCTCTCTCCAAGGCTTCGCGGAAGTCTCTGTGTACGCACACCGATGTGCCGTGACAGCCGTTATTTCCACTCAACAGATGGCTGGAGGTGGAGTGATGATGATGAAGGGATGCAGCCTCAGACTCTGGCACTCACCAGCTCCCGCCGCTATAATGTGGCAAGTCAACACGCAGATCTGCAGGAAGACTCTCTGCTGAGAAATACAGCCCCAAACGAGCCCTGCAGCTGGTCTTTACTTTGGACTGGGATCATAGAATCATAGAATCGTTTAGGTTGGAAAAGACCTTTAAGATCATCCAGTCCAACCATTAACCCACACTACCAAGTCTACTCTAAGCCAATCAAGGGTAGACTAGACTAAACCATGTCCCGAAATGCCACCTCTGCCCGTTTTTTAAATACTTCCAGGGATGGTGACTCCCCCACCTCTCTGGGCAGCCTGTTCCAATTCTTGACCACCCTTTCCGTAAAGAAATTTTTCTTAATTTCCAACCTAAACCTCCCCTGGTGCAGCTTGAGCCCATTTCCTCTCGTCCTATCGCTAACTACGTGGGAGAAGAGACCAACACCCACCTCACTACACCCTCCTTTCAGGGAGTTGTAGAGAGCAATGAGGTCTCCCCTCAGCCTCCTCTTCTCCAGGCTAAAATGAGGATGATGCACGAGGATGGGCATCTCCAGCAGCCCTCGATGCACAGACTCCTCACCCTGCTATCCCAGCCACGGTAGCACATTTGCATAAGCAGCAACTGGGTGAGTAATACCTGCCTCTGCAGGCATCAAATGCTGCAAGTATTTTGTGGTAAACCTGTTGCTGCTCTGGGCGGGGAGGATGCACTTTACTCCGAAAGCGAAGGATGAAAGCCTTTGTGGCGATGGCTGCGCTTTGAAAGCGACTGGGCCCAATCGTCTGCACAAGCAACTGTTTTATTATCAAATAACTGATCTCCCAACGCACTTAACGCCGCTGCCTGCGCGAAACGGAGCCAGCGCACCCTGCAGCCTTGCAGCCTTTTGCTAGTGCTGCCGAGTATCTGAATCTTGCTCCAGCAATCGATTGCTGTTCATTGCAAGAAAATAGTGGATTTGAGGGATTCACCTGTTTAGGTTGCTTGTTCTAGTGGGCTCGGGTTGGTATGCAGGGAAAATAACCACTGTTAGATGGCTAGCCTGGATCTGTGACCCGAAATGGCTGTATTTGCCCAATTCCTCAGCTACAGGTGTGCGGTGACACAGACCTGCGGCTGTCATCGCAGAACTGAGCCTAAGAAAAAACCAGATTTACACCTTGACTATCTGTTTGTGGGCAGGATCACTACTTCAGAGCCAGGCAGCGGATACAGCTGACGGATGGACTGCGAACCTGGGTGCTGGGTTATTCCTGACTTTGGCCACTTGTATCACTGGAGCAAAAATTTGCATGCCTCTGTTCTCTTATGTGGAGATAAGGATACTGGTCCCTGGATTAAAAGTGTTAAGGAGCTGCATTATGATTATAATGATATTATTTTACAGGCTGACAGTGTGCAGACGCTGGCAGTGCTGCTGCTGAGCTTCCTCAAGGAGTGTGTGCATTTGCAAAAGGGAAGAAGAAACCGTACAGGAGGATTTTCTCATGTATGAGCTGAGGAAATGGGTTATCTGTGAAACAGCCAACAGTTTTTATTTACTATGAAAATCTGAATCTCGCTCTCCATTTCCCATCAAGATAAAATGCAGGCATTTGGTTAAAATGGTAACTTAATGCTCCGGAGGTTTAATTACCACCACTCTATAATCAGAATCAACACAGAGTGCAGTCTGCAGCTCCCAACTTCAACAAGAAATGCAGCTCCCCACAAAACAGTCAATAAAAGGAAGATAAATAGCATGTGCTCAGATTTTGTGGTCCTTCCCATAGCTGAACTCGCAAATCTGCTATTGCTAATAGTTTTCTTTCAAACCTCGGGTTCTCCCTTAGCTATTATCAAACTCCATAGCTCCTTATTACCACACTTTAACTTTCTGCGTATAATATCTATATACATGGCACTGAATTAAGGGAGTTCACAGTGCTGGAAACTAAATTTCCAATTTTTTTTTCCTGTATCAACAGAAAGCACTGGTCTGAATAGCAGCGATTATTGAAACTTTTTAAGAGCCTTGGTTGGAAAAAGTGTCAAGAAGGCAGATACGTTTTCTGGACTGCGGCTGATGTGATTTCTGGCATGGGCCTCTGCTCCGTGAGATGAATGATCCCTGCTCCTCCGTTACAGTTCCTGCTCCTTTTCTTATTTAAAGGCTTCAGGACTTGCAGATCAGATTTAGGGCCAGCCTGGGTCTGTCTTGGTACTCTTTTCCCTCTGCAAGTTAAGATTTCTTTTCTCCAGCACGTTTTTCCAGTGCATTTTCTCAATGAGGTCGCCCAGCTGGGCCAACTGTTGTTGCTCCCTGTGAAAATCGCATGTGCTCTCTATTTTACCGGTTACTTTGCAAGTTGGGTTTTTAGTGAGCAGAAGCCTTTACCCATATTGCAGCCACGCTCCTGCCTGGCACTAAGGTAGCTGTAGCCAAGCAAACCTGGCCAGCGCAGGTACCGCTAGCAATGCGGCTGCAGTCCTCTGCCTTTTGCTGGGGGTCGAGCCCTGGCTTCACATCCTGGGATGCTCCCGAGCCGGAGCCGTTTCCGCTGGAGCTGTGGTAGCAACCATAGAAGTTGCTCTGAAAAAACCCAACTTTGCTACAGTTTCTGCTCTGTCTAAGCAAGGGTTAATTTTTCTCATCGCCAACCCCCTGCAAAAAGCAGCACATTTTGTATCCTGCCCCTACTGACTTGTGGAAATAAGAGATACCCTATTAACAATCCTTGTCCAAACAAAGTGTTGGCCTGGTTAGTGCCAGCACTTTCCATCCAGCACTAGTATTTGTTTTTCCATGCTCTTAATCTTATAAATTGAATCGAGTCTGATAAAAGTGACTTCCTGAATATTGCATAACAGTTTGTGTCTGTCAGGATGGAAGACAAACAAACCTGACCTTGAACTCGGAAAGTTTCCTCCCAGCAGGTAGGAGCTTCCAAAAGTCTGTGCTGATTTGGGAAATGCCGGAGGGGGCTCCTGGTCTCCTCGCTGCCCTGGGATAGGAGCGCGGCTTCCCTGGCAGCCACCCTCTCCCCAGAAGAAGCTTTGGAAAATGCTTTGGATCCTCTGGGGACTGGAGAATCCCCTGGAAAGAGCTGCAGCAGAAAGACAGCAGCATGTTCTTGCTCATCCAAAAAGGAGGCAGAGGAGAAATCCTGTCCATATCTGGCATAGTTTAGCCTCCAGGGATTAATTAAAGGCTTTCTTTCAAACCTCACTGAATAGGGAAAAGGGAGAGGCATTTTCTCTGGTGAATCATCAGCCTGTTTCAATTTTCAGTTTTACATTGCAGTAATATTTTTTTCCTAAGGGAATACCACAGGAAGGGCAAACTTTGGCTTCTCACCATTGGAGCATTACATCATTGATAGCAGCTGGAAATCTGAGTGGCGGGCAAAACAAATATTCTCTAAGCTTAGCAATCCCCCCTTTCCTTGATGCTTCTGCCCCTTCTTCCCTGCCCATGGCTAAGCCAGCGTGGGACAGGGGATCCAGGGATGGGAGCCTGTGCGTGGTGATGCTGCCAGAGCAGGGAGGTCTCCTGCATCCCCTGAGCTGCTGGCAGGGCCGGGACCGGAGCCCTGGAGACTAACGGAGCTCTGGGGCTGCAAAATCCCTTCTTCTGTGCCTCGGGCTTATGGCGATGGATGCGACGGGGGGGGAAGGAGCCACTCGGCTCGCTGGGGCTCCATGTGATACACGTAGGGACTTTCATGCAGGTTTCCCAGGGCCAGAAAAGCACATGTAGGGACTCTGTTTTTTTGGGGAGCATCCTGAAGAATTACCCTGCCCCAAGTGTGTGCGTGGTGCCCTGTCCATCGGGCCCCACAGACCCTCCGGCTGTGCTCTGGCTGCAGCGTTTGTTTTCTGACCCCATTCCCTATTCCCGTTTGGATTTCAGCTGCTTAGGCTTGATTATTTTAAACCCCCTCTATCTGATTATCAGCAGCCCAGCCAGGCCAGATAGGAAGCTTCCTGGGGGATCCCCCGTAGCATTGCAGAAGGATAATTTGTCTCATTTATGCTCCTGGAGGGGGGTGGCCAGCAGAGATGAAGCAGGGGGAGTTACGGGGACGGTACGTGGGTGGACGGTATGGGAAGGCAGCTCCCGCTGCACCCCTGCGCTGCAGCCTCCCGAATCTGAGAAACTTTGCTGCGTGACCGATTACCTTGCTGCCGCGGGCGTGCGGGGAGATGCACGTTGGCAGGCACCCACCGCCCCCGGGAGGTATCGGTGAGGGGCACCCCGGCATGCGCTAACCCGCATCGGCACGGGAGGATGCTTCTGGAAGCAGAGCGGAGCCTGGCTGCCCCAGTCGTCGCCGAGCGGTGCAGCGACACGCCAGCGTGGCAGGGTGCAGCAGCTTGGTACCGAAGCTGGGCAGCCCTGTGCAACCTTCCTAGAGCTGCCTTGCTCTTGCTTTTTGTTTTTTCTATTGTTATCCTAAAGCTGTCCTCCTCCTCCTCCTCCCCCCCCCCCCCCCAGCAGGATGAAGAAGCCTCCAGCTGGCCTGGGAGGCTTATCAGCTCTGTCTGGCTGGGTGTTAACAGTCTATTTGCATAAGTACCTGTCCCCGTCATATGCCACTTGCCTTTGTGACTCACTCCATTTGTTTATTTTTCCTTCAGCAGCCAGGCTTGCGGCGTGCCACTCCCCGAGGTATGCCAGGGCAGATGCCACCACCCCCTGGCACCGTGCGATGCCGTGCGTGCCCCGGCCAGGCTGCACGCCCTCCCTGGCTCACCCGCTCCTTCTGCCCCGCGGGACCAGCTTGGAAATTAAATGTGTAACTCGCCGGGTGCTGTTTTTCCCTCCTGGCTGTCAAGATAAAATTAAACTGAACCCCTCTCTTTCGCACCTCGGCAGCTGTCCCTGTGTCACGGCTGGGGAAAGCGAGGCTTCCGCTGGGACCGCCATCCCAGCTCGTATTGCCGGGAAGGGTGATGCATCTGGGTCGACGGCTGCGTGGTGGGCACCGCGCTGTCTCCTCCCTGCTGTTAGGTGGGCATGAGCCGAGATCCTTAAAGCCCTCTCTGAACTCGGGTCTCGGCTCCAAAGGCAGAGGCAGCGTAGCCTGCCAGACCGACTCTTCTGGATTTGCTGTGCTGAAGCAAGCGTCGCTACAGCTCTGTTCCAAGCGTTGGTCGTGACCGTGGAGTCACCTCCTCAGGTAGGAGCTAAGCAGTCTTGTTTCTGCTCATTAGCTCTGAAAGGTTTTCCCATCCATAATAAGAAAGTCATTAATGTTAAACTTCCGCTGCCAGGTACGATTGATTTGAAGATTATAACCACTATAAAGGGGGTATGCGTTGCATATACAATGTGTTAAAGCCCTGGCATGCAGGAATTGTTGCTTCAGTAGTTGTCTGTCATCTGTGGAGCTCATCAGAAAACGGCTCGGATGGATGTGGGGCTGCTCAGCAGCCCGGCAGTACTAGTCAAGAGTGGCCTGTTTTCAAAGGGCAAAGGTAAATTCAAATAAATAGCTGGTACCTCATCTGCGGAGGGGCTGTAACGCTATCCTAGGAGACGATGGACTTAATGATTTAGCAAGTCTTCACCCTCTCTCGTTGCTGTGATATTTTACAAACATGGCGCGTGACCTTGAGGTCCTCCGTGCTTGCAGGAGGGCAGTGCTCAGTGTGGGATCCCCTCTGCAAGGAGCTACCGGTGCTGAAGTATTTTCTTCTGAATGTGGCCCAGAAACCTGTCCTGCTGGCGTGCTACACTTCCCTCCCATGGCCGACGAGCCAGTGAATCAGCTGTCCGTCCATCCATTCATGCATCCAGCCACTTCTTGTATGTAAAAGTTATTTCAGACTCCTATTTCTGGCATTCATCATACCATTCATCATGTGAAGTGCTTTTGACAACATACCAGTTGAGCCGTGCCAGGCGCGCGTTGCTCCTCTGACCGGGAGAGTGGATGGAGGAAGTTGGGTGAGAAGAATGAAGGATTTGGCTCGGCTCGGCACATCCAGTCTCAGTTTTGACTGTGCTGCCCGGGCTGTGATGTTACGGGGCAGACTGAAGCGTGGTCTGCAACCGAGAGAGATGAGCCAGCGTGGGAAGGCAAATAACCAGCGATTTGGTATGAATATGATTGGTGAAGAGGATCAGCGGACTGGGTTGTCCAAAGAAAAATGCAGCGGGTAGCAGAGGGAGAAAACAGAGGGAGGAAGAAGCAGACGATACACCACACGAGCCATCCCAGAAGTGGCTAAAAGAGGAGCGGAACCATGAAAGGATGAATTCAGGAAGGCAGGAGAGGGCTGCAGGAATCCCGTTCCTTCCTTTGGAAGAGCAGTGCCCAAGCTTTCAGCTAGGGCCGCTCTTGGAGGCATTTGAGAGCGGTGAACCCACTCTGGCTTCCACAGTTAACCAGAAAAGTGCCAGGTTTGTGAGCAAAATTCAAATGCCCTCATTTTGCCACCCCAGGAAGGATGCCCATGGACTGTAGGGTGGCCATTCTGGCTTTATAGACACAATGAAATAAATGTTATGGCTGAAGCTTTCTTGAATTTACAGGCAGGCTTTGCTCCTAACTACAGAGCCTACAAATGATTTGAAGATTACAAATCCCATAAAACGTGGATTCTCTGGCTCTGTCAAACCCAGAATAACTGAAATGAAATTAGCAGGATTACTCCACAGGCGTTCGGTGCAGCGGGTGCTCCCTGACTCCTCCCCTGCACGCTGTGCCGAGCATCGCACCTCCAGCAACCGCACCTCGGCGGCAACGGCACGGCGGTTCACGTGGTGGGTCCCGGTTGCGTCGGAGCAGCGTTTTCCAGTCTCGGCAATGCCGGCAAATGGACCTATGGTGCAAAAAGCACATGGGATGGGACCCAGCCGCCTACGTGGCGTGCAGCTTGCTCGGCAAAGTGCTCCGTCGATCTGTGTGAATGGCAGCACGAGCTTCATTTTAGTCCCGTTCTAACAGGAGGTGAAAAAAATGAGACCGATGTCCTCAAATTTCAGAGGAGCAGAAGGCGGAGATCTTGGATGCAAAATCCTATTTACCGTCCCTCTCTCGTAGCCCTTTGTACCTTATGCTAATAAACAGTGCTGCACGTGCACGACTTGATCCAGACCCTGAAGAAATCAATAGGAACTGCCAGGTGCTCCATCCTCTGAAAATCAGATCATGCATTCCTGTCACTAAACGTGGCTTTCAGAGCCAGCTTTCAGGCACCCTTTTCAAAAGTTGGTATTGCGGCATATTGTATCGGGTCCCGGCTATATTCAGACCTGATGAATTTTCTTGAAATAAATACCGTGTGATGTTGTAAATCGGAAGAAATCCCTCACTTTCCATCCGTATCTCTTTTCCTTAAATGCATTAGCAGCTGGTTTGTCCTTCTGGCTACTCTTGGGTCTTTCTGAACGGTCGTCGCCAGTCCCGCGTCCCACGTGCCTCCCTCTCTCCTCGCCGCATCCAAGTTTGCTGCTCGGGAATATTGCTCAGGCGATGGAGTGTCCGTGTCAGCCCCCCTATGGTTACAACCAACCCTGTAAGCAAACCCTCATCATTTTATTTATGACTTTTGGATGAGATAATGGTTTTCCACTTTGAAAAGAAAGCTCTCTACTTCAACATTTATTTTCTATAAATGCCTTGGCATTTATATTGCAACAGGAGACTATTCAGTGACATTATCTGATAAATATCATGTTATACAGCTGCAATTTACAATGCATATATTTTTAACAGTGCTTCTAAGCTAAATTAAATGCTTCTAAAATATGGTACTTACGGAAAACAAATGTCTGTTCTAGCAATTTTGTTTTTCAGGGTACACTATTTTTTTTTAAATCGCATACCATCTTTATCCTGTCAGGCAGTAAATTATGCACTTGCACTTTCATAAACTCTCCCCTTGGGAACTTAGTCAATGAAATGGAAATGTCTTTTTCACACCCTCCAACTCCAGAGAAATACAGGGAAATAGCCAACTCGGTTATAAACTGAATGTCTAGAGGGAATCCATATAAAATGTGGATTAATGAAGTCCTGATGCATGTATTGTTTAGCATATGTACCGTTCACTCAAATGGCGCATTGAATTGTGACTCAGATCTTTAATGTCTATTTTTTTCTTTTTTTTTTTTTTTTTTAATTGGGAGAGTGTTCTGTGGTGGGCTCTGCAGGTAGGAAGACACCCGCTGGCACCTGGCTGTTAACCTCCCTCCCAAGCCAGGGCAGCTGGAGGAGGAGGAAAGCTCTGCTGGCCTCCTCAGGGGAGTAAAACACGACTGCTTTTACACCTAGGCCGATCCTTCCCTGGGTTGCGGGGTGGGAATGGGCAGGAGAAGGGCTTGCAATGGCATGTCCTGCCTTTGGGACAGCCCTTCACGAGGGAGAGAAGAGGTACTTAGGCAGCTGGACTAGATGATCCATGTAGGTCCCTTCCAACTGAACTATTCTAAATCTTCTAAATCTACTACTAGTTTCACCGCCCATCATCCAGAACTACAGACTTTGCCCCTAGCAGTCAACCATCTTCACGCCGAAACTCCGAGCGGTCTGAGGAGCCGCGTTATCCCATCACCGTGTCGAACGTGGAAAGTTTGAAATGCCAATGAAAAGGGAGCAAAGGAATGAAAGCTGCCTGGCCGAAAAGGACCTGGGGGTGTTGGTCAACAGCAGCTGAACATGAGCCAGCAGTGTGCCCAGGTGGCCAGGGAGGCCAACAGCATCCTGGCTTGTGTCAGGACTAGTGTGGCCAGCAGGAGCAGGGAGGTGATTGTGCCCCTGTGCTCGGCGCTGGTGGGGCCGCACCTGGAATGCTGTGTCCAGTTTTGGGCCCCTCAGCACAAGAAGGACATTGGGGTGCTGGAGCGTGTCCAGGGAAGGGCAGCGGAGCTGGGGAAGGGTCTGGAGCACAGGGCTGGTGGGGAGCGGCTGAGGGAGCTGGGGGTGTTCAGCCTGGAGAAGAGGAGGCTGAGGGGAGACCTCATCGCTCTGCAGCTCCTGACAGGAGGGGGCAGGGAGGGGGGTGTTGGGCTCTTCTCCCATGTAGTTAGCGATAGGACGAGAGGAAATGGGCTCAAGCTGCGCCAGGGGAGGTTTAGGTTGGAAATTAGGAAAAATTTCTTCACTGAAAGGGTGGTCAAGCATTGGAACAGGCTGCCCAGAGAGGTGGTGGAGTCCCCATCCCTGGAAGTGTTCAAAAAACGGGCAGAGGTGGCACTTGGGGACATGGTTTAGTCTGGTCTACCCTTGATTGGTTTAGTGTGGGCTTGGTAGTGTAGGTTAATGGTTGGACTGGATGCTCTTAAAGGTCTTTTCCAACCTAAACGATTCTATGATTCTATAAAGCAGGGAAGTGCGTTGCAGGGGGGCTCTGCTGCAATGCCCGAGGATCCGTCCAAAGCGTGAGGAGCTACAAGAGGTCTTGGGTTGCAGGAGCAGCGCTGAAGCAGTTCAGCTGACCATGGACGGTCCTGATTTCCCCAGATCTACCCCTGAGGGCCCTTTGAAAAGCCTCAGTTCTTGCAGTCCGGGGACTGGATGAAACGTGTGCCGCATTAGATATCCTTTGTAATAGAAATGAACTTACCGAAAACAGAGAAACCAATAACAACAACAACAACAAAGGAATCTTGAAATTTGGCAGACAAAATTCAGTGCACAGAACCCACACAAACGTGAGCATCTTTGCACAAAACCACTTACGGATGCGTTCCTTAAAGGTAATCCCTTCAGACAGAGGGAGGCTGCCATTTCTTTGAAAGATATTAAAGCAGCTGTTGCTAGAACATAAGAGAATTCTTCAGCTATCCATCAAGGGATGGATGTTTGTAATGCTATATCTATTTTTTTGTTTGTTTACAGTTTATTTTGATACCAAATTTCTAGCTACTGAAGGTAATTGAGACTGCAAACAAAATCTCACTATCCACTGATCTGCCAAATCAAATTTTCTTCTCCTGTAAGTATAGTATTTTTCCTTAGCTTCAGAGGGGAAAAGAATTATGCAGAATGAATGAGAAAGAAAAGGGATTAGTTTATATAATGACCATGGCAGCCATCTCTCCCTTGATCTTTCTGTAGTAGTTCACTCTCCAAGATGGGAGTGATTATTGTAATTTAGAACAGAGCTTGTTCTTTTTCCTTCTACTGCATCTGCTTACTACTTTCCAAATTAACACGTATTTTAATAAAAACTAAATATCCTGATTATAGCTGGGATATTGGATGACCCAACCCGGGATGCGGATGCAGCAAGGTTTTCATCATCTTTGTGTTCCCCTCCTGGAATGCCCGCGTACTGCCCTGGTCCTTGATTGAAATTAAAGTAGCCATGTGGCTATTTTGACGACTTCTGGCTACCAGAGGCCTCAGAAGAGGGTATCTAAGGCAGTAAATTAGCAGCCACGTGTCTCCTGCGCTGTTTTCAAAGTTGCGTGGTGCTTCTGAGGATCTCCACGAGCTCTGCGTCACCAGAGCATCTCCCTGCTCTGTGGTGGTCCTCCAGCACCCAGCTTCGGGGCCGGGTGGGTGTCACTGCGGGAACAGGAGCTGAGCTTCCCTCGTGGTTTCTCACTAGCTGACATTCCTGAACGGCTTGTTTCTAAGGGTCTTCAAAATGCCATTGAATCTTCATTACATTTGGGGAACACCGGTGCTCCCTTGGACCTGCTCCACCCGTGCGTCTGGTGCTAACGTCCTGCAGTAATCAAATTTGATGCCAACGAGGCCGCTGGGTTTTCCTCTTCCTCTTCCATGAGACCCATCTGCACCGAGATTTTCACTCGTCTCAAGTCCTGTTGAGAAGTTTCATTAAACCAAAGTGCTGGGAGGCAAACTATTTTGTATGCTTGTTCTCCTGAAGGTGTTTGAAGAGTTTTGTAATCACAGCTCTACGGTGAGTCAATTCACCCCTAAAATCAACATATTCGCACCTCGTCATGCCAGCACCGCGCTCCCCCAAAGCCAGTAGCTCTGTGGTGCTTTGGGGGGGACTCACGTTTAGTGACGGGCTTTAACTCTGCAGAACTTGCACAAAGCTCATCGAGACTCCGTCCTTCACTTAGAAACGTCTAAAACATCTGTTAATTCTACTGACGCGCTCATCATCGAAAGGTTGCCTATATTTTTCTTTCAGGTATGCAAAAATAAGCACCGGTGAATGAAGATGAAAGGAAAATGTTGCTGGTTTCTTCCCTGGAGATCGTATTTCTTACTTGTTGCATAACTGCTTATTTTAGCATCAATCAGCTGAGCCTTTGTTGTGTAGACAATTCTGTCCTTTTAGAGGATTTGTGCAGTATTATTTCTTCCAAAATGCTTTTTTTTGTTTTTATTATTAGATTTATTTCTTCTCTTAGCAAATGCCAGCTGACAACACCCTGTCAGAGCTCTTCATAAACGTTACATAAATGTCATACTATAGAAACGGAGTATCATATATATCATATACGTGACCTTTCCGTAGAACCATCCATCAGGTGTTATCTCCGTGTATTTTATATGTAGGTGTTACATATATGCATCCGTATGCAAGTTTTGCATGAGTGTGCACGTGTGGTAGCCAAAAATCTGTTAAGCACGCAATCGCTATTGCCGAGGAAAGTACTCAAAACGCAGAAATGGCCAAATTCTTGTTGCCAGCATGACTTAATCCACACCCTTTTGTTGAAGCAGACCAAGATTTTAATTGCACGATCGGATACTATTTTTCTTCTGCGTCGCTACGGCGTGCAACGCGTGAGATGGTCAGCGAGGGGCTCAGGAACGCTGGCTTGTTCCTATTGTTCGGCACATGATCCTAGGCCTTAGCTCAGCACATTATTCACATGTCTGACCACTTTTGGATTTGGCAGCAAGAGAAAATACAGCTCCGACATTCCCGTGCGCGGTTTGCAAAGCAGAACAAAAGCGCTCATCTTCTGGATGGCAAAACCGCATTGGGGTCGCGTCTCGGGACGCTGCGGACCTGCTGTGCGCAACCCATCCGCACCGAGGAGCGGATCTGCGTCCCTGGATTTTGGCACGCCGTGACCTCCTTTAGGGGTGTTGTCCAGAAACCCTGGAGAAATGGCCAGAAGGGTGGTAAGGCTGTAGCGTGCTGTACAGGACCGGAGCAGGGACGTCGGCAGGTTCCTCCGAAGACAGAATTATTAATTTCCTCATGGCTTTTTCGACGGTACTTTCCACTACACTGCATCAGTGCTTCAGCACGTCATTAATCCTCCCCAAACACCCGTTATGAAGATGGGTCAGGGTGACACATGGATGGATTAAGGTCAGTTTTTGACTAATTCAGGGTACTCCATCTGAGGAGCGTAATGTCTGCTTTTTCAGAGCATTTAACATGATACAGCACTTCATACATGCAAGCACAGCACCCGCTGCTTCCAGCTGTACTAAGATGGATGTCAGCAATTCAGGCTAAAGGTTTCAAGCTACGCACCCGCGATGTGGGCAACACAACCGTCAGCACCCAAAAGTTTGGTTTAATGACTTTGTCAGCGCTACCAAGCCTGTGGCAAGGGCAAGGAGAGAATCCTCTTCTTTGGGAGAGTTTTATCCTGTCCTCGCTGTCGGACTGCGTCCACGTCTTGCAGCCCTTGCTTTGTTCTGTTGGGCAGTTTTTGGTTCTGCAGGTACGATGAGGATCTGGCCAAAATTTGTCTCCTTTTTGACTTACGGAGCAGGTCTGTGGCACGCAGGTGTCATATGGGAAACAGATTGTGACTAGGTAATTAAGAACTGCATTAGAATATGCGTGCGCAAGCAAGTCTCCGTAAATTGGTACAGAATGCCTCACTTTGGACATTTCTGACGTTCTGAGCAGGTAACACAGTGACCTTCAAAAAAATATCCCTTAACGCAGCCTGTGCACGTAGACGGGGTGGGATCCGGAGGTGAAGTCCCTGCAGGGAACGCCGCTGGGTGCTGGAGCAGCGGGGGCCAGCGTCCCCCGAGGTACCCGGGGCTGGCGGGGACCGACAGAAAGGGGCCATGCTCCCGAGTCCCACCACTCTTGTACTACCAGGAAAGGCTTTTTTAACGAGGGGCTGAAGTTTCCCATTCCCTGGGGGGCCGCTGAGCGGGCTCTGAGCCCGGGGGCTGCAGGTCCCCCACGAGCAGCATCTCGAGGGACCTCAGCAGCCGGAATCGGGCATGTTTTTGCTGTGTGTTGTGAGCTGCTCTTCTTCAAAGCCCAAGAACATGACTAACTTGGGTGGGTTTATCTGACCGACCATAAAGGGCTGCCCGATGCCAAATGTCAAGACCCTATTTCCAGAGTTACAGTCCTAAAAACAAAACAAAAAACCCCGACGAGCCCAAGAATGACCAAAGCAATCCTCCTCTCCTCCTCTGCTTTCATCCTTGGAAGAGCCAAAGGATGTGGAGCGTTCGGAAAACGTCCAGCACAGGCTGCCAAGGCAGAAAGTTGCAGCCTAATTCATTCAAGTTTGGCAAATTGTACGGAGCCAGAACAGGGATGTAGAGTGGGGAGCATCTGACTGCTGTAGTTGCGGTGATGCTACCCGTGGTCCCGATGGGTTTTTAACAACCAGTAACTCAGAGTTTTAGAGCTGACCAGGTTAACGAATTTAAGAGACGGCGGCAGATTGGGATTGAAAGACGGTCTTTCACCTGAATTTTCATCTTCTGCAGCAAACGGTTTAAACCGGTGCGAAACAACTTCTGCAATTTGTTTTACTCTCGGGCCTCCGAGAGTTTGGAAAGACGTAGGCTGTCTGGCCCGCTCCATCCAATTATTATTAATTCCAAATTATTATTATTGTTTTAATTTAAGAAAGCGGCTTTATCTCGACAGCGGTGCCCCGTCGCGGTTTTGAACCCTGGGGAAGCCACTGGCCACGGGCAGCCCCGAGCCCAAAGCACCCATTTGGGGAGCACCCGCCGGGGTCCCCCCGGGGGCGGGTGGGAGCCGCTCCGCGCCTCTCCGCGGAAACTCTGTAAAGTTTTTTGGTTTTTTAATTTTTTTTTTTTTTTGGGGGGGGGGGGCACCCCGGGGCTTCGCAGCCGCAGCCGCAGCCCAGCCGCCCCTCGCCGCTCCGCGGGCGCTGCGCGCTTCCAGCGCGGCCGCGATTGCCGGCGTGGCCCGCGGAGCCCGGCCCGCGGAGCAGCGCGGAGGTTGCGCGGCCCAGCCCGGCCATTCCCACGCCGGCGGCCCGCCCCGCGGCCGCGGAAGTTTGCTACGCGGAGGGGGGGGGGGGGGGGGGGGCGGCTCCGCACCGCGGCCCCCGCCCGCTCCGCGATGGGCAAGAACCGTCTTTTTGACGCAGGAGAAATGGCAAATTTTAAGTACGTCATTAATATGGCGCCAAAAGGGTGGTTTTTTTTTTTTTTTTAAGTATAAGCTTTTTTTTTTTTTTTTTTTTTTTTTTTTTTTTTAAGGTTGCAGCAGCGGCCCCGTGTACGCCTGTGCGCAGCGCGGAGAGGGGGCGCGGGGCGCGGGGCGCGGTGGGGTGGGGGGGGGAGGGAAGGGGTGCGGGGTGCGGGGTGCGGGGTGCGGCGCTGGGGCTCCGGGCAGCGCCATGGGGCCCCGGCGGCCGGCGGGGGGGGTGAGGAGCGGAGCGGGGCGGGCGGCCCGGCCCGGGATGGCACCGGCGCTGGCCGCACCTGGCCCTGCCGCGGCGCCTGGGGGGGGCGCGGGGCGCGGGAGGGGACGGAATTGAAGATTTGGGGCGGCTGAGGGGAGGGAGGCGGGGGGGTGCGCGCGTGTGCGTGCGGTGTGTGTGTGGAAGCGCCGCCACCATTATCCGTCCCCGCTCCGAAAGTCGCTTCCCCGCCTCCCTGCCGGAGCCCGAGCGGCGGCGGGGCGGGCGGCGGGGCGAGGAGAAGCCTGAGGAAGTGCGGGGTAAAAAAGAAAGAGAAACAGGCGGGCAGGGCTCGGCCGGCCGCCGCGGAGCGGCCATCTCGGCTGGGAGCGGGGCCGCATCCATGGAGTTGCCGGGCGGCCGCCCCTGAGGAGGGCCCGGCCGGCGCGGCCCCGGCGATGACACCGGCGTGAGGCGGCGAGGGGGCTCTCCCGGCCGGGGGCTGCGGAGCATCCCCCGCCCCCGCCTCCGCCGTAACCCGAGAGACAGCCTCAACTCTTGGCGGACACTCTCCTGGCGAAGGTAAAAAGGCTCGGCGAAGGGAATGGGGCTTATTTTGCAGCGGATGGTAAAAAATTTTTTTTTTTTTTTGCAGCTCCCCCTGCTTCGCTTGTATTTATTTTTTTAATTTCCCCCCCCCCCCCCTTCCCCCCTCCCTCCCCCTCGGCTGC
Organism: Pelecanus crispus; assembly: GCF_030463565.1. Lineage (NCBI taxonomy): Eukaryota > Metazoa > Chordata > Aves > Pelecaniformes > Pelecanidae > Pelecanus > Pelecanus crispus. The sequence goes on from NC_134650.1 coordinate 3,717,078, forward strand.
GAGGCGGGGGATGTGCAGCATTTCCAGGGGCGGATTGCGCATGTTGGTCACTCTTCTTTTAAAGTGTACGAGGGAGGCAGCGGGAATGTAAACAAGAACTTTTAAAGGCTCGGCTGGCGGCTTCGCCGGTTTTTTTTTTTAAATTTTTTTTTTTAAATTTTTTTTTTTTTTTTTTTTTTTGCCAAATTAATGACTGCGGCAGACGCTGCCCCGCGCCCTGCCCGCCTGCGGGAGGGGGCCCGCAGCCGCGGCTCCGCGGGGCGATGCGCGGTACCCCCGGGGGGGGGGGGGGGGTGCGGGGCCGGGGGGCGGCGGGCGCTGCGCGGGCGCGGAGCGCTGCGCGGGGCCGGGATGGCGGTGCCCGGGGGCGTGGCGGCTGCCGGCTCCCGCCCGCCCGCCCTCCGCACCGCTCCCGGCCCGCCGCGCCGCGGGGCTTTCCCCGCCGCCTTCCCCCGCCGCCGCCTCCCCGGGCTGCCGCGGCCGGGAGGCGCCCCCCCCCCCCACCCCCCCTTGCATCGCCCGCGCCCCAAATCATCCCCCGTGGCCCTGCCCGGGGGGCCGGGGCGAGCCGGGCACCTGCCCCCTCCGGGGGCTGCTCCCTGCAGCCCTCCCGGGGGAGCCCCCGCCGCCCCCCGCCGCCGCTCCCGCCCCTTCCCCGCCGGCCGCTCCGCTTTTGGGCTGCGGGGCTGGGACCTGCGCCCTCGCCCCCCCGCCTGCTCCGCTCCCGGGGGTGCAGGCGGCGACCTGGAAGTTGGGAAGCGCTGCAAAGGCGGGCGAGGGGCTTGGAATTGTGCAGTGAGGGGGGGAAAAATGATCCACATCTCTCCCTCTCCATACCTGCGCATCCGGAGCGCTTTTTGAGTGGGAAGGATGGCGTTCACGGGGAGAATTCCCACCTCCTTCTCGCAGCACCCACACTGAAAATTGTTTGCTTGCGGGTTTGAGCCTAGAGCCGTCCTGCCGCTGGGACGTTTTTAAGAGGGGATTTTGCTTGGGGGAAAGGGGAAAAAAAAAAAAAAAATCAATGATCCCAGCCTTTCTCCCAGGGGTGAGGAGCCCGGCACTTAGGAATGGTGTTTGACCTTTAAGCATTTATTGGCTACTGAGGTTAAAATAAGCTTGAGATAGAAGTAAAAATAGCTTGCAGAAAGGTTAAATCAAAGGTTAAATTTGTTTTTCCTAGGAAAATTAAGGCTGATGTCCAAAAATGAAGGCTTGGAGCAAAGGATGAGAGGGTACACGTTAGGTCTGTAGGCAGGGAGATGCAATTCATTTAAAGCGTTGGTGGCTGCTGGTAGTGTTTGACACCAAGTTCTGGAAGTTGGTGGGTAGGTGGTCCTCAAACTAAGGTATTTTAAATAAGGTCTGGTCTTTGCCTTTCTCTGGGTGTTTGGTACGAAGACGGGAGTGCCCGTAGCTCCTGTTGATTTTCCTCCAAGTTGCGGATGCTCAGAGACCTGCAGGATGGGGCAGCTGACGGCGGGCAAAGAGCTGTTCCCTGCATCCCTGCCTGTGCCCTGCGTCCCTGCCTGTGCCCTGTGTCCCTGCATCCCTGCCTGTGCCCTGTGTCCCTGCCTGTGTCCCTGCCCGTGCCCTGCATCCCTGCCCTCACCCTGCATCCCTGCCTGTGCCCTGTGTCCCTGCCTGTGTCCCTGCCCGTGCCCTGTGTCCCTGCCTGTCCCCCTACCCTCACCCTGTGTCCCTACCCATGCCCTGTGTCCCTGCCTGCATCCCTGCCCATGCCCTGTGTCCCTGCCTGCATCCCTGCCCGTGCCCTGCATCCCTGCCCATGCCCTGTGTCCCTGCCTGCATCCCTGCCCGTGCCCTGCATCCCTGCCCATGCCCTGTGTCCCTGCCTGCATCCCTGCCCGTGCCCTGCATCCCTGCCCATGCCCTGCATCCCTGCCCGTGCCCTGTGTCCCTGCCTGTGCCCCTGCCTGTGCCCTGTGTCCCTGCCCTCGCCCTGCATCCCTGCCCGCTCCCTCCTGCCCGAAGGCAGCGGTGGCCCCGGGTGCCCGCAGTAACCTTTCCGATTACCTGTGCTCTGCCTGGGCTTGCTGGGAAAAAAAAAAAAAGGATAATTAGAGGGTAACAAGTCAGAAGAGGCAAGCGAAGTTACAAATGTGAGTAGTAAAGAAAAAAAATCCCCTTGTAGACGTGGAAAAAGGCAAAGCACAGGAAGTAAACGAGGGCTTGTTTTGTTTTAAATTTAAATGAGATTAAATTTTGCCCCAGGGAACCAAGGCAGCAGGCAGAGTTGCTGTGGAGGAGAGGAGGAATGGCTCTCTCTTCACCTGGGCAGCTGAGTTTTGCTGAAGATGGAGCTGACAGCAGCTGGTGGAGGGGCCGGCGAGCCCCGGCTGGCTGGCGCAGGCTCCCGCTGCCCAGAAAATCAGCGTTCCTGGGTACCAGGATCGTGCCTGTCTGGACTTCCACTTTGCAGGGTTACCAGGGAGGTTAAGAAAAGAGCAGCGCGCCTTCCCCTGAGATGTAAGGGCTGCGCACCAAGATTTGCTGACGGTCTGTTGGCACAGCCGACGCGCATCCTTCGGTCAGAAAGTTTGTTCTTCTGTTATTGTGAAGTTGGGGCTGTGCCTGCGGCGGGGGATGCTGCTGCTCTCTCCGAGCCTCCCTATAGCAGCGCTTGGCTCCAAAATTGTTCATGAGAAGAGGGAATCCGACGAGGACAACCCTCCTAGGGTGTAAAGGCTGGGACCTTCCAGCCCTCCACCCTTCTTCTTATACTTTCTAACAACCTGCTGGTATTCCTAGACAGAGCGAAGAAATAGTTAACGCAGAGGAGAAGCTTTGATGAGCTACCCCTCGACTCCACGTCACCCGCCCGGGCACAGGCGATGGGACAAGGGGTTCTGGGAGCGGGGGGCCATGGGAGCGGGGGTCCGGGTGGCCGGAGCGGTGCGCATGCCGCTGGGGGCACTATTTTCTGTTTGTGTTCCTATTTCTGTGCTGGAGGAACAAACAGGGAAGTGGTTTTTCTGCAGTCTCATTGCAGCTCACAAACAGAGCACAGAATTCAGCCGGTGTTGCTCAACTGTCACGGCGTCGGAGGTGACGGCGCGGGGGGGACCGAGCGCGGTGCATCCCTTAACGTGCGGATGAGCGCTGGGAAGAGGTGATGACCAAATACTGTTGTGGTTCGGTTTGGTTTTTTTTTTTTTGCTGCAACTTCTGCAGGTTTCTGTGCCTGTTCCCGGTGTGCCCAGGCGTGTAGGAATTTCTCTAGTTCGCCAGCTACAAGCCAGAATGGTTCATTCTTGCCAGCAGCCCCTGCACATGGTGCTGCAATGCCACCAGCAGCTCCAAATCCCACGTGGACTCGATGCTTGCAGGGAGCTGGGGAACGTCAGCGGATTCCCCAGAGCGCAGGGATCCTGGAAGGGGTTGGCAGAGGGCAAGGAGTTCGTCGGAAGCGGGCGTTCGCTGGCTGAAGGCTGGAGGAGGCATTTTGGTTGAGCGCCCATGGGAGCGTGGGTGCGGGGAGGAGCGCCCGGGTGGGACGGGAGCTCGGGATCTGGGCGCACGCATCTCCCGGTGGGCTGAAGAGTGCTGCTGCCTTCGCTTCTCCCAGGTTGCATGGGCTGGGCAAAATTGCATCTCGGAAAGCTCTTCTTCAGCCCTTCCCTGCTGCCAGGCAGGACCAGGCAGCCTGAGGCCATCATCTCAATTTTACCGCCAATCCTGTGGCTAATTTCTCCAAACCCCAGTGATTTACATTTGTTTAGGCTGATGGAGGGCCATCATCTTCCTTGCTTAAGCATTTATCTGCCTTTCTCAGCTTGAACAAAGGCAATGCTGAACATGTGTTAGTTTGCAAGCAATTCCCTTTTTCGGGTTTGCAGGCGTTAGCGCAGGGCTATGCCTGTGGATTTGAGTTGCAGACACTTCAGGGGGATGTTCATTTGTTTATAAAAGAAACCCACATCTGTTTCTGTTTTAATTTTTTAAGCAAGCATACATAGAAACCTTTCTCTTGGTTTCTGGCTCTGTAAAAGCTAGATTTTGGGCCAAGTTTGACCTAACGGTGACCTTTTCAAAGTATTACAAATTTTTTTGGTATTTGTTTATGACTTTAATAATGATGCCATGCGGGGAATGGGTCAGTAGAAGGTGAAATTAGCTTCTAATGTAAACAAAGGATTAATTTTGGAGCGGAGACCGTATTTTGCAGAGACTTTAAATTGCTTAGTAGTACACCAACTGAATTGCTCCCGAGAGCTTGCTCGGCGCGGCGCGAGGCCGGAGCTCTGGCCCGGGAGTGTGGGGATGTGGGTGCCGGGTGCCCCGCGCTGGGTGCCGGAGGGCTGTTGGGAGCCCATGGCTCGCCCAGCCACCGTCAGGCTTTAGAACTTTGTAACTCCAGATGGGGAGATGGCCCGGTTACCCTTCTTCTGCAGCAAATTCCTCTGTTGAGTACCGTGCGGTTTACTACTGTTTGGCTGCTCAGGAAGATGAGTCCCTCAGAAAACAGCGTCGTCTTAGCACTGCCTGGAAGCTCACCGTTTTCTGAAAAGCTCTGGCTGAGCCCTGTGGTTTTGGCCCCAAATTTTCCTTCCTTCAGGCACTCAGTACCTTGTGGGCCGTTGCGTGCCATCCTCTGCCCGGGCAGCGGTCGCCTTTCCGTGCTGCTGCGTTCGGAGATGTCCAGGCTTTGCTCAAGCCGGAATTTCATTCAGAGCGATTGAAATGGAATTTGGTTCCGAGGAGGCTGTCCTGGATCCTGCCAGACAGTGGCAAAATGATTTTCTGAAGCAGAGCCACTGTTTTACCTGCAGCGTGAGCCACTTCTGTATGTGAATATAAATTCCTGTGGTTATCTAGTAAGCGTGTAAAAGCGTGTTGTGGAGGTGGGTGTAGGACAGGAGCGGGATGCAGGGACCACGTGCGATTAAAGGGATGATCGGTGCATCTTCTCGCATATATATCAGAGCCAAAACCAGTCCCAGCACCCTGACACCTGTGCTGTGCACTAAACTTTCTTCTCTCCCTTGGAAGGAGAGCGATGTTAATGACGCTGTCTTGCTGTAAAGGCAAAGATGGGAAACGCTGGAAATCTGCCTGGCCATCAGTAGCGTTCCTTTGCTTCAGCTCAGGTGTTTCTTTTCCCCATTGACTTTGGTTTATTTAATCTCTGCGACTGGGAACTCCAGAATCAATAAAAGCATAGCTCCAGCTTCGTGCTCCAAAAGCCTGTTTGCCACTTCAGACCAGTAGGAACCAGTTTAAAAGGTTCAGGTAGAATTTCCACTAAAAGGAAGTGAACTGCAGGTAGAGCTGCCTCCGATATCATGTTCCCCAAGCAAAATGTAATGGCTACTTGGAACAAGGCTGCTTTAATAACAACTGGTTCCCCTTGAATCGCTGGGGGAAGGTATTGATATTGCCATATTCTCAAGGAACATTTTTAATCACGTTTTGACAGGGCAATGCCTCACCACAACACTGATAGTTAAAATGTTTATGATACTTTGTAGTATTATCCCTTATAATGGGGCGATAAAACATAGCACCTATGTTGTAAAATACAAGCATGGCAAGGGTTTTATATGCTTATGTGGAACTTTTCGTGTTGTTTGGGGGGAAATGGCGTGCTCTAGCCTGCTGTCCAATGCTGCGACTGAACCACACAAAACCAGTATTTTATTATCATTCCCATTTATCATTTGTGGAAGCAGTGGTGGGTATGCCATGTTAACAACCTTGGCTTCTTACAAAATATCTCAGAAAGTACTAAGACGATTTCCACGAGATTAGCATTGTTTTCTGCGGTGTATTTTAGCTCACAGCCTGTTGGATCGTTGTCTGGTCCATATGGGTAGCCCTTTCCATCCAGAGCTCCCCAAGCCCTGTATTGGGGACCACACTGATCAGTCACCCCCCACATTGCTAAGCTGGGGTCTTTGAAAGTTAAAATAGTTTTTTTTCCTTTCTTTTTTCCCCTTCTTTCTTTTTTCCCCTTCTTTCTTTTTTCCCCTTCTTTCTTTTTTCCCCTTCTTTCTTTTTTCCCCTTCTTTCTTTTTTCCCCTTCTTTCTTTTTTCCCTTTCTTTCTTTTTTCCCCTTCTTTTTTTTTTCCCCTTTTTTTTCCCCCTTCTTTTTTTTTTCCCCTTCTTTCTTTTTTCCCCTTCTTTCTTTTTTCCCCTTCTTTCTTTTTTCCCTTCTTTCTTTTTTCCCTTCCTTTTTCCCTCCCTTTTTTCCCCTCTTTCTTCCTTCTTTTTAAAGCACCTACTGGTACAGGTACTTGACTTTCAGCTCTGAGTACTCAGTTCCTGAGGGGCGAGTTCAGGAGAACCTGCTGATTTCAAGCAATTCTGTGGCTTGTTCAAAGTCACAAAGCAAATCAGCAGCCGAGCTTGAAACGCGTCTCCCGTCCCCCTAATCGGTGCGGTGGGACCCGCTGCCGTGGTTTTTTTGTCTCCGAGAGGATGGAGGAGTCGCAGCGGCTGTGCAGAAGCCGCTTGCTCGCCGCCCCCCGGGAGCCGCGGTGCCGGCGGGGGGCTGCATGGCCGTGCCGGAGCAGGCAGAGCAGCTCTGGGTGATGGGAAGCGTGCTTCAGGCTTGGCTAGCTCGCGCTGGCTGTGTGACAGATACACCAGAAGTCTTAAAAGAAGTAGATACCGCCTGAGTGGGAAGATGAGTCAGAGGGTAAAACCCCCGGTCTCGTCGTACGCAGGGGTCCTCTTCAGCTCCGTGATGCTCGGACTTCCCCCTGCAGACATACCGAGAGCGCGCCATAGTTTCCATTCTTCTGTCTGTGCGCGTCTCAAATTTGCAGCCCAGACGGGGTAGTTCACGGGATGCCTTTTGTCCCGTCCAGCAGCACCGCGCTCCGCGGCGGGGCCGTGCGGGGGCACCTTCCCGTGGCGATGCTCTTGCAGGGAATGGGGCGTTGGGTTGTGACTCCTGCGTAGGCAAATCGCTGTGCAAAGCTGAGCGATCAAAGCGTGCTCACGGTGTCTCTTAGGAGCGGGGAGAGCTGGTAGAGGGGCACCGGCACCCTTAAAGTTAAAAAAACCCGCTATGAGGATTGTTTTCTTCCTTTTTTAAGCCCCTGGGTAGTTGTCTGTCGGGAGGGTAAGTACTGGCTGGCGCTGGGATAACCTGCGTGCAGATATTCAGAGATAACAGTGATTTGGTACTGAGATGAGTTTCCTGGGCACTAAGTGTAATGTTCAATTTCTTTTGTTACAGATGGAAGAAAAACGGCGCAAGTACTCGATCAGCAGTGATAACTCAGACACCACTGACAGTAAGACCTTTAATTCAAGGCTTTGAACGAGATAACTAAGCGATTCACCTCCAGCAGGGAAAACGCTTGAATAATTACTTTGCAAAGAGTGGCGGAAACTGCAGTTACTGGGAAGCCTGCACAATGAATTGTGCGCCGGGCTGGGTTTGTCAGAAATGCAGCAACAAGCTGATACCAATTTAAATGCCCCGGTTGTGCTTCCTCTTAACTGATGAGAGCGTCTCCCTCGTGTGAGGAGTCTGGGCGAGGGGGAGCTGCTGATTGCATATCTGCTAACAAGGCAAACACCCTTTGTAGACGAGTTGTCCTTCCCTGTGAGCTGCAGCCTGAGACCGGTTAGCTCTCGACTGAGTTGTGCTGGGGGAAAGGGAAGTTTTTGCTGGAGTCAGGGTAAAACTGGAGCCTTCTTGTTCCCTTCTTGCAAGCTGAAGGGTGATGTGGGAAAAGGGATAAGGCTTGAGCCAGCAAAGCTTGCAAGCCCACGCTTGCTTCTCAACATCTACCTCACTTCATCCTCATTCAGGAAAGCACAGAAGCATGCGCTCAACAATAAATGTGCAAATGTGCTGAATTTTGGCTATAAATAGAGCGCTTTCCTCTCCCACTTATTCCAGGGTTTCACCCAGTGCAGACAAACCGCAGTGCCTTAGCGTTCAGTACCCTCAAGGCACTGGTCTAATCCCTTGTCTGGGCTCCGGAGTTCCCTCCTAGTTGCACTTGGTTTCTTACCAATGTCACAGTAATTTCATCTGGGCCGTGCTGGGAATTTGCTCTCCACACTTTACAGGATCTGGCTGCTGGATATCCGAGAGCGAAAAGGACTTCGCTAAAGACACTAAAACTTCTGGGCCTTTTCCTAACAGGATGATGGGGAGATTACAGGGGGTTATGGAAAGGCTGATCTTGCTGGGTTTGGCTGCCGTTCCCACAGCTTTAGCCAAAAAAATTGTCAGCGTGACTGGAGCTTGCACCGCTGCAGCCGACGGGAACCTGCTGTTTGGCTGCCGGAGGGGACCCCCGTCCTGCTGGAGCCCTGGGGGGGGGCGGGGGGCTGAGCCGTGCCTACGGAAAGTGTTTCAGGCTCTGTCAACACCGCTCGCTTCTCGTAGAATAAAACATCTCTGTCTCGGAAAGGGGTTTGTTTTGGAAGCCGTGCTCCAAACTTCCCATCTCCTAATCCCCAGATGCTCAAAGGCTTACTGGGCCGAGCCATGCTAGCTGGCTTCTCTGCCTCTCGGGGGTAAGGCATCTTTAATCACGGTATTAAACAACATGGCCTTATCTCTGTTGGGCTTGGATATTTATGCTGCAGGTGATAGCTAAGCTGTTGACAAATGCTCTCCTGCATTATAATTGTAAACAAAGTGTTGACCTTCTTTTTTATGCCTCCGCCAGGAAAGGATGGTAGTGGCATGTTATCTAAGTCTACATAGTTGTAGCACCACGTTGTAGCTTGAGAAGAAGGGCAAGGTGGAAATGAGTGACTCAGTCTCCCAGTATAACCTCTGGATCTGCGATGCTTTGAGCAATGCGCCGAGTAAAGCAGCGTTTCCCGGCGGCTGCAGCGTGCGAACTTCTGCTGCTTTGCCTATGCAGTCCTGCTAGGTACCAAAATGATTAAAAAAATGCATTTATGTGGAGCCCACTTTAATGACGTCTAGCCTGACGCTACAGGCAGAAAACCAGCTGTCCTCTGAGAACGACTGGTGCCATCAGATCTGGTCTTCATTTTAGGAAGTACGAGAAAGTGGGTTTAGTGCATGGTGAACTAGTGCCTCTTCCCCTACGAGCAAAAACAGGCATGGGAGATTTATCCGGGCTTGCGAGGGACTAAATTGCCTGCGCTGGTGGGAGAGGGACATTTCCCACCGCATTGGTACCCCATCGGGGACAGCCCTGGTCCCTCGTGCCAGCTCAGCTCCCAGCCCAGAGCCCCTCCTGAAGTCCTTGCGTGCACGGATCTGTCGTGCTTGGCATTTGCTCATGTGCCCGGGGTTGTTTGCTCTTATTCAGCCATCCAAGGATAAAATCAGTGGCCAAGGATAAAATCAGGATAAATAGGCTTATCGATAGTTAATTTGTTGTGCCCTCACCAAAACATTTTTATATAGAGCAATCTAAAGGGATCCTGTATACAGAAGACCCAGCCATCATCATTATCATAAAGAGATTCCAGTGATGAGTTTATTTATTATTACCAAATACATACAGCTTTTTTTTTTTTTTTTTTTTTTAAGTGATAGTAACACCTATGGGTTGGAAATAAAGATTAATAACATAATGGTCCCAGCACATTTCAGGTTCAGCTGCCCTTGGCTTGTGGAGGTGGAAGCGGTGGTAGCACTGCTCTGGTCAGGATGATGAGTCCATTCATAACACTCCCAGGATAAATTAATCCCAAATGCCAAAGCAAATACCCTCTCACTACCGAAGTCTAAAGTCCATTCGCTCGGTGTGTCCTGTTGCGTGGTTCCCACTAGATGCTGAACTGCACACAGGCGTGGAAATTTTTAGTCCTGGCACTGGCAGAGGAGTTTTACCCAGTTTGGTCGGTATTTTTGACCACCAGGTCTGAAGTCCTCGAGCAGTTGAGATGCTTATCTTTGACATCCTTGTTAGAAAATTTTTAGTCTTATCTCCTTAATTCCTGAACTCAATAGATTCCTGAATCCAGGAATGAGCCCTGGCTCGTTCCCTCTTAGAAGCCGTTCTTACTCATGGCTTTGGGTTTCTCATTTCTGATGTCTGCATTTGAAAACAGTGTTTATAAACTTCAGAGGCCTCTGTTTCATCATCTATAGCAGCAGGAAAGCGATGTTAATCTATTTTGGTGAAGTACCCTGGCATGTGCACAAAAATAATGTCATGTCAAGGTATTATGGCCCCTTAGCGTTGGCCCAAAGTGTTGGGTGAGGCTGTAGTAGCGGCAGTGGGGCTGGTGACAAAGGTATGGAAAAAACTGTGTCTTTTTTCCAGGTAACCTGCCTCTCTTGCCTCGTTGCAGGTCACACCACGTCAGCCTCCAGATGCTCCAAAATTCCGAACACCAAATCCACCTGGTCACGGCAGAAGGAGAAGAAGCCCTCTGAGGTATGTGGACTTCTGGCTTTCGCCAAAGGAGAGTTTGCCCCCGGGGCCGTGCTTGCCCAGATGTGGTGGCCAACTGGCGTGCCCACAGCTGGCTGTGGGTGGTGGGTGCCAGGACAGGGCATCCTCCAAGAAGCCAGAGCCCACGCTGCAGAGCCACAGCTCCCACCAGCCTCAGCCTCCCGCTCAGCTCTGGGGGTTGGAGCCGGCGACAGTACCCGGTGGGCATCTCTGATGAAAGGTGGGGGGTCCTTGTGCCCACGCCGTTGGGATACTTGTATCTGCTCCATTGGGGTCCTTGTGCCCATGCCATTGGGGTCCTTGTGCCCACGCCATTGGGGTCCTTGTGCCCACGCCGTTGGGATACTTGTGTCCGCTCCATTGGGGTCCTCGTGCCCATGCCATTGAGGTCCTTGTGCCCACGCCATTGGGGTCCTTGTGCCCACGCCATTGGGATACTTGTGTCTGCTCCATTGGGGTCCTTGTGCACGCGCCATTGGGATACTTGTGTCTGCTCCATTGGGATACTTGTGTCTGCTCCATTGGGGTCCTTGTGCACGCGCCATTGGGGTCCTGTGTCCGCTCCATTGGGATACTTGTGTCTGCTCCATTGGGGTCCTTGTGCACGCACCATTGGGGTCCTTGTGCCCACGCCATTGGGATACTTGTGTCTGCTCCATTGGGTTCCTTGTGCCCACTTCATCCCTGTTGATGCAAGTTGGGGGAGATTGAGTTTGGTGGGGTTGGGAGGTCCTACAGTATTGGGGTGGCTTCGTGCTGAGGTTCCCCGGTTTGGGTGCCCGCCTGAATGCCCTTTCGTTAACGGCACAGGTCATAGCACTGATGCCAGGGGAGGGTGGCTCGGTGGCGTGGAGCTCCTCCCCGTGAATAAGTGGGAGGTACGGAGAGCCGTGAAATGAGAGACAGCGCAGCTGAGTTGGAGATTATGTTGTGTTGGTTTCTTCCTGTCACGGGGCTCAAGGGCATTAAGCTGAGCCCGCTGGTGTGTGACCTTGTTGCAGGGTTTTCCCTCACTCTTAGCTGGTACAGGCAGCGCTGCCCACCCCGGAGGGCATTGACCAGGTCGCCCCTGCCAGCTCTGCGGTGCAGGGTCGGGGACCGGGTCGGGAGGAGCTGCGTTTCCCGAGGCCGGTGCTGGAAGGGACGATGCTGTGCCCTGTTTTCCCTCCCGTGCCTCGGATACGTTTCCACTGGAGATGGAAACTATACTAGGCATGAGCTGCTGTTGTAGCAACTGCAGTGTTTAGCGGTGGGCATCTTCGTTTCAAGAGCAGCGTGAGCAAAGCCAGAGGGACGTTGTTCTCACATTTCCTTTCCTCTGGACCAGGGTCCGGCGTCAAACAGAGCTAAGTTTAGAAGGAGGGGAAGCTGGCATGGCTAATGCCTGCTCACGGGCCGTGAACTCCTTCCCGAGCCCCCGCGTTACGCCGCTCCTGAGGCTGTGGCTCGGTGAGCACAAACCTCTCTAACATCCTCCCTTTGCATCAAGCTGAGCAGAGATTTTGAGGTTTTCCTGTGGTCACTGCTTGAATTACAGCTGCACTTAGTTCTTATCACTCTGACAGATTCACATTGATATATCTAATGTGTTGGCAGTGGACGGAGACTTAAAAAGTCTGAGTTGTTGGTGCCTTGGGTAAAGAGAGGGGCTGAAAAGCTGTTATTACCAGCTGAGGTAATGGGAAACACTCCAGAGAGCAAAGAACCAGGGGTGCAAATGTCACTGGCTGCTGACAAGGCTGTCGGGAAGTTGTGCATTAGGGCCGGTAATGTCATTTTTTGATTACAGATGTGTCTCTCAAAATGGGTGAGGGGCTGTATTCTGCGAGCTGAATCCCCCATTGAAAAAATGAAGGATTTGGGGCATCTCCTCTTCCTGGGGCACTGTTACCCTCCCCCTCCGAAATAACTGCCCACCCCTGTGCCCGATGTGTCCGTAAAGGCACCAGATCAGCCGTGTAGGTGCCTTCAGGAGTCCCGCGGAGATGCCCGGCGTTAGACCTGGTTAAGATGCGCCGGGACGTGACTCCTGCGTCACCGACAGTGCCACACGTGCCACCCTGCTGCTGCCCAGTAAAATCCTTCCCCACAAGAGCCTGCCTTGGGAAATGTCTTTCTGCATCACTGGTACAGACACGCTTTTGTCTTTAATATGAATTAGCTTTATCAGCCAGCTAGGAGTTTGCCAGGCTGCTAACAGAGTTACTGGATAGAAGTCCAAGACTCCAAGTGAAAATGCTTCTGCACTTTATGAAGGATGGTCAGACCTGGATCCAAGTTTTGCTGCTCTGCAACAGCTGGGGTGAAAACTGGATCTTAGTCCACGGCACCCGGGGAGACGTCAGATGTGGGGCCTGGGCAGGCCAGGCTCATCCCTCTGCTTCATGCTCAGAGGATGGTTCTCAGTGAAATGTAGCTCTGGAACAAATAAAGTGGAGCAAAAGCTTAACGGTGCCCAGCTTAGAAACAGTTGGGACAGAAAATGAACCCTGGTGGCATATCTGAACTGAAACTCCAGGGAAATTTGGGGAGGCGATGTGTAATTACTCAAGCTGGAGTTTGGCCAGGGTGCTCAGGCTGACAAACCGTCTTTTGCAAAAGCGTGGTGGGAACCTGAGCAGATGGGAGCGGTCCGGATCCCAGCTTTCCTCCCCTTCCCCTGCATCTCCCCCACGGCCGCTGGCATCCCGCTCTGCTCGAATTCAGCTCCAGGTGAAACGCAGGGATCACGGGAGCGTGTCCCGGGCGTTGCACGTAGGATTGTCCCCCGCGGCGGGTCCGACCCGTAGCAGTGCATGGTGGTGGTTTGGAGGTCACTCTGGTGAGCGCTGGTTTATGGATTTCCTCTATGACAGCATCTTCCAAACTTTTCCATGAGTGCCCCAACTTCTGCTCTTATTGTGAGCACCCGTGAACCCGTCCAGTCCGTGTGTGGAATCTGCTGCCCATCATCTGTGAAACGCTGCGGGGTTTGGCACATCCCGGGGGATTTCTTGCTGGAGCCTGGAGGATTGCAGGCACAGACTGGGATGTCCCGCTGGAGCAAGTACTGAGAAGTGTAAAACATAAACCACACCACTGTCAAACTACTTCACGTGAATTAGTGAAGTACCTTTTTCTTTGTTATCCCACTGAGAATGGAAACCACAGGAGCGTAACAGGGAGAGCACGATTAATGCATTATCAGATGTTGAAACCCTCCCCGGGCAGTCTGCCCCGGACATTTTGGGGCTGGACAAGCCTTTTCAAACAGTAACTCCAGCTTTACACACGGCTTGTAGCTTTATCACGAGCTGAGCTGCTGTCCAGGTGCAGGGGGTCCGGGCACGTCCTGAGGGGCGGCGATGCTGGAGGAACGGGCTGGGGGAGCGGGGGTTTGGGGGGGGGGGGGGAACCGCCGAGCTCTCCTGCCCCTCTCAAAGTTGTGTCCCCTGTTTCGCTGCGAGCTGCCGTCTTCATTCCCTCTGACGAGCCGAGCAGGAGATAAAAAAAATCACGGGCATTACATAGTTATTAGCCAGGTCAGGGGGTGATGTTTATTATGAAAGACTCTGTGAGGAGGGATTAACTATACACATTAAAAACCACCCGATACAAGGCATCTGGAAAAACAAGCTTCTTAACATGGAAAAGTACTGAGCTGTTTGTAAACATCCGCAAAGGGGGCCATTGCCAGGGAGGGCGATTATATTTATCTGCGTCTGTCACGGGGCTCTGCCCGGGCTCTTTCCTGCGTGTCCCAGGCACCAGGCCTCCGTGCAGAGGTGACGGTCGTCCTCGCCTGCCCCGCGCCCGGGCGGCGGAGACCTCGGTGCGGAGCCCTGCTGCGATGCCGGCGGTGCCCGGGGCGCGGGCACGGCTCTCCTGCCCTGCCTTTGCCTGTGGGCAGCTGCCAGCAGCTCCTTGGGTCTGCGGCGCTAGCAGCCTACCAATCCGGCCATCTCAGTTCATCTCGTTGGAGCTCCTTTGTCTCTGAACCTGGCCTCAGACGGAGCGTGGTGGCCGGTAGCCGTCCCCGGGCACCGCTGGCCGAGGACCCCTGCGAGGAGACGCGGGTCGTGCTCCCTGCCCCAGGAGCTGGAGGGAGGGGGACGCTCGCTCAGGTCCTCCCCGTCTCGGATGCTGAATCTGCGGCGGGCAGCGAGGTGTGCCTGGAGTATGGATTTCTGCTTCTTTTAGTGGCGCGTTAGCGGAATCCCGCCCCCGGCTATAGGGCTGCTGGGGGTACGAGCGCAAGCCTCGCTGGTTCGGCTGCAGTCCTCAAGCCCTCTCTCCTGTTCCTGCCGGGGAACGGTTGTCAGTGTCTAAGGAGAGAATGTAAGAACAAGGCGAGTGCGTAACGATGGTCGCCGGCTCCATCTGCCAGCTCCCAGCCGTCGGCGGCCGGGGGACTCCCTCGCGTGCTGCCTCTGAGTCACTGCCGTAGCCGGTGCGTTACTCACGAGCTCCCCGACTATTTGGGATCCAGAACGCTACCCTGCAATGAGCTGCGCTGCTAGAATACGTTGTGGGGGAAAAAAACCAAAAAAAACCAAACCACCTGCTTTTTTTCCGCAAACCACCTGCCTGACATGCCTCCAGCCGTCCCTTCTCGAGGCTGAAGAGCCCGGTGCAGTCTCGGCGCTCGTCCGCGGGTGCTGCTCATCTCACCGGACATCCTCATCGCCCTTCTCCTTCGGTCTAGACCTTCTGGAGGCGAGGGGGCCGCAGCTGCAGGCAGGGTTCAAGATGAAGGGGAAACCACAAATTTATACAATTTACGTTATTTTCTGCTTGCCTTGTTTAGATATTACTTCCGTGTTTTGAAAGATGTCTTTTTCTATCTCTTTACAAGGATTTAACCCTTTTAACAAACATCCTCATTGCTGCCCTTCTACAAAGTAACTCTCGGCGCGTTAGGTCTTGGGTTTTTTTCCCTGCGGTAGGTATGTGAGAGCCCAGTGCAATGTGAATTTAGTCCCCGGGCTCTCCGTGCTTGGAGAAGGGCTTTTACGAGTATGGCCGAGCAAGACTGGACATGCTTTCACTGGGCTGGATGAAGAGAAAATCTGTCTCTGTTGAAAGGTTTGACTGCAGCGGCTTTGTCACTTTTCCCAAGCCGGCGTGGGGATAACAGATTAATACCATTGTCTTCTGAATGCTGAGAAGGGCCAGACAAAAATGCTTCTTGTTCCTATTTTAAATTCTGTTGTTCATTGAATCTTTAACATTCAGCATTTCGAGAGGAAACAAGACTAGATGGAGAGATAGCAGGCTGGCTCCCAAATGAACCTGAGAGTAAGTATTTTTTCCCCCACAGGCAGATAATACCGCTGCTTACAAACACACGCCAGGCATTGCCACATTTCAGAGCCTTCCTCCCGAATATCACCGCTTGTCTCGTTGCGGAAAAGGCTGGGAAAATGGGATGTAGCGGCAGGGCAATAGGGCTGGGGGGCGGGAGGGGAGCGGGGCTGGGCAGCCGAGGGCTGCACCCGCGGAGGTGCCGGCTCAAGCTGATACGAAGACAGTTTGTACAACCAAAAACTATTCCCAGGGCTCCCATTGTTCCCGTTGTTTTCTCTTTCTCCAAAAATCCTTGTGACTCATGAGCTACAGCAAACAATTTTATGCTTGAGAGGGTGAAGAGCTAATAGAGCTGGCTGGAAATGAGGAGGGAGCCCTGCAAAGAAGGCAGCGGGAGACTCCCCTGGTCCCAGAGTGGGTGGAGAAAGGGGGTTATGGCCGGGGCGGGTACATGGGACACGGCTGCCAGGATGGCAGTCGGAGGGGAAAAAAAGAGCGTTGAACCAGAACCTAGAGAAAACCTGTTATCTCGGCATCAAAAAGCGCTCCCGCATCCCTCGCGCGGTGACCCGCTGCCGCTCGCCCTTCAGCGCGACGCTGGGAGCGCCACGCTGCCCGCGCTCGCCACGGAGGGGTCGGCCGTGCGAGGTCCCGCGTCGCCGCGGCGGATGCGAGGGCGTCGGGGGAGGATTGCCGATTTGCTGGGTTATGGGAGGGAGGAGACTCAAATGTGAGACTTCGGACGCGGGCTGTGGCCAGCCCCTTCCCACCTCTCCTGTCCACCCTCTCCCCAGCGAGCACGTTGCGTGTTCCAGCACGCGCTTGATTTTCAACGATGGGCTTCATTTCTCTTATATTTCGTATCAGTGCTTTGCAGTGTGGAGTGCTTTGGAAAGTTGGGTTTTTTTTTTTTTTTTTTGCTAAAACTTTTCAGGGATACAGATGTTTTTGGCTATAAACAAAATTGCATCCCATCCCGGGACTGGGAGCAGGGATGGAGTTTGTCCCTCTGCCCCAAGGGCAAGGTCTAAAAGCCCCAAGGTCAGCTGGGTGCAGATGCAGCGGAAGATGTGTAACGCAATTCCTGCTGGCTCAGAAAGCCCTGTGCACCGGGACCCGGCCTGCTGAAGCCCGTCTGCGTTGGGCTGAGCCGCCTGGTCCCTTGGAGCTGGTTTTCACCCGGGTTGGTTTGGAGCAGGCGCCGGGAGCCGGCGGCCCCGGCTGCGTACCCGTGTTGGGTGATGCTGAGGCCGTGCCGCCTTGCCGGGTGCGATCATCCGCGCCGGATCCCGCACGGCAGTCCCTGGGCTGGCTGCTGTTTTAAGAGCTAATTAAAACCAGCGCTAGATGAGTGTTTCTTTTCGTTTCAATTTAAAGCCCAAAACAGATACAGCTTTTTGGCTCTTGCCCAGGAGTTGGTTTCGTAGGAGCGGGAAGTCGTTACCGTGGGATCTGAATTTGGCATTTTCAGGTCGGTATTTGGGGCTAAGGGGATAATTGGCAGGCTCAGACCTACGGTGCAGTCACTTGAAAAGCCGAGTCCTTGACGGAGCGCGTAAAGTGGGAGCTGAATGGCAGTGAGATTGCCGGGCCACTTTATTAGAGGGGTTTGTGAGTGAGTCAAAGAACCTGGGAATCAATGTGAGGATTGCACAGAAAGGTGATGGAGAGGCTTGGAGAGGGGCTGGGCGGCCACGGAGGAGAGGCAGAGGAGGAGGAGGAGGAGGAGGAATGCTGCTGCAAAGCGGTGCAGCCCGGGAGCCCTTTGCTGGGGGTTCCTGATGCAACGCGGCATGCCCGTCGCAGCCAGGCACCGCGTGCCGCAGCAGCTCCTCCCGGGGGTAGGGGTTTCTCTCTGAGCTTGGCCAAGCGTTGGACAAATTGATGCTGGTCCAAGCGAGAGCTCCTGGAGATGCCCGGCAGCTGCCTCAGGGGTGCGGGGAACCGCTGCACGGCTGCGTCTGGCGGGCGAAGCAGCAGATGCTGTGCGAGGTGGAACGGCCGATGCACGGGGCGCGTGTGGCCGCAGGAGGAGCTGAATCCAGCCCCTGCCTTGCGGGGCTCTGCCAGGACCACGGGAGCATCCTTCCCGCGCCAGGCTGGAGCGGAGCAAAGCGTTAAGATGTGAAGATTGGAAGATGCGTTATATTTAATTAGCTTGGGGGGATTTTTTTTTTTTTTTTTTTTGAGAGATAAAACCGATACAGCTTTTACTTCACAAGGGCAAATTGCAGAAATAACAAAAAATATTGACGTATCGTTGCGGAATGCGATGGCTTTGGTCTCCCAGTGACTTTTCGTGTTCCTGGACCGCTGGGACCGGCTGTTCCGGGGAGGCAGGCAGCCCAACACTGCAAACTGGTGGGCTGAAAGGATGGGGAAGTAGTAGAGATCGGTAATAGAGGCTTGCTTGGCCGGTGAGATGTGAGTGCCAGGGGTAACTTGAAGGCTTGCGGACCTTGGAAATGGAGCCGGCCCAGAGCGGGTGGATCCGCAGGACCAGGCTGTGGCTGGCAGTGGCGGTGCTGGGACAGGAGGGGTGAGCTGGAGTCTGTGAGTGCCCAGTAGTTCTTCGGTCCAGGGAGCAATGCTTGCTTAGAGGTTGTTTCCTACGCAAAAAGATCGGGACGGGACTGCTGCATCGATTGCTGCTTTTGTACAGTACTTGATGGTTTGCTGCTGCTGCCTCCTTGGGTACGCTTGTGCCGAGGAGCGGTATCTTCAGGAGTATTTTTATCAATTCTTACTCTTTATCCGCCACTAAAATCCACAGGCACCTGCATTCTGCATCCTATAAGCCGTAGCTCTGCGGGCAGCGTGGGAAGGCGGTGGTGGGTGCAGTGGGACCCGTGGTGGGGTGCGGGCACGGTCCTGCCGCGGGTGCCAGGGCTGGCAAGGGGGAGCGAGAGGTGCAGCCCTCAGCGGGAGCTGCCGGATTTGCCTCCCTGCTGCAGCTCCCGGGGGAATGTTGGGCACCTCCTTTAGTTTTTCCTTTTCCTCGCCGTGCCCTGCTGTGAAACACCCCTCGTTGCTCACCCGCTGTGGGATCAGCAGGGACCAAGAGGGGGGTTTTCTCCGTGCGCCTTTCTCCTGCTGGGGCTCTGAGGCTGCACGAGCACGCCGTCCCCGACTCCTCTTCCCTCTCCCTTGGAAGTCCAAAGGCAAAAATGTCTTGGGATTTCGCAACGTGATGTTCTTTTTCCCCGTCCTTAAAGCTGACCCGTGGGCGAGGCTGGCCCCTGGGCATCGCTGCGATGCATCTCCGAGCATCGCTGCAAACTGCCTGAGGCTCCCGAGCGAGCAGAGGTAATAAAGTGCACGTCTTGGTTTGGCCTTCCCCGTCGCCGGCAGATCAATAGGCAATAAACTGGATCCCGCTGCCGGGCTGGAAGCGGAGGACGGAGCCTGGCCAGGGCTGCGGCAGTGGCGGGGGGAGCAGGGAGCGCGGCAGCCAGGCCTTGGAGACAATTTGTGAGCTCCTGCGGACAGGGAGAAACAGTAAACACTCCTATTGAGGGAAAATTGCTTGTTTTCTGGTGCCCAACTTTCTCTTCATCACCAGGTCCTCGGTTCATCAGTGCCCAATTTATCCTTTATTTGGTTTTCATAAATAATTCAGAGGAGTTTGAGTAGAATAATTGAGTCTTTTCCCAGCCCTAATCCCAGACAATTCAAAACAAAAAGACATTTAGATTACAATTTGAGCGTATTAGCTGTTGGGAGATTTCCAGACAACTGATCTGCTTTCCTTTACAATTTCTGTGCCGTTCTATCATTTCTAAAGTGTTCTGCTTTGATAGTTAATAATTTGAGCATTTCCAGTTCTTCATGAAAAGACAGAGGCATCGCTGTGATAAAGTGTGGGCGTGCGTGCTGCCGTTGGATGGGTGAGCTTATCTGTTTTCCAAGAAGGACTAAATAAATGAGGTAGTGAGATTGCAAATCCAGCCTGCGATGTGCCTTATCATCTTCAGGGAAATAGATACAATCGTGCTTATTTGGCTTAAAATTAAAACTAAGCTTCTACGCCGATGTGAGCTGAAAAGCCAGAAGGGATGAATTTGGGGAAGACTTAATGCAGGAAAACACGGAGCCTGGGATCCGCACCGTGCAGAGGGGAGAAATTATACCAAGGGCTGATGCCGACGCTGTGTTTTCCAACGCGGAGGCTGCGAGGTACACGCAGCGGTTTGCCGGAGGGTTTTGCATCTGCTGCGGATGTTGCGAAGAAGCATCGGTGAGGCTGGTTCTGCTGGGCCAGAGCAGCGGTGAGCAGCGTGGGATGCACGGCCAGCGGCCCGTGAGATGCTGCCGGGGCGCCTGGACCGCCGAAGCCACGACCCCAGCAAACAGCTGAGAGTGCTGAAGAAATTATCTAATAGCTGCAAGCAAAGCAAAATATGTTTAGTTTCTGACACACGGATCGGATGGAGATGTTTGACTTCCAGCCCTCGGGGGGGACCAGGGCTCCCCAGCTGCGCTGCTGGCTCCTCCCTGGGCTGGCTGCATGGTGCAGGACATGTCGGTGCAGGCTCCTCTGTCTCCCTCTTCATCGGCAGGAGGAAGGTGGGGGGCCAGGCGTTGACATAAATCCCCCGTGGCCGCCCACCCCGGTGTTACCTCGGAGCGCTGGGGCCCGTCACCTCTCACGCTGTCGCCTGGCGCTGCCTTTGCAAAAGGAGGCAGGGATGCTTGTTTGGGGTAAGGCTCTGGAAAAGGCACCGCTGCGGCGGGTGCCAGCGCCCCAGGGAGCGGGGAGACGTCTCAGGGCAGGTGAACACCACGGCTGGACTTTCCTGGGGGCCAGCTGCCCTGGGAAGGGCAATCCCACGTCCGCCGTCGCTGGTGCTGCGCTGGCTGCCGGGTCGTGTGCGCTGCAGCGGGAGCGCGAGCGTGCCCGCTGCCCTGCGCTGCGCTGCCCGCGGGGCCCTGCCTGCCCGGCCAGCGCCACGCTGGGCAGGCTCATGGAGGACTTGTGTGTATTTGCATGCCGGGAAAGGGTGATCCGTGCTCCCGCACCCCGCGGCGTTGAAGGGGGTGTCCTCGGGAGGCAACTGAGCTGGCGACGAGGGGGCTGGAGGGTGCTTAGGGTCCAGTCCCGGGCGTATTGAAAACGTGTTGGGTGCCCAGCACCTTTGGAAACCATTCCCACCTGGCTCTGCCCATGAGTCCCGAGAGCGAGCGTCTCCGAAATAGTGTTTTCTCTGACAGTTTTGCAAATGGAGCGCTGTGGGTGTGCTGCGATGCTCCCGCCCCGGTGCTTGTCCACCAAAGCAGAGCGGTGCGAGGCGGGGAGGCTCGCTCGGGTTTGCGTTGTCCTCGCCGGAGATGGGCACCGAAACTGGGTAACGGAGATGCTGTTTGCCCAAGTTGTGACCCTGGCAGTGCAGGGGTGTCCAGAACGGGGCTTATTTGTACACCGTGTTTTAGAAAATGAGCTACAGCGGTGTTACTTTGCTTGTTATGATACGCAGGCACACAGCACTGGAAGGACTACGACATCTCACATATCCCTTCTCTTGTTTAATTAACGTCTATCTTAATTTTTTTTTTTTTAACATTTCTCACACTGGCAGCTTATTAAAAGGTTACTGTGGCATCTGTAACCATGCGTCTGTAGCGCATAGAGGCTTAAAGGAACCTGATCTTTCTCAAACTGAGCCTAATTCTGACTGTAATATGTAGGCTGTTAATTATGTTTATTGAAGGATGTGCTGAGCCTGCATCTGGCCAACTCAAATCAGGTTTATATAGACATAGTCAAAAATGTCTCCAAGCAGATGCATCAGGAGGAAGGTACCAGTAAAATTCAAAGAGGTCCCAACATAGAAAAGGTTGTTTATATATTGTATTTAACTCTAATTGGGTTAGCAGCTGAGACTCTGAGGATTAAACAAACTGACCTAAATACCGGTCTCAGTGGTCTTAGTTAATGTCTAGTTTCCTGCATCTCAGCCGATTTGGTTTCCCAAATACTCTCCAAAGCGTGTTGTCCTTGTATCAAAAGTGTAAAAGCGTGTTGTATCATTTGTTGTGGTCGTGACAAAGCAGTGCTCATTTGGAGAATAGACTCTGCAAACAGATTAAACAGCATCTGAAGGAAACACCTGATCCGTCCCGGCGCCGCAGAAGGTATCGCAGAAGTAGCAGGGATGGAGCGGATAGAGCGAGATGGTGTCCAGGCATGATTGCTGGCACCGCCGGTTATTATCTCAGCTAATAGCAGATGGTAGAGAGGAGAAATCATCCATTTTCATTTACAATTTATTTTTATGCTGCAAGAGGCAGGATTGCTCGAGTCATTGCTGTCAGGCAGCCCTCTGGAAGGAAAATCTTATTTACCGTGAGGGATTTTTTTGGAATGAGTTTTTCATCGTCGTATATTGGGGGAAGGCGCTGCAGGGCCAGAGGTGCGATGGAGAGCGAGCCCATTCGCTGTCCGAGGGGCTGCAGGATTTTCATAGAGGAGGTGTCCGGTGTCGATCTCACAGGAGTTTTGTTGGGTCAGGAAAAATCTCCCTGTGTTTGGCTGTGGATGTGTAAGCAAGCACCTAGATCACCTTTTAGTCCAATATTTTCCAGCTCTAGCGTAACCCAGCCTGGCTTTATTTTGCCTTTTGATCCTCGGTGTGCAATCACCGCTGGAGCAGTCGAGCCCTGATGGGATACCTTCTGCTTTTGGCTGTCCCCGCTCGGGGCAGGGAGGTGACACGATGGGGACGTGGAGGTGCTCGGGGGGATGAGGTGGCTCTGTGTTTCCCACAGCTTCATTCATGCCCAGAACAAAGAAAGCATCGTTGCCCCCAGCGAGTCTGAAGCCCAGTTGGAGCGGAGAAGCCCAGTTGCTGTACGTCCCTTGGCGTTTGGAGGAGATGTTTATGTGGCTCTGTTAAAACACTGATCCCCTCAGAGAAAGCAGCTTGTCATTTCTTTAGTTTAATACTAATTTTTGGTCCGTGTCTTGGCCGAGCTTGCAGCCTGCGGCTGGATTTCACATCTGCCTGGGCTAGGGGACCTCGGAGGGGCTGCAGCCGCGGGGGCTCGGGCTCTTGGTGCTCCCTGGCCAAGCATGGGCAGCCCCTGCCTGCGCACCTTGTTCTTCCGAATCGCACCCAAACCTCATCCCGGAGGTGACATAAAGTGACACCCCAAAGCCGTGCCGTTGGGGACGCAGGCACCCACCACGCTGTTCCGTGGGGGCCGTTTCCCCAGCGCACCCTCCCTGGGCGCACGTGCACCCGGCCGCTGCCAGACCCCTTCACCCTGCCCGATGGATGTTTCCTTTTTTTCCGATAACAGGTTTTCCGTACGGATCTGATAACGGCCATGAAGATCCCTGACTCCTTCCAGCTGAGCCCTGACGAGTACTACGTCCTGGCCGATCCCTGGAGGCAGGAGTGGGAGAAGGGCGTCCAGGTGCCGGCGAGCGCCGAGGCCATCCCCGAGCCCGTGGTCAGGTAAGCGAGCGGGGTCCCCTCCGCCGGGTCCCCTCCGCGGGGTCCCCTCTGCCTTGGTGGGGTGCACGCCGTCTCGGAGAGCATGCAAAGGGGATGCACAGGAATGCACGGGGACTTCCCGCCATACCCTGCCACGGGCAGTTGCTTTCTGGAAGTCCCTCTCGTACGTGCCCAGCTTTTCTCGGGCAGCAGCGAGGAGCCGTGCTGGGCAGACCAGCTCCTCTTGGTCGGGGAATTTTAAAAAGACTTTATAAAATCAAAGGGAGGATAAAAAAAATACCAACAGAAAACCACTCAGAATGTCAGCTTCTGCCTGGCTGCTTGATGCATCTCCATCTAGAAACACGTGGCTGTACCGCTGGTATTTCACGGCAGGGGTGCAGGAGTTGGCCCTTAAATTAAAAACTTCCCTCTTTACCGTGTAAGCTGTTTGTGCGTGTTGGAAACGTGATGGGCATGCCGAGATTCGGGGCTCGGGAAAAGGAGCCCAGCAAGTAGACAGGCATCTCCCAGACCTTGTAGAGACGGCGTCTATCAGCCTAGATCGGTGTCTCATTAGCTATTTTAAAATAGGGAACTGTTTTAAAATAGACACTTAAACAGCTGCTCGGGCAGAAACGTGGGGGAGCTGCTACCGGTGCGCTGTGCGCGGGGGCTTATCCCAGGGCGATGGCCGAAGCTGCGGGGGAAAGGCTGGTGCTGCCGGTGGGGGGAACCGGGCGGGTCAGGAAGGGACCCCAAAACTTGCAGGGTCACACCCAAAAACTCAAAAGGGTGGGACCCCAAAACCTGCAGGGTGGGACCCCAAAACTTGCAGGGTGGGACCCCAAAACTTGCAGGGTTGGACCCTGAAACTTGCAGGGTTGGACCCCAAAACTCGCAGGG
Organism: Pelecanus crispus; assembly: GCF_030463565.1. NCBI lineage: Eukaryota > Metazoa > Chordata > Aves > Pelecaniformes > Pelecanidae > Pelecanus > Pelecanus crispus. The sequence continues at coordinate 3,741,079 of NC_134650.1, forward strand.
TCACACCCAAAAACTCAAAAGGGTGGGACCCCAAAACCTGCAGGGTTGGACCCCAAAACTCACAGGGTTTGCAGGAGCTTTGCGGCTCTCGCGCCGCTCGCTTCGTGACGAGCGACCCTGGGCGCGCATCCTGCACAAGCGCTCGGGCGAGCGGCGTGGCGGCGTGATGCTGGGGCTGCGCGTGGGAGCGGGGGGCGGCTGCGGGGGGATGCGTTTTGCCGAGGGATTTGGGCAGGGTGCGAAGCCCAGCGGAGGCTCCGCTTGTCCCACAGCAACAGCAGCTGCTGCTGCAGCTGCCAACGTCGCTTCTGAAGTAAACTTTTGTGTACGCTCCCCCTCCTCCCCCGGGGAAAACAGAGAAAGAAATGAAACTTTAATGAGTCTGAACACATCAAAAGGGAAGTTGTAAAGGGGGCTTGTTGAGTTGATTTAATCCTTGGGAAAGAAAAAAAAAAACACAACAAAAAAAAAAAAAAAGAGAAAAAAACCCCTATGTGTGGAATATCTTTTTTTAGTTGTCTTTGATAGCTAACCGCAGTCTGGACTCGCCAGCGCTCTGCGCCCCAGCTGAGGGCTCGTGCCGGTGCTATTTCCAGCCGAAAAGCGATAGCTCGGCGCTGCCTGGGCTGGCGGTGCCCCTGTAAAGCCAGCCCGAACAGCAGGCTGCCAGGCTGCCCGTGGGCGCTGCTTCCCGGCATTCCGTCGGGTGCGGTTTGGCATCCCAGACCTCGGAGCTGGGGGCTGCCGGGGCGCGGGGCAGGCTGCAGATGTGCCCCCCTGCTTTTCCCTAAGCCCTTGTTTTCAGGGGTCCCTGGGGCAGTTCTGCCAGTGCCGCCTGTTCCCGCGCAGGGATGCTCCTAAAGCAACGCCTGGTGCAGGTCACCCCCCCCAGGTCCCCATCCCACCCTGTCCTGCTCCGGCACCAGCCCTTTCCCAATATCTTTCACTTTTTTTGGACCGCTGTCGTGTCTCCTCACTCCTCTCTCCTCTAGTCTGAACAGATCCGTTCATTTTAAGCTTCCGTCAAAAGTTGTGTTTTCTGGAGTTGTGAATGTTTTTGTCACCGTCTTCCAGGCTTCCCCTGGTTTTGCCCGTGTCACCACAGGGACGTGCCCACGGGCTTCGGAGGGGACATCGGACACTCCACCACAGCCTGGCACTGCCCACGCACCTTGAGCTTGGGTTTCACTTCCACCATCAGATCCTCCTCTGAAGAATTTCCTAATTCTTGGGGTTATTTTGCTCATTTGGTTATTCTCAAGGTCCACGCTATTCTGTAATCCTTGATGAATTGTCTCTTGCAATAGTTCCAGCTCTTTCTTCAGTTCCTCAGCACCGTTTGGAGTTCAAGCCTTGCTCTCCAAAGAGCTTGTGACTTCTTCATCAGAGTTAAACTCAGCAGACTGAGCAAGCGTACCCCGAGTCTGCGCGAGGAAGCCTGGCCCTGCGGAGATCTCGGCACAGCCCACGGACGCCGAGGAGCATCTCCTGATAGGTAGCGTTGAAGCCTCGCTAAGTCAGGATGGGTCCCATCTGCTCCTCTCCTGTCCACCCACCGCAGAGGTCCCAACCCATGCCGGATCCTTCTTACCCACGTTATTTTCTGCCTGCGTTCATATAGATGGCTTATTTATGTGTTTCAGTGCGTTTTCCCCGAGTTTTATTTTTAAAGGCAGATAATGTGTGTTGCCTTCTGGTCTTCTGAAATCTGACCCGTTCTCTGTGACCTCTCAAAGATACTCATTAGTGGTTCCATCACTCTCATCAGCTAATCCCAGGTGGATTTCTGCAGCCCCTCTGGGTTGCGACATGCCCCGCTCATCCCAGGCTGCTGCGGGATTGTGCTGCTTACCCACAGCTTCCTCGGAGGTCTTTCCTCTCTTGTTGCTCCATCTGTCTGTCCTGCACCATGTCTCATCTGCCTGAACCATCTTTCTTTGCTGGCAAGACAGCAAGCGTGGCCTGAAGGGCTTTTGTCTTCGGACTGAAGCCTGTTCAGGATATTTTGCCTTCGCTAGTGCGATGTGAGTGGAATGAAGAGCTCATTTTACAGCAGCGTTAATGGTTGCACCTGGTTTGTGGCCATGATGCACGTCCCAGGGGGACAAGCGGTGACACTGCCAGATTTTTTTTAATCAGGACGGCATCTCTCCACATGCACACCAGAAGGCACGGCAGAGACGGGCGTGCTCCTCCCGAGCAGTTCTCCCTCCAATAGCATCCTCAGTGTTTTCCCAGTTGGGTCACCGATGTGAGAGTCGGAGGTGGAGGGAGCGGCGTTCAGGCTGCCAAGGACAGATGAAGACTGCAGTCCCTTTCCTATCTCCGGTGTTAGACAACTCCCTCTTGCAGCTTGCCCTCCTTTGGAGAAACGTCAAGTATTTTTTCACAAGAGATGACTCTATTTCATCTGCCTAAAGGGAGCAGCCTTAAAAGGCCTTCCAACTCCATTTACCTCCCGAGTTTAATTGCTTTAATTTGCCCCTGCCTCCACCCCGGCAGCAGCGAGCGGGTACCTCGCTGCTCCCACCGGAGCTGCTGCTTTCGCTACCACCCTGCAGCTCCTGCCCCACGGGCTCTGCACCCGTTTCCCCCTTTGCTTCCAAACTTTCCTTTTCCCCTACTCAAACAAAAAATTCCACGTAAACCTAACGGATCCTCCCTGTGTCGGATGTGGGCAATCCAAATTCTCTGCTGAAAAAAAACCCCAGCACTGATTTTTTCCTAGACTGGGAAATTTGGAGCCGCGCAGCGGCCGTCTTCCTCGCTCCTGGGGCAGCGTTTTGCTCCCCCCCCCATCTCAAAGGTGTAACGCAGGGGTGTGACCGAGCATCCTGCCCTTCGCTTTGCGGCAGCAGGGGATGGGTGCCCATGGCAATCCTGTCCTAATGTTGTCGCTCCTGACAGCCATTTCCATGTGAAATTCCTAGAGGGAGGCGGGGAGGGCGGGGAGAAGCCACTAGAGCCCTGAGAGCTGGAGAGCAGGCAAGCACTGCCTGCAAAATAATACTCAGCCCATCATCCTGCGACCCCAGGGGTCCGGTTCCTGGGCTGAGCGATCGGCAGGTTTTGCCGCGGAGGGTGCGAGAGCCGCTTCCCACTCCAGCGACGGCTCTCGCCCTCCGAAAGGTGCCTTGTACGCAGCCGCTGCTGCTCTTTTCATCTCCCGCCTGGGCGCCTGGAAACCAGCGCTTCCTACCCGCAGCCTGCCTGTAGGTTTTGTGCCTTCAAAGCTGAAAATTAGATTTTTGAAACATTTTATTTTTCTGGAGCTCTAAAATGTCAAAAGCTGGGGGTGAGGCAGAAGGGAAGGAGCTGTATTTTAAGGAATGCTTTCCCCAGAACGCCGCCGTCTCGAAATGCCTCCACTAAGAGCCACCTTAAACTCGAGGGTCCTTTCTAGGTTAGCAGAAATCGCAGTGCAGTTGGGAGGGAAGCGGTGGGGGAAGAGGTGCAGCATCTCTTGGCTCGGTGTCCCGGGAGGCGCAGATGCTGCCGATGGCCACCCGCACACCAGGGTTATCAGGCAGCGCAGGAGATCAGCTGTTCCCTCTCCACAACCTTTTCTGGCTCAGCGCTGCTGAAAAGGGTTTTATTTTGTACAGTGACACGCCTGAGAATTGCCCAAAGCGTGAAGGGTTCTGGCGTGGCGAGAAAAGCCGCTTGCAGTCGGGTGGGAGCAGGGGAGCGAGGAGTCGAGGCGAGTTTCCCTTCCGACAGGCAGGGAGCGGCAGGCTGGCATCCCCTGCCCGCGCGTCTCCGGGTCACCCACCCTGGGATGTGGGTGGTGACGACAGTACACCCCGGCGATGGCAGCACGTCCCACCTCTGCTAGAGCCCGTAGCCAAAAGATCTCCACAGGCTTGTCAGAGCCAGAGGTGAGCCTTACGGCTCCCGTGTGACCTCTGCAGTTCTTTTACAAATGGGTAAACTGAGGCACGGAGGTTTCTACTGCGAGTCAGTGGTGGAGCCAGGTATGAGATCCCGCTCTGGTGTGGGGGGCACGGTTGGGTGCTGGATGCAGTGTGGGAGCATCTCAGCACGGCTTGAGTTTAAGCATTACGCAAGGTGAAGTAGCAGGGGGAGTTACTGCAGCGGTCTCGGAGCATCGGGGCTGCGGGTAACACTCCTGTTGTAAATGGGAAAGAGAAGCTTTGGATGAGCTTTGTCTCCCCGGAGTCACACTGGGATACACCCAAGAGGAACGTGGGCCTTGCTGGTTTGCCGTGGATGCTCGCAGGAGGCTGTGAAGCCCTTTTTGCAGAGCGGGTGTGCCGGGACCCGACCCGGGCTCATCCCTACCCACTGCCGGCGATGCCGGGGCCGTGCACGGCGGCGCGTTGAGCTTGCTCAGCAGAGAGCATCACTCCGGAAAGCAGTGGCACCTACGTGTGATTTTATGCACCTGTAGGGGCGTTATTTAATGATTTAAGATTTTTGGCACGCGGCTCCTTCCCCAGGCTGACAGGGATGCGGGCAGGATCGAGAGGTGGCTCTTGGATCTCACATTAAGCCACATTAGCATGTGCTGTAGATTCTGCTTCCTGCGAATTTGCACACAGCGGGAGGACGAGCAGGAAGGCTGCTTCTTGCTGGCAGGCTTCCCAGGTATTCTTGGCGTTGCAGATCTATACTTTCATCATTGCTGTGGCCCTGTTTTAACAGCAAACAGCAAGTGCTGTGGCCATAGGAAGGCACAACCTCTGCGAGTACCAGCTCGGCGACGGCGGCGGCACCAGCGCAGATGCCGTCCGCCGCGTCGGCACGGTGTTTGTGTCGCTGTCCTGTCCTCCTCCCTCCATCCCCTCCGTCCCCTCTCCTCCAACAGCCAGGCAGGCAGGTAAAGCAGCTCCTCGCTGCGCTGCTGGGCGTGCGTCGAGCTGGCGCGGGGCCGGCCGCGCCCGGATCGCGACGTGGAGCTGCCCGGCGTTCGTCTCCTTCGAGCTGTGTTGCTCTTCAGCGGACTGCGGTCCCATAAGGAGTTGCCCCAGCGTCTCCGGGAGGTCCAGCGGTTCTTTGAGAGCGTGCGGAGTTGTTGGCAGGGACGTTCATGTCGTTTTGCGATGCCAGCACCGTTGCAAAGGGGAGCACGAGGAGGCACGGGTCTGCTCGCGCGGAGCAGTGTTGGAGATGAGCGTGCTGGGGCGGGGAGAAGAATTAACTGGTGCACCAGTAGCGGGTGTAGGACTGGGGCACGTCCCTGCCCTTCCCTTCCGCTCCTGGTGAGCGGACACCTTGGCTCATCCCGGCGGGGCTGGATGCTGCATCCAGAACACCCGGCACAGGGAGGGGGAGTGGTTCCAGCGAAGGGAGAAAATAACGCCGGGAGCAATCCCCGCCGCGGCGTGGAGCGTGGTGGCACCGGCAGCAGGGCGGCACGGTGCAAACGGCCCGGCAATCCCTGGATTTCACCTCTCCCTCTTCCTCCGCGTGCGGCGGGAGCCCTGGCTGGCAGCCAGGCTGTATCCTTGCAGCGGCACGGCTCCCAGCCCGGGGAGGGCTTTCCGAGGCTTCGTTCTCAGCATGTACTGTATGAACCAGCACACTTTGTTCTTGAGTGTTGAGATTGGACTTCCTTTCCTCTGTCGGCAACGCAGGCTGGCTGTTGACTCATCGGCAGCTTCCCTTGGGCTTTGCTGCAGAAGGGGCAGGCAGGATTCTGCAGCAGTTTGTGTATCTTTTGGAGCAGAGCTTTTTTTTTTTTTAACATGATCCTTTTTTTTTTTTTTTTTCCCCTTTCCTTTTTTTTTCCCCCTTCCCTCCAGCTCATCATGAAAAACGTGTGAATTTGGGGCTTGCAGATGGCATGCTGGCCATTTTACAAAGGGCTATTTCTTGGGTCAGTTACCCCCTTTCTGTAGCTGCCTGCCCTTAAATGTGCCTGGATTCTGGTATGCTTCAGAAATACATGTACGCTTCCCTTTCAAGATCTGAGACTCTGCTCTGATCAAAAGAAATAAAAATCCCAACTGCCCTAGGCCTAACTGTTTACATTTAATGTCACAAGCCCTGGGATACGGCAGCGCGGGGAGAGGAAAGCTTGCTGCTGGCACGCTCCGCACGCTCCTGGGGACCCCCGGGGTGACCCCTGGCCGCGGCGAGGGTCCCCGGCAGCGCTTGTGCTCGGGGCTGGCCAGCGGCACTGACCAAGGACGGCAAAAAAAACCCCAGCGATGCAACATCAGTGAGTTCCCTCTGCAACCCTGCCGCTGGGAAAGGGAGGTTTCCAGTCGGATCTGCTCAGGCAGCTCTTGTCCCTGCAAGCGGCGGGGAGGGACGGGTTGTTTGCAGGGTGGTCTGTCCTGCCGGCCTTTTAGATGCCTGGTTTAGGATGGGGTGAGCCGCCTCTACGGCAGCAGCGGTTCGGTGGTTCGGAGGGTCCGGGCGGTGCAAAAGGCGGTATCAGCGCTGTAGAGGGTTGTTAGTTCGTGCCCGGTGCCCGCGAGTGCTTTGCAAAGGAGTTAAGCGTGATTTACTCTGTTACTTGTAATCATTTCTGGTTTGCAGTCTGCTTGACAAGTTCTCGGGTGGGCTTTCAGCAAGTCCTCACCTTTATTAGTTTGCTACGGGAAACGTGTTAATCCAGGCTGTTCTTACCTAGTACGGAGCCACTTGGACTTCTATGTTAAATGTTTGCTAATCCTCCCAGTGGATGCCTGTGGTTTATACTGGATCAGGCACACAGAAAGGCAAGTGTACTTCAGCAGTAAATGTATAGAACGAGCGGGCTTGATTCCTGCTGCTCTGTAATGAGGTTTACAGCTCTGAGGGCGGATTCCTGTTTGGTACAGCCTCGGGAGCCCCCGCATCTTGCTCCATCACCTCCGCTCTCCATCCAGAATCATGAATTTAGCGTATAGCCGGGCAAACCGTAGCAGATCTGATTGCTGCTGCTTGCAGCCACAGCAGTAATTAAATCACCTCTCAGTGATTTAGTGCACCTTGCGTCCCCGTTGAACAACACAAGAAACTATTACTCTTAAGTGCTCTTCAGAGTGATGGGAGGACCGGGACAGCCTGGCAGCGGGAATAGCTGCTCGGTTCTTGGTGCTGCTGCGGATAATCCTGTTGAATTTAGGTGAAGCCTGCATTGCTGGAAAGCGAGCTTTACCACGTTCCCGGGACCTTGGTGAGGTGGAGAAGAGCTGGTAGGTGGGTTTTTTCAGTGCACTTGAAGAAGAGCTGGAAAATGCCCCAAAACAAGCGTAGCTGCATAGCAGTAACATGGATGGTGCAAGAGGCAGATGGATCCCTCCTGGTTTTGTGGGATGGGCTGTGCGCTGCTTCAAGTGACTCAGCGTCAAAACTGTTCTCTTGTGTTTCAGGGTTCAGCGTTAGTGCAGTGATTCAAAACACATTAAAACAGGCTGGAGGCTGCCTTTTCAAATTCCTCAAAGCTTTGCTTTCATTGGGTTGGTTTTCTGTAAGGAGACCCGCGCGACGGCACCGTGCTGATCACAGGAATAGTCATCTCTGTGCCCTCCTCTGTATTTTGAGCTTTCCGATGCTCGGCTCCGTTAGCAGCAGGGTCGGGGGGGATTTGCCCGATTCCTGATCCGCTCTGGCTCATGCTCGCAGCCCCGGCTCAGACCACGGCAGGTGCAGAGCTGCTGCCGTTGCTCACAGCCTCTGTTCTGCTCCGCGTTCGTAGGTGGATACAAATACGAGTGGAGCTGTTTGCATTACTGAAATAATTGTGGAAACATTATCTGGCCGAGATAATTAATTCCAGATGCTTTAGCGTTAGTAGCTTGGCTTAAATTACATAAAGAAGCAACATTTTTCGTCTTTTTATATCCAGAAAACATACGCTCAAGTGTCCCTGGCTTCCCTAGTAGCAATTCCAAGATATATATTGCTTAAATGGAAATGAGCAGAATACTAGTGACCTGCTGGCTGGGTTTGGAGAAGGTTGGCACGCAGCACGAGTCCCCGAAGGCCCACCAGGTAGGTCAGTGGTGCTCTGGGAGAAGGAGGAGAGCAGCACCCGTGGGTGCTGGCACGGGTGCTGGCTCTGCCCTGGTCGCCCACGGGGAGCAGACGCTTCCTGAGCATCCTCTGCAGCTACCCTGGGGTCGGGGGCCGCCGTGTTTTGCTGCGTTTCGGAGCCAGAAGGGTCAGAGCCCCCTCCTGCTGCCTTTGATGCCACTGTTGAGGCTGAACAGCATGGAGAGGAAAGGGGGAAAGAAATACGAAGAAGATCCTTGCGCAGCATCAGAAATTATGTGTGTATTTTGCTCTCAGCCCAGACGCTGCTTCTGTCTAGTCAACCAGAAAAACATCTGCGTTTTGTTGTTCCAAGCAGCCCACCAGCAAACCGCTGCCCGGTCATCGCTGTTTGTCCATGCAGCCGTGGTTTTCTTGTGCGCAGAAGTCGCGCAGATGAACCCCGCTGTGAAATGGTGCCCGTCCTCTCCTCCGCCTCGGGAAGGCGGACGCCGCTCCGCAACTTCCCAGCGCTGCACCTGAGCGCTTCTTTACCAGGTCCCTTCTCCGATCTACATGAAGATAATTTTCTGGGCACTGCATCAGAGCTGAGACTTAAATAATTCATTCGTTGAGCTAAATCTCGGTGAGATTTAGGCTGGAATATAAACGTGAGAAAGACAGGGACATCAACACTCTGGTCTTTATCTAGTCTGCTGAGTATCAGGCTTTTTATATGGTGATAAACAGCTCAGAAACGAAATTGGAAAAGCTGTCTGGGTTTAACAAGATGGCTGTTTAGTGCCTCCTGTTCACTTGTTTTCCTCTTTTTATCACATCAAAGAAGAGTGAATCACTTTCTCCTTAGAGGATTACATTATTCCAGAGGCCTGGAAGGACCCGCTCTGGTTACAGGCTGTTACTGGAGGAGCTACTACACGGAGAGGGGAAAATGGAGCATTTTTCCTATTGCACCTGTTAACTGCAATTTGGAGCTTCAGCTGCATTTCTGTAAAGCTTCCAGAACCTGCCTGTGTAAACCTTCAACCGCCAGCAGCACGTGAGGGGCCACCCTACCCCGTCCTTGACATTTTGCACAGAAATGGGATTGTCACAGGGGGATTTCCAAACCCGAACAGCAAGACCCTGGACTGTCACGGCATCAAAAGGAGTTTCCCAGCTGAGATGGTGCCGGCAGCCGCGGGTGGCGAGGCTGTGCCGGGGCTGCACCCTGCGGAGCTGCACAGCACCGCTCGCCGTACCCTCCCGATGGCTGAGGATGTTTTAGGAGCTGATAATGATCATTTATAATATTCACTGCTTGGAAAGCGCCGAGCGTCGGGGGGTTCGGCTGGGAAAAGCAACAGCTAAAAGGGGTGGTGGGTGTAGCTGCGCTGCGCTGGCCTGAGCTGGTCCCTGCCTGGCAGAGGACGCAAGGGTCCCCCACACATCCCGGGGTCCTTGACACATCCCGGGGTCCTTGACGCATCCCGGGGTCCTTGACGCATCCCGGGGTCCTTGACACATCCCGGGGTCCTTGACGCATCCCGGGGTCCCTGATGCGCCTCCAGCGCAGGAGGGATGGGGTGTGCAGCCTGCGCAGCCACCCAGGCGTTGCATTACGTCACCCGGAGCCGCACTCACTGGCTGCTGGTACCCGGAGGGCAGGACACTGCTGCAAGCAGCGTTAACCCCTTCCTGAGCATCCCGGGTGCCACTTGGGTAACACAAAGGGACCTTCACGGGGCTGAGTGTTGGCCAGCGCTGTTTGGGCAGTCGGGGGGGGGGGGCTTCTGGGCACGGGTGCTCCTGTTACAGGAACTTGGTGGATCCTCCCGGGGCCAAATCCAGCTGCTTTGTTCTCCCAAAACAGCAGCAAGAAGCTGAACGAGAGCTTCAGAGCTGAACCAAGTGTTTACCACCCGCGGAGGGTTTTGGGAGAAGCCCTTTACTGAAGGTTTAGGTTATACGAGGGGGTAGCGCCAGCCGGGCCATCCATCACGCCCATGAGCAGCAGCGGCGATGAACCCTGCGGTTACGCCGGGCTGCTTGCTCGAGCACGGATGTCCAAGGAAGGGGTTGATGCTATGTTACCTCCATCAACTATTTTTGCTAGAAATGTGCTGGTTACAGCCCCTGCCATGAAGATAGCCCACGAATGGCATGAAGCAGGGTGGCAGCCGCTGCAGGTTCCCCTTCCCGGACCCACCTTTGACCCCCGGGCTGAGCCCTGCACCCGCAGCCGCTCTGTTATGTCCATACAAATTTTTGTGGATTTGCAAAGGCTGTTGCCAAATCTTGAGGAGTTTTGGCTCCAGCAGCCAATAAGGAAATAACTGCAAATCCTTACTTTTCTGAGCAAAGCGGTGCCAGCAGTGCCCACTAAAAACAGGGCTTTAATTCTGTTGAGGTTCTTCTTTGTTTTCGAATAGAAGGGTTTGGTGCCAGTGGCCTGCCCAGGCGCACTGTGTCCCCGCTCTCCTCGCCGGGACCAGCCGCCTCCAGCCCTTCCTCTGCTCCGTCACGCAGGAGGACACGTTGGCAGACGCCGGGCACCGGTGGTCCCTCCCGCAGGGTCCCGGCTCTCTGGTTTCAGGACTCCTGCCAGTGGCTTGTGCCAGGGGTGACAGCAGGGCGCCCGCAGGGCTGGGAGCTCTCGAGCACCCTGCGCCGGTGACCGGGGTGCTCCCGGTGTTACCTGGTGCATCTTCAGTCGAGGAGGGGAACGGTGAAGTGCACAGGCACCCATTAGCACCGGGACCTGGATCCCAGCGATGCTTTTAGGCTCACCCAGCTGGTCCAGCCAGCTTACATGCCACTCTAAACATCAGGCCAGTTAATTTAAAACCTAACCCATTAACATCTTCTTGGCCTTCCCGTTCTTCTTTGAACCCGGCTTTGGGAGCATAGGTTTTAGCTCATGGTTTTACAGACTTCACTAGAAGCCATAAAAGTGGAATAAGTAGGTGTAACGTGGTGGGTAAATCTGGGCCTGGGTATGCTGAGGGTCACAAAATCTTGTTTTTGTGGGTTGCAGCTCGTTACTGTGACCGTCCACTGCCATCTGCAGCCCCGTCCTTCGCCCTTATGCCACCAGGCTCTTTTTCTAACATCTTAAATTCTGCTCCGCTATCGAGGAGCAATAACGCCTATAAAATCTATTAGCGTAAGTTCCTAAGAAGATTGGGCATCTGGTCCGAATGGCCTGCTAGATACTGTTTTAATAAACAGAAGATGAAAATCATCCCTTTAAATTGCCTTTTGAAAGTCCTCGTGTGCTGCAGGAGAATTCCCCCGCGAGTGGAGCTGGCGGTAAGAACGGTATCAGCATCCGCTGGAGGTTGCTGGCAGAGTTATCTTTCCACTGACTTTCCTAAGCTGATTTATTTATGGACACTGGACAAGACTAATTTAGACTGGAACGTAGGTAAAGAAAAGATGACTGACTAAAGCCTTCCTTGTAATAAAACAAAGTATTTTCAGAAGAGAAACACTACGCAGGATTCATTATTTCTATCCAGCATATTAAAAGGGAGCATATGGAAAAAAACGCCTTCTCCCTTCAGCCAAGTGAAGCATTCAGTTTACAGAGATGAGATTAACCATGGGAATTTCCTGAGTATGTTTTATTATTGCATAATCTTCTCCAGGGATAGATGTGATCCTCAAGAGTGTTGAGGTCCACTTACTCCTTTTCCTCAAGTGCCCTTGAGACCCACTTTCAGACTAATGGCCTCAGGTTTGTTGTGCTTTTCAGGCTGATCCCAATTTTCAGCCCTTCGTTTAAATAAGCCCTTGATTGATACAGAATTTTTTTTTTTTTTAAAATACCATGTCTCTGGCTGGCTGCATAAATAAATCGAGCTTCTGCAAATGGTTCAGCACTTGGCGGAGGCTTTGCCTCCGTGATGCTTTGCCGCGGTGGTGCAGGGAGAGCCGCAGCGTCTCGGTGGTGGCCAACCAGCCAACGCCAGTACCGGGAGCTGCGATGGGAAGGCGCGCGGTCCCGCCGTCAGAGCCCAGTTTGGGAAATGAGTCGTCTCAGTTGCGCGGTGAGGCCACGCATTGCCCTTGGCCCGGGTCGTTGGGGCGGCAGCGAGATGCTAATTTGAAGCCGCCTTGCTGGAGTCTTCTGGCTTAAGGAGGGCAACCAAACTCACCAGCCGCTCGCTCTGGATCGGCGAGGAGTGATTTTATCTCATGGTTGTGGGTCTGCCGTGTCTGGGTGCTCCGTGATGGTGCTCAGATGGAGGTAAAGCCCTCGTGCCACCGCGGAGCCGGGCAGGTCCGTCCTTCCCAGCACCGCATCCTCCGCCGTAGGGGCTGGAGGGACGAGCAGGGCTTTGGGGGTCCCCGCGGGGGGGGGGTGGGGATGGTGTTGAAGAGCGCTCGCAGGGCGGAGGACCAGGGCACCTCGCTATTTGGTGGCACCCCCAAGAAGCTGTTGCCCAGGACCACGGTTTTTCCCCCGAGAACAGCGTCATTTGGGGAGCGTGGCGCTCGCTGTGCTCTTCAGCGCCGCAGTGCTTCTTTTTTACTTTCAGTGAGAGGCTTTTGACCTGAGTAAAACTTCAGGGTCCAGCCAATAGGTTTCTGCTTGAATTTTTTTAAGGTATTTTTGAGGTGAAGAAAATCCTTGTGTTGCTGTAATAGGATAATGATTCTCTGTAATGCACCTACGTTGTACTAATGAACTTTCAGGCTATGTATGTCATTTGTTTCTGTAGCGTTCTTGTTTCCCGCTTTGGCATTATTTATCCTCTGCCACCTGCCCATTCTGGTGCATTTAAGATATTCCCCGCTGGGGTATGGGTCACCTCGGCCTCATGACGCTTTCCATCCCCAGCCCAGGGTCACGCGTGATGCTTCCTCTTCTCACAACACCCCCTGCGCATCACAGAGCCTTGGAAGCTCAGGATCTTGCCTCGTCCACGTGCTTCGTAACCCATTGCTTGCTACCCAAGACTCTTTTGCTCTAGTTCAGCTTGAGAGAGGTGCTTTGGGGCTTTTTGGAGCATGTTCTTCCTTCTCCTGCAGACCCAGTCCGGGTGGGTTGGTCGGTCATGCCCTGCACAGGGTCCCTGGCTGCAGGGATGCTCGCGTGTCACCATCACCATTTATTTGGAGCATGCCAGGGCTGATGCCACCTGGGGTTTGAGTCTCTCTCGCTCTCTTTAAACCGAGTCTAGGGATGAATAACTAAAGCATCAAAACCCTGGGGGAAGGGGAAAAACCCTCGAAGACGCGTGAAATTCCGTTTGTGCTCTGGAGATCTGCTTGTGCAGGTGCTGGCCCCAGCAGACGGCGGGGTAGCCCAGGCGAGCTGAGCTGACGAGTTCTCAGCCTCACAGATGCCCCGGACATGAATTTCCTAGCACTGCTTTTGTTGTTTACCTGACTACTTCTGCTTTTGTAAAAAGGAGAAAATTTTCTACACAAGCCAACGGAAGCCCTTCGATACAGATAAAGGGAAACGGGAAAAGTGGTAATTGAGGTAATTGAGAGCTTGACTCTTGCTTTCTCTCCAAGAAAGGAAAAATCAATGGAGCGCCTGGGCGGCCGCGTTGGTGCCATCAGCAGGAGGGGGTGCGGGCGCTCTCCCAAGCCGAGGCAGATGCCAGGGCACAGCACGGCCACGCCGCTGGCTCTCGCCGAGGGTGAGGAACGGGTGTTTTCACCAATCTTTAGAAAACCATCTCCTCGAGCACGTACCTGTGTATTGCCAGGCTCCTCCGGGCACCTGCTGCCCACCACGGCCCCAGCAACGACGGCGGGCATCCCTTACGTCCCACGTCCCGCACCACGGGCGGTATCTCGCCATCCTGAAGCACCTGAAGCAGGTAGGGAGTCTTGCATCTTCCCCACCGCGCCTGAGGCCGGAATAGGAGAGGAAAACTAGAAAACAAGAGTAGAAATAAGAAGGAAGGGTTGATTCCTGTGAGATCAGCAATGCCTGAACCTCGGATGTGAAAAACATTAGTACATAATGCAAAATTCACTGCAGATTTCTGTGAGTTGGTGGCACACGTGCAGACAGCCTCATCACCCAGCCTGAGTTTCGCTTTTTCCACTGAGCAGCTATTTGGAAATGTGGATGTTTCCAAAGGGATTAAGCCCCGTTGCCATGCGAAAGGGAAGCCCTGATGACGTCCCTGCCAGCCCCAGCTCTCGGAGCCCGGCGGGAGATGGGCAGGAGATGCTGGTGAGCGCAGCCTCGGTGGTTTCTTCCCTTTTTCTAGCTGTGTCTGCACTGCAACGTGTCTGGGCAGCACAAAGCTTACAGCTTTCCGGGCTCCAGTTTTCCTGGTGGTATTGTAGCTGAGGAGGGGTGCACAGCATGGTCTGTTTTCTATATTGCTGTAAATCAGGGCATGGGTTTTTCCAAAGGATTGCTCTCTGGTATTAAATTGTAGGATCTCTTCCACCGTTTCTCCTAGCCCAAGGCAACTGTCTCTGCAGTCATTGATCTTTATTTCTGAACACCGAGCTCTTAGCAGGTGTGTTAGCATGTGTCAGGGAGGAGCGGGCTGCTTTTTAGGGACGTGATTTTACCCACTAAAGCAAATCCGGGAATCGACGGGAGGCTCTGCGCCTCTGGGCGTTGCATCCTGCTTGGTATTCCCAGAGGCTCGGGGTGTCCAGTGCGAGCCCCTGGCACCTGGCAGCCTCCTGCACCCCTCGGGGTGGGAGGGATGCTCGTAGGAGCAGGCGTAGCCTCTCGTACGGTTTGCTGAATCGTTTGTGAGCCATAAAAACCTCGTGTTTAACCAAGTGCTGCGGATGAGTCAGGGGTTTGATCTGGACCAGGCTCCCAGCAGGTCTTTGTAGGGTCATACAAGCTGCTCGCCGTATAAAAAAATTATTTTGCAGTTATTTCTGAGGCGCCGTTGGGCAGCAGGTATCGGCACCGCTCGAGCCACAGCTCAGAGCCACGCGACAGGGCAAAGCGTCCTGACGAAAGGCATTTGCTGAGCCGTCGGAGGGGCAGACCTGGCGCTGGAGTCTCATCTCCCACTGGTGCAAGTCAGGCGTAGCTACACTCAAGTCATAAAATTCATGTCAGTAGAAAATGAGTGTAAGAGGAGCCAGATCCTGAACGTGCAGTTTTTGCTTTCCGATTAGGTGCCCTGCGTCGGGGTTCAGCCTCTCTGGCTCTGGCCGTCACTGGGTGCGCGTAATCTGCGGGTAAGGCTCGATGGCAGCGTTCGTCTCTCTGGGACCGCGGGGCACCGTGTCCCCCGGCGTGGGCATTGCCTGGGGACGCTCCGGCCGATGCACTTCCCTCCCCCGGGGCCGCGTTGGCCTCAGAGGCTGCTTAGGGGCAGGTTTCATGCCGAGGGGCTCGGCGGGCTGCGGACCCTTTGGGCTGTCTTTCCTTTTTCGTCTTTTCCCTCAGTTGCGCGCAACAGGCTTGGGGGTGGAAGTTCTCCTCCCGGCGCCGCCTTTGTGCGGTTTCTTCATTTCTGACCTCCTCCGTTTGCTGGTATTTGAAATGGCGAGGACGTGGCACAGATGTGTCCCAGCATCCCCAAATCTGAATTAACTCCGGGGGATGCCAGCCCACGCTGCCGGGTGGGCACGGGGTCCTGCCCGTGAAGAGGAAACTCCGAAAGTAAAGTTTAGTTTAGAAGATAGATTTTATATCAATACTTATTCCTTGCAGGACTAATAATTGGTAAGGGAAGCCAACTGCAGTGAGGGAGGAGCTGCGCAGGCAGCACGGTGCCGCGGTAGCTGGGTGCTGCGCACTTGATCGGCCCCCCCGATACGCGTGTTTCCAGCCGGGGGGAGGCACCTGCCATCGCTGCGTTGGCACGCTTCGACCCTCGTAACCGAGCGCCAGCGAGCACGCGGAGCACGCCGCTAGATCTGTGTATTTTAATTAACTTGACCTTCGTCATCAGTGGCGCGGGGAGAGGCGAAGAGTCGCTCTGTAATTTTGTTAAACCGAAGCGATCTCCGTTGAACAAAGCGAACTCCGTTAGGACGAGAGGAAATGGGCTCAAGCTGCGCCAGGGGAGGTTTAGGTTGGAAATTAGGAAAAATTTCTTTACGGAAAGGGTGGTCAAGCATTGGAACAGGCTGCCCAGAGAGGTGGTGGAGTCCCCATCCCTGGAGGTGTTCAAAAAACGGGCAGAGGTGGCACTTGGGGACATGGTTTAGTCTGGTCTACCCTTGATTGGTTTAGTGTGGGCTTGGTAGTGTAGGTTAATGGTTGGGCTGGATGATCTTAAAGGTCTTTTCCAACCTAAACGATTCTAGGATTCGATGATTCTATGAACAGCGCGGTGTTAGGAAGGGGTGAGCATCGCGTTTCCGTGCCGGCGGTGCTGTTACCATCAGTGACCCCGTGAAGCTCCCTGTGATCTCTGCATCGGCTGCGCAAAGCCAGGACCTGCGAGTTTAAACGCCCGTCCGGGTTTTGGGGGGTTCGGTCGCATTCGGCGGGCAGCTGCGTGACCGGGGAGAGTCGCTTGCATCCCGTCTCTGAGCATCAGGTTCAGCAAAAATCCTTTTCCACCAGGTGCCTGCGGTAAGGAGACAGCGCCCGCACACGCACGCGCCGGGGCCGACTCGCCGGGGCTCGGGCGGGCGTCGCGTCCTGCGCGCCGGCAGCACCGGGCACGCGGCGGCTCGGCTCTCGGCGGGCGGTATGGCGTGTGCCGCATTATAGATAACCCCAAGAGACTTCTCCGGTCACCGTCAGCATCCTTACCAAAATAAGTGCATTTCGGTGGCTGTCAGTACAGTAAATGACCTGTTCAGGCCGCCCCTTTGATATGCAGGCAGGGCATTCATCTTTGCATTTTTATGCCAGGCTAAAAATAGCAGCTTTCTCCCGCCGTCCCGAGCTCTCCCGGCTGGCCCGGTGTCCGACTATCACCTGTTGCAGCCGGCTGTTCGGCGAGCAGCTTGTGTAACTCGGCTTAATGAAGGCTCACAGCGCCGTCCCCGTGCCTGCTCAGACAGCTCCGTCCGACCGGAATATTCATTGCAGTTGCAGGATATTTTTTTTTTCTTGACAGCTTTGAGCTTTCTCCTGCAAGACCACCGCAGCTGGACCTGGGCTGGTGGGAAGGAGAGGTCCAGTCCTTGGACCAGCGCACGTTGCGCCCGCGACTCCTCTATATTTTAGGGACTTGGGAGCACCTTAGATGACGGTCCTGAAGCCCAACCGGGGCAGGCATAGTTTCAGTGTTATTACCGCTGTCTGCATTAAATACAGACGTTACTGAATCCCCAAGCCCTGTCCTACATTACGGTGAGCTTGTTTTAAAATCTGGGGACTGAGAGCCGTCTTTTCATGGGGTTATTTTCAGATCCTGAACTGAAATTTGCAGATGTCCTCAGGCCATTGGGGCACATCTTTATTTTCAATGTACCGCTGGGGAAAGTAAGGCAAAAGAGGCAAAAAGAACCCCGTCCTTGATGTTTCCCTCCTCGAGCAATCAAATTATTGCTTTTCCCGCTGGTGGCTCTGGAAGTGCCTCCAATGGTTGTGACTGCAGAGGACAGCAATTAAACTACGTGTCTGGGTCCGGAGAAGCTCCAGGTTCATTTTTCTGCCCTGCCACAGATTTTCTTCCCAGCCTTGGGCAAGGTAGGGTCCCGTTCCCAAGGGCAGCCGTGCATTAATTTCTTCCCTTGGTACTTCACAGACCTTGGTACCGCGATTCAGCTGATTACGTGATGGGCACGATGGCTTTGCCCCAGACACATCGCAGAGCACGAGGCACTCGATGCTCTGACGTGAACTTACATATCGGGACAGAAGGCAGATAAAAGGCTTGCAGGGGCCAACAGGCTTCGCAGCTGGTGCTGGTGCAGGAGGAGGGTTGGATCCTCTGGCTTTGCATGGCAGAGAAGCTGCTTGGAAGGGGGTGACGTGCTGCAGCGGGTTGCTGTTTGCTTGTTTGTTTCTTTGCAGTGTCTTTCTGTGTTGACATTTGCGCCGGGAGGTGGTATTTTGGGCAGGAAACGTGAGCTGTGCAAATACTGCAGCGAGCTCCAGCTCCCAACTTCGCAGAGATCTGTCAGCTGGCACCACAGGCTGCTTTTCATTTCCAGCTCGTCCTCTGCTTGCATGTCATTACGCGCAACACTGTTGACGTGTGCATGGCAAGTGTCATGCATATTGCCGCAGAGTTGCCAAGAAAAGGCAGAAGAGCTGACAGCCAGCGCCTGTTCGCTTTCTATGCAGGGAGTTTGCAGCAGATGAGGCAGCTCCTCTCCCCGTCCCTGTGGTTGTGACTAGAGAGCGCTCAGAACAAATCTCACGGACCACTGTGGGATCTTCTCCGTTGCTGAGCCTGCCAAAGCACTGCCCAGCGCGGTGGGAATGCGGCACTAAAGTCTGTGGCACGCTGAAGGCGTCCCGCGGCAGCGGGCAGCAGGCAGCCTGCCTGCAACGGGGGGGCTCGGTTGCAGGGGCTTGGCTGGAGGGTGTTTTAAATCGCGGGTCGCTCTGCCTGCAAGGGATGCGCTGGGGAGTGGATACCTGCACAGAGTGGGTCGGGCATCTCATCCTGAGCAGCCTCAGAGATGTGATCTCTGTGGTGCCCCAGTAAATGAGCAGTAATTGCTTCTGAGGAGTTAATGGCTGGCGGAGTCACTGTTGCTATCAGTATTTGGAGCATCGTATCCGTTGGACCTAATTTTTTCTCATGTAAAGAGTTAATTTCCCTAGATGAATGGAAAAACTATTGCTGTAGGTAAAGGAAAGTTGTCACGGACCCGCACTGGGACCGGCTCAGCACGAGCCCATCAGTCGACTGGTACAATGGGGCTGGAAGCGGAGAGTCCGGCCAGGACTGCCTGCATCGCTGGGGAGAGGGCTGCAAGCAAAGCTGGGTGACTTGGTCGCCAAACTATAACTCATCTTTCCTGCGGTCCGGTCCCAGGCTGGGCGAGCGGGGAAGCGCTGGTAGAGCTGGGGCTTCCTCCAGTCCTCGGAGACCTCTGGAGAGACTTGACGGATGCCTCTGCTCCCGCTGAGCACTTCGGGCAGGGCACAGCGGGGAGAAGGCGCTGGCTGAGCTCGTGTTTCCGAATGTAACTAGGACAGAGCGTTGCGCTTACGTTCATCCACTGGCCAAAGAGTCTCTCATATTCACAGGGCGCAGAGCGCGTGGCGGTGCCAAACCCAGTGCCTGCGTGCCGTCCTGCCCGCAGGGTGGAAGGAGCTGGGTCGGCAGCGTGGCCGAGATGGCAGCGTGGTGAGCAGAAGCCCTTGCCGTAGCCCTGTCGCCGTGTTTATTCCATGTCTCTGGTGCATCCTGCCTTTTGGGGGTATGGGATGCTCCTTTGCAGCCGTGGAGCAGGGATGGGTTGGTGCCACGGTCCCCCTGCGCCGGCAAGAACTGGCTCCAGGCAAGGGCATCGCTATTTGTAACAGCCCCGGTCCTGTGCTTGCATGTGCTTTCCACATCAGATCCCCCCATTTCGCAGGCAGGACAGTGTATTTCTCCCAAACGGGCTGTTTCTGTCCTGATGACCACATCAGGTATTCCTGTGTGAGCCTCTCTGCAAGCCCCCGTGGGGAGAAACAGCCCTCTAATGACAGGGGGAGCAACATGAGGTTGATGCTGGTGGCTGTAGCAGTCGGTCGAGTTATTTGACTCGGGAATCCAAACACATAGAAGGTTGCTGCCACCAGGCTGGTAGTAAAGCAAGGCGGGAAGGAAGAAAGGAGCCACACAAGGTGGAAAAACGGCTTAATTTCTCATGGTGTGAGAGGGAATTGCGGAGCTCTTGAAAAGCAGGCGTGTTCCCGTGGAGAGCCTGGTGCAGAGCCGCCCGCTCCGTGCTTCCCCGGGGCTGCTCTGCAGCCTGGAGCCGTGAGGAGCGCGGGCTGGTTCGTACCGAAAAGCATCAGTGGGAGTTTAGGAAGAATGAGGTGCGGCGGTAAACCCTGCGTGCGGCACTGATCCTGCTTTTATTTCTGAAGGGATGGGTGTTAGCCACCAGTCTGCAGGGAAGAATACACTGAGGTAGATGGAGGCACGGGCCAAAAACCAAATTCCTGATTCCCAGGGCACTCCCTCCCCTCCTGACAGCAGCCCGAGGCGGGTGGGCACGGCGTGGGAAGCCGGCCCAGCGGGAGCCGGAGCCACAGCGCAGCGGGATGCGGGCTGGCTCTCAGCGGCGGCGCGATGCCGGGGCCGTGCCGCCGCGCTCCCACCTCCCCGTGCCGCTTTCCTCTGGGACGCTGGGAGAAGCGCAAACCCCCGGCCCGTGAGCAGCAGGCATCTGTCACAGGCAAAGGTGGATATTTCTCTGGTTTTGCAGGATTTTTATCTCCAAAGAGCTCAAAAGCTTTTTTACTGTTTTGTTGGAGAAAAAGATGAACGAGGTTTTCCTAAGCTGGTCATGATACCGAGGATGTCCAGCCTTTTGCAGCCAGTTTGAGGTCCCAGGAAGGGGAGCTGGCAGCCGGGCTGTGCTCAGCATTTTCTGACAATCAGCTTGTTTTGATGCATCCCAGCTCAAACCATCACATAAGGTGCTCAGACCAGCAGTCTCTGGGAAAGTGCTTGTGTCAAGCTGGGGTCCTCAGAGCATCCGAGACACGGGAGATGAGACACCAAGCGCACAAAACCCCTTTGATTTTGCTGGGCTTGCTTTCCTTCTTAGAGTCAGCTTTGTACATGGTATATTTGCACCCTCCACGGCAAGAAACCGGATACTTTTGCAACTTCTAGCTCATTCTCAACCTCTCCTTCTTTTCTTCCAGGATCATACCCCAGCTGGAGAACTCACCTTCACAGGTTTCACCGAGTAGCCTGCCTGGCTCCGAGATTTCAGAAGCTACGAGGACTTACTTGCAAGGAGTGAGCCGCTATGACCTGGATGAGCTCGACGCTTGCTGGTTGGAACTTGTTAATATGGAGCTCAAGGAGATGGGTGAGTATTGCTGTTGTTTTTCTCCTTGCCTGGGCATCCCAGAGTGGGCATTCAGTCTTTTTAAGTAATCATGTGGAACAGAAGGCCTCGAAGAAGAAATTTTTGTTCAGGCTCTCCCAAAGAGATCACACGGATGGCTGCACTGAGGGATGTTGAGGGCATTTCAGTGCCTCTCACTCACGTAGGGGTTTTGGGACGTGGTCTAAGAACGGGGCAAACCAGATGATGGTAGGAAGAGCGCAGCGTGCCCCGTGGAGCAGGGCTCTGGTTTGCAGAAGAACCGATAGATCCAGATCGCTCATGGCCGTGCTCTCATTTCATGACCGTTGTCACCTCCCGCACTCATCCCTGCGGCATCTGCACTGCAGGAGGAGGCGTTGGTCAGGATGGGTGTGTTGACCCTGACTCCTCTTCCTTTGACCGGCCACATCTGAAAGCATTTCTCCAACATTTCTCCAACTGTAGCCAACTGGGCAGATGGAGTCAGAGGAAAGCGGATTTCCTGGTCAAAATGTGTAGTTCTCAGAAATGCTGGTCCTGGGTTGTGTCTCCTTTCCCAGGTGTCTAAATATCACACATAACGT
Organism: Pelecanus crispus; assembly: GCF_030463565.1. Classification (NCBI taxonomy): domain Eukaryota; kingdom Metazoa; phylum Chordata; class Aves; order Pelecaniformes; family Pelecanidae; genus Pelecanus; species Pelecanus crispus. Next base: position 3,762,492 of record NC_134650.1, read on the forward strand.
TGCCCGCATCACCGCTGTTATATCATTGCACATTCTCAAAATCCATTAGTGCATTTCGGTTGAGGGCAAGTACCTGGATTTGGAATTTGACCATTGGCACTAGTGCTTAGCATGGTCTGCTGGGCAGATTTGCTGGCACAGACACGTGGGTGTGTAGCCCTGCCAGACCGTGGAGAGATTTTCCAGTCCTTGTTAGGTAACGGTTGCTGTGGTGTGGCTGCTGCTGCGCAGGTAAGAATAACAACGCAGTAAAACATTCACCTGGTGAGGTCAGTGAAAGCTGAAACGTGCCTACGTGAAGCATTACTCCCCGTTGCAAAGGTCTTTCAGGGGTGGGACAAGGTATCTTCTTCTGATGTACTCATGATTTACAACCAGATTTTGTTAGCGTGATCTCCGGGACCTTGAGAAAGTTGTAGAGGCTGCTTTTAATTTTTAATTTAGAATCGTTTAGGTTGGAAAAGACCTTTAAGATCATCCAGTCCAACCATTAACCTACACTACCAAGTCCACTCTAAGCCAATCAAGGGTAGACTAGACTAAACCATGTCCCGAAGTTTGGCTAATTAGCTCTCACATGTATCCTGTGTATTGCATTTCCCATAATCTCGGTGGTGTGGAACCCGTAGTCTCACTAGCAAATCGCAGTCAGCTTTGCCCTCGTGAACTGGTCCTGTATTAGCAGCCTCAGCTCTGTCATTAGCACACCCAGGTTTTGAGCTGCTGGCAGCTACGGTCAAGTCCTTGGGCAGAGCAGACGGGGCTCCTGGGCGAAGCCGAGCGGCTCGGTCCTGCTCGGGTGCCTTGCAGAGGATCCACCCTTCCTAACGCTGGACAGCTGCCGTTTCTGCATCAGGAAACCGGCTTGTACCGCACCGGGCATCCTTTTGAATCCGCCGTGCTGTCACTGTATCTCCTGCTGCATTTCCCTCACCATCTCCACAGCTGGGTGGCCATCAGAGGTGTCTCTGGGCTCCAGAGAAGGGTTGTCTGTATTTTCACTTCCCCCTCGTACGTATTTCATAAGTCTGTAGAAAGGCAGCGGGCAGAGCTCCGGCTCAGTTGGGTTAAATCTGGCTCGCTTTATGATTTCTTCAAATTATTGGGTTGCAAATGCGGCGTCTTAGACGGCTCTCGGATGTGGAGCTCCCGTGCTGACGGATAGCTGGAGGGCTGAGGTGAAGCGGGCGCTGTCGGGGCAGGGATCCCCTTGGGCACGGGCCCCAGGGATGCTGGCCTGCGCCCAACCTGCGGGCGCTGGGGGAGAGAGGCGGCTTCGCTCTCCTCCGGGAGCGCGTTGGAGTTAGGAGGGGAGCTTGAGCATCGCCGCAGCCATGCGCCCCTGCTAGCCCCGCTCTTTGCAGGCGCGTCGGGTGGGCTGGCGTCGCAGCATCCCGGCGGGCACAGCCTGAACGCCGTGTCGGGACGCAGGCGATGCTTCGCCGCTGTGCAGTTTTGAGCAAGCTGTGTCTGTCTTCCCCCGGCTCCTTGTCATTTGTCAGCCAGTCGGCTTTTCAAGGATGGTCCTTAGGAGGTGTTTGTGCAGCACCAGGCTGGATAGGACCACGGTCTCTGATGAAGCCCCTGAGCCCTCCTGCCATAACCAACTGTAGACGGTAATAACGAACCCAGGGGATTTCAGCAGCGGCAACGCAAAGAGCCTCACTGTCCAGCAGCTGATTCTCCAGTCCATTTCTGTTGCTGAAAGAGCGCTGTAATTACTGGCTGAGCCTTACATATGCTGGGGAGAGAGTGGCTTTGAAACGCAGCGTTTGGCGCGGGAAATCCACTGCGGATGTGGCTTCAGCCCGAAGGATTCTGGTATCTCGCCCCATCCCCCAGCCCTCCCGACTTCTCTAGCAGTGCGAGGGCTAGTGCGTTTTTTCCAGCGACTTGAAAGGGAAGACCTGTGGCATTGATGAATAACCCATCCCCGGCACCGCGGGGAGGCGGGGGTCCGGCAGGTAGGCAGCGGGACGGGGGGCTGGACCGCAGAGGCTGCGGGGCCGCAGGGCTGCGCGGGCAACGGGCTTCTTCGCGGGATGCGTTTTCCTATTTGCGGAAGGGATGGGGTTGGGGTGCACGTAGAGGAAGGCTGTTGCAGCAAATCCCTCGCTGCTCGCCTCCTGGTTTTGCTCCCTCTGCTTCCCGCGTGGGAGAAGCCACGCAGCCGGGCGCAGCGGGGATGGGATGTGGAGCCCGCGCCCTTCGCCACCCAACGCAGAAGATTGCCGCCTGCCTAGGTTGGTCTGAAGGCAGGCCGTAAATAGTGCTTTCTCCTGGAAGCCCTCGACATTAATGACCTGCTGAGATTTCCAAACCAGCTTTGCTAATCTCCGAGATCATTAACATGACTTATCTGGAGAATTGCAGCCTCTCCTCCTATTCAGAGAAGTCAGGAGTTATCTCCCAGCGCCCGGATACGCAGAAGTCCAGATTCCTCCTGGGAGTTTAGCTGAGCTGTTGTCACTGGGCAGTCCAGGGGCACAATGTGTCATTCCCAAAATATTTAATGACAAAGAAGGAGCCTGATCTCTGACTGGCTCTTGAGGAGCCGCGGGGAGGAGAGCTGGAAAACACCTATGAGATCATCCATCTCCCTTCGCCGTTAGCGCGGCGTTGATCCACGTAGCGCACAGCACATGCCTTTTCCAGTCCTTTTTAGGTCACCCCGGGGATGGAATTTTATCACCAAGATCAGATAAGCCTCCAGATAGCTCCAGCTCTGTGCACTCTGCCGGCTCCTCTCCCAATCAGGTGGAATTGCTCCGAAAAGCAAAAGTTTTTCACGCGAAACGGCTTTAAATAGTTGCAAACCCCCCATTAAGATGCCTCAGTAGCTGCTACTGCACTCAGTAGAAATGTACTGTTTAAAGAACCTCCGTGCGCTAGAGATGAAATCAATATTTAAGCACGCCTAAATGTTTTATTTGTTGCTGCTGCAATATGAGAGAGCAAAAAAAGCGGGTCTGAAGGAGTCTGAATGAAACCCTGAACCAGATTTATGTGTACGCCACTGCAGGCAGCACAGGCCTTTCCTTTTAGAGGAAAATATTCGTTTTTATATTAACATTTTATGCTGTATTTTGTGATCTCCACTAAATCCAAGGCTATTGTAAGAGCGGGGCTAGAGAGACTTCAAAGACCAAGGCTGAAAGATCCCTTTGCAGTGATCGGCACTTCATAAACACAGGGAAAATCCTCAAGAAATTGCTAAAAACGTTGCCGGAATCAATTTCGCTTGAAGGCAGAGTCGAAGTTTCTAAGTATTGCCTTGACTTAATCCATATGGTGTATGCTGCTCACATATGCCCACCACAGCTTCTATCTTGGGAGCTGGAGGTGTTCCTGGTATTTTATGGCAGGAACATGCAGAGGTCACATTTATTGCTTTTGAAGCTCCGGGGGGAATTCATCACTGCATACTTGAGATATGTCTGTGTGCTAATGAGACGATACCTCCCTCGGCGGAGGTGAGATTGGTCAAGTAGACGCGGAATAAACCAAAGTCGGCGGAGTAACCCCCGGGAAGATGTACTCAACGGAGCAGAGGCTGCCATTGAGTGTACGCCGTGGAGGCTGGCTGCCCGCCACCCCGCAGTGCCGAGAGCCCTTGTCCGAGGCTACCCCCACCCCACCGCGTCCTCTCGGGATTTGGGGAGCCCCCTTTTCCCCCCGAGGCAGCACATTGGTGCTCCCCAGGCAGAGCCTGTCCAGCCGCGGGTGCCCATCACCGCCGCCAGGCTCCATCCTCTGTGCGGGGCCACGTTTGAAGCCCTTCCATCATTTTAACGACTTTGAGCGCAATTCCCCGCCGTGCTGCGGTGGCGGAGGCGCGGGCCCGTTCCCCACCGGTGCAGCCGGCCGGGGGGAGCCCCACGACGGGGACCGCTGCCCCCCGACGCGGGGGATCCAGGGGCTGCCGCCCCCCCGCAGGGATGCTCCACGGCCCCGGCTGGCGGGCGGACGTACAGAGTCTTTTCTTTTTGCAGCAGGACCCGTTTCTTTAACCACCAGCCCGGCTTCCCCCTTCCAAGTGTCTTCCCCACAGCCATAAGGGACCGCTCGCAGCCATGGCCCTTCCACCCCCTTCCCCGCCGTGCCCCCGCGCCCAGGCTCACCCCGCTTGCCGCTCATCGCCCGAGAAAGCTTAGCCCATTAATAATTCAGGGGCTGTTCAGGGGCTGTTTGGATTTTTTTTTTTTTTTTTTTTTCCCCCTTGTTTTGAAGAAATCCTGCCGGTTTGGAGCTGTTTTATAAGACGTCTGTGCTGCAGCCCGCAGCGAACATCCGCGCGTAGCCTGAAATCTTTGTTCTCCGCGGAGATCGTAAGCTCATTGCACAAGTAATCATTTCGGCAGCAGACCGGTTTGGCGCCGGGGTAGACGAACCGGCAAATCCTCCGCTGCTCGGTCGTATATTACGAGCAGGAGGTGTATTTAATAGAGGTACAGCTGCACAGCGTAGAAGTGTCTTGGGAGCAGATTTAGGGCTGGAAGCCATTCTCGGTTGCATCGCCGATGATCTGGATTAACACCCTTGGTATCGCTGGGAGGAGGATTCACCGCGCTTGCTGGCGGGCTCTTGGTGCTCGTGGAGGGGTCAATGCCCCGATTTAAGGCAAGGGCAGAACTCACCTTGTGAACAGGCAAGTCAGAGGAATAATAATTCAGGCTCAAATAATAATCCAGGGTAATTTTGTGTGCAAATAGCCTCGGCCTTTAAGCCTATCTTGAAGCAAGGAAATGCAGAAATATTTTCAGGTGGCAGTTTCTTAAGCTGTCGGCAGAGATGAAAACACCGCGAGGCTCTGGAAGGGAAAGCTGAGCTTATTTAACTCCTTATAGAAACAGATATTGCAGGAAAGCTGTGTGAATGTATAGATGAGCAGGGTTGGAAATCGGCGGGAGAAGCTTTAGACGTTTTGCCTCCACTTTTTTCAGCACAATCAGTTTTTATGTCAAGCTGTTAGTTTTGCTATTTCCATAAATTCCTCGCAGTAATTGCAGTAGTTCCCAGCAATATTCAGAGTTTTGCTGCTGGATGGAGCGAGGAGGCTTTCATCAGAAGTGCTCCAGGACAGCTCTGCCGGTGCCGAGCGTCGCTGGAGAGAGACAGCAGCTTATAAAGCGGCTTCTAAAACATTTTGTCATCGTCTTAAATTTGAGCGATAGTTGTTGTCGGTGGGTGGCAAGAAAGGGTGATAATTGGTTCCTGTAAATCTTTTAAGTGCATTAGCAGCCTGTGTTTGTAACAAAATATCGAGAAGTTTGACTGCGGATGCTCAGCTCGCGCAGGTTGCATGTTGCCGGTTGGTTTGTCGGTCACGCTTTACATTAAGGTTCTGTTTATAAATAACATTGATAAAAGATTAATGTACAGTTGCGGCATCTCCCAAGCATTGTGTGCCTGCAGATGATGGGTTAGAGGTGGCTGGGGAGTCCCAGATAGTCTGGTGTGGTGTTCGGGTGGCTGTCCGCCATCCCCTGACCTTTCCAAAGGATGCTTGGGATGGCACCCGGGATGCCCAGGGGAGCACCCAGCCCGGGGCAGGGGTGGCTGGTGTCCCCATGGGTGCCTCGAGTGCATGGGTGCTCAGCTTCTGGCCTTACTCAGAGGCAAATTGTGCTTCTCCCAAAGCGTCCTTCTGCACAGTGGTGCCTAAACTCAGTTTTAGCATCTAGCCAGTGCTTTTTATCATAGAATCATAGAATCATTTAGGTTGCAAAAGATCTTTAAGATCATCCAGTCCAACCATCAACCTAACACGACCAAGTCCACCACTAAACCAAAAAAGGGGAGAGTCATAATTAATTCCATGTTTCCTGGCTTGGCAGCTGGACTATTTTTTAATGAAAGTAAAACTAGGAATCACTAAGGTTGGAAAGGAGCTCTAAGATCATCAGTCCAACCATCAACCCAACACCCCCATGCCCACTAAACCATGGCCCAGAGTGCCACATCTGCCCGATTTTTGAACACTTCCAGGGATGGGGACTCCCCCACCTCTCTGGGCAGCCTGTTCCAATGCTTGACTACCCTTTCTGTGAAGAAATTTCTCCTAATACCCAATCTAAACCTCCCCTGACGCAGCTTGAGCCCATTCCCTCTCATCCTATTGCTTGTTCCTTGGGAGAAGAGCCCAACACCCACCTCACTACAACCGCCTGTCAGGTGGTTGTAGCTTTGGATTGCTTTCATTCTCCCGGCCTCCGAGGGGGGAAGGATCCTCTGCCCAGCTTTGCAGAGGCAGAAGCCCAAGAGGCAGGTTTGATGTGACTCCCAAGTCGAGCTGGAGAGAGCTGGAAGCAGATCTCAGGAGCCTGTGGTCCCAGTGCCGTGCGCCAACACCCCGATCCCATCAGGGAGCTGGTCTCCTTTCACTCTTCAGTTTTTCAAAGATATTAGGAGATAAGCCTACATCATGTCACAGGTGCTTTTTGGGTATTTTTTAATTAAAAACCCCAGTAATTTTGCTTGTTTATATATATTTTTACTGAAAAGTAGACTCCAAGGTTTATAGCTTGTGAATCAGCTAATGGCACAGCCTTCAGCCCTGATGACTGTTTGTTCATGAGCCGTTTTATCTCCAGGTATCTTCCACAGGGTAAAAGAATTTATTGTTTCAGTAAATTGATTTTAGTGGAGTGCCGTTTAGTCAGAAATAGGGCTTGGTTTTGTAAAAGGTGGCTCTCCAGCTATTTTTTTTCTCCCTGCGCAGTGAGTCGGCTCACACCACGATAAGGGGTGGCTGAGAATTCATTTAGCAGAAGAATATTGCTCCTTCATGCCACATAAATTACAATATTACACAAATAATTATAACGGAGAGCGGCGTTGTGTAAAGGAATGTGCTCGGTGGTTCTCCCAGACCCGGCGCTGTGGCTTCGGTGCCAACCCAGCGATCCCAGCTCCTTTGGGATAAAATATTTAAATTCTGTGTTCCAGCTGCGGTATGGGCAGTCACTTCAAAGTCTGGGGGGAAGCTGAGGTGTGTGGGGTCAGGGCGGGCACCTCGGGAGCTCCCCGGGGATAACGGGGATGCTGGGCGGCTGCGGAGCTGCAGGCATCGTGGCGGACCCCGATGTGGCAGAGATACGGAGAAGAGTTTTCTGCTGGGAGCAAAGTTCAAATGAAAGGCTGGGTTCCTACGCGTTTTGCCTTCCTGAATCAGATCGGGAGTCCTCCTGTAGTGCATCATTGTCCGGTGCCTCTTCTCCTCCTCCATTTCCAAAGCCACGTCCCCCTTCTCCGCCGGGGGATGCTTCCTTTGGCTGGGTGTGTGCTGCCCGCCAGCACCCTGCTCCGGGCAGAGAGAGGATGGCTTTTCTCCGGCTGGGATGCGGTGGGAAGCAGCGTGCTCTGGGTGATAGCCCTTCCCACCACGGGATGATGTCGGGGGTGTCCCATTAAAACCAGTCATCGTTAACACGCTCGGTGTCGATGGGGAGAGGGTAGGGGTGGACTCCTGGAAGGGGCGATGGGACACGGAGCCTTGCACTGCTGCGTTAGCGTTTTGAACACGGCTCCAGATCGCCGGTGCAGTAATGAGATTGGCGTGAGATTAAATCCTCACTTCTGGCCACGTCCCTCCGGACAGAAACTATGAAGAAGTTTGCAGCCCTTCTCTGTGGAAGCTCAGAAAAGCTTCGTTTTCTCCCTCCCTTTCATACAAGACCTTGGCATACCTTAACCAGGTAAAAATACCTTTCTCTTGCTCAGCAGTTAGAGTCCACGGTCCTGCTGATGGTCTCAAACGTGACTTACCCTCTCGACGTCGCTGGATTTAGTCATCAGCGCCAAGATCAGTATCTGGGTCTTTGCTTTTCCTTCCCCGGGGACAATACCAGTGTCACTTGTGCACGTACACGAGGAGTGTTTTGGTGGAGCGTTTTTTTTGGTTTTGCTATTTAGCTGGCCACAATCAATACAGATAGCGTTTTCGCAGCCAAAAAGATGGCAATTTTGTGAATGGAGTTTAATAGCACAAACTTTATATGATGCAAAAGGAGATAAATGGAGCACAAATGGAAAAAGCACTTCACCCCCAGGCCCCATGGTTTAGTGTTTCGTAAGCGATTAATCGCTTCATCCCCATCAAGTGCAATTGTCAATTCAATAAGCTCCGAGGTACTCTGAATGGCGCTTGGCAAGCGAATTCCTAATGTAATTACATCTAAATGGAGTGTGAGAGCGCGCGCGTGTGCGCGCGGGAGGGAGGGAGATCTATATTTTTCAGTGTAACAGTATAACAACCGCATTGCCTGTAGGCTGGTAAGGGAACCCCGCTGGGGTGCCCGTCTTGCTCTGGCGCGGGAGTTTTGGGATCGGCGGGGACTTTCTCCTCAGGATTAAGCTGGTGACACCGGGGCATCGCTGTGGATGGATGTCCTGGTTTCGGCTGGGATAGAGTTAATTTTCATCCTAGCAGCAGGCATAGTGCTGTGTTTTGGATTTAGTAGGAGAAGAATGTTGATAACACGCTGATGTTTTTAGTTGTTGCTGAGTACTGCTTATGCTAGTCAAGGACTTTTTCAGCTTCCCATGCTCTGCCAGGCGCACAAGAAACTGGGAGGGGGCACAGCCAGAATAGTTGATCCCAACTGCCCCAAGGGCTATTCCATACCATATGACGTCATGCTCAGTATATAAACTGGGGGGGTTGGCCGGGGAGCAGCGATCGCTGCTCGGGAACTGGCTGGGTATCGGTTGGCGGGTGGTGAGCAATTGCATTGGGCATCACTTGCTTTGTGTATCATTATTATTATTATCATTATTATACTGTTACTATTAGCATTACTATTTTACTTTATTTCAATTATTAAACTGTTCTTATCTCACCCCAGGAGTGTTTCTCACTCTTACTCCTCCAATTCTCTCCCCCATCCCATCGGGGTAGGGGGAGTGAGCGAGCGGCTGCGTGGTGCTGAGTTGCTGGCTGGGGCTAAACCACGACAATGGAAAATGGGGAAATGCGGGAGGTGGGATGGGAGCTGGTTCTTTCCACTCGAGGTGAAATGGGAACGGTGGCGATGCCAGCGCGATGCCCGCGCGATCCCGACCCTGCGGGCAGGTTAGGGTCATGATTCCTATGGAAACCCTCCTCCCTTTCCTTCCTCGCGCTGCCTGCAGCTGCCGGCTCTCTGCCTGGCCTCTCCCCGAGCACAGGGCGGCTCTAGAAAGCGCGTGGGGAAAGGCACCGGCAACACTTCAATGATCATTTTGCTTTCCAGAAGAGCAGAGCCTGAAATGTTGGGAGAAAGGGAGTAACTCCAGGCTGACGCTCCGGTGCCCGGGATCATAGTCACAGATGCGGACTCGAAACCCTGACCGAGAGCTTATTTCATGTTGGCTTGAAGTCGTGGCTTGCAGCTCGCCATCAAGCAAGCGCAGCGCAGGTGGTGTGTTTATAAAGGGACACCACGAAGGCAAAAAGAACGCTCTGGCTTTGTCTGTAACCCGCACCCTGCCCCGATGCATCCGACCGGCACGATGCCAGGAGCAAGCCGCCCTGGCTCGGGCGCGCGGGACTCGCTGTGCCGCCGTGCCAGCGCAGGATGATGCTTTGCATGGCCGAGCCCCGGCAGCCCCCGGGCAGCCTGTGCCAGCCTGGGGCTCTGCAGAGATCCCGCGCCCATCGCCGGGCTGCTCGGTAATAAAACAGGCGTCGGCAGGTTCCTCGGCGTGCTGCGGCACAGCAGCCTCAGCGCTTGAAAGGGCTGTGATAGGGAGCAGTGTTGTCTGTCTTAGATGGTATCTCAGACTCGACACAGACGTGTAAAATGCCAGGCTAGATGTTTGCAGAGACTTGTCAAGCCAAGGGAAACCGTGCCAGCGCGAAACATTGGGGAAGAGCTTAAAAAGGCAGACAATGGTGTGTTTGCTTGCCGAGCTCGCCTACGGGTTGCTTTCCCCCTTAACAGAGTTTTTTCAGCCGGTCCATGGCCGTCGGGGGAAGGTGCAGCCTCTGCTGGCACCGTCCAGCCGGAGGGGCCGGGAGCGCTGCCCGGGACCCCCGCAGCCCCCTCCCTCCCCAGCCCCGGGGGCCTCTCGGGGGCCCAGAGCTCGGCTTGGGACGGGGCCGTCGCACTGTGGTTCGACAGGTGCCCAGGGTGGCGAATTTCTCACTGAACATATAATTAATAACTGCTCCACATCAGCACTTCCTCAAGCCTTTTTTTCCCCCTTGCCTGCTCATAAATGAGGTATTTTCTCCCGTTGCCTTGCAACAGGAAAGGTGGACAGCGGCGCGGGTTGGGCTCCTCCGCTGTCTGGTGCGTTCTGGAGCATCCTGGCCGTTATCACGAATAATATACACAAATGAAATGCAAAGATGAAATGGTTTTTATTGCATCCCGCTGGTATCTCCATCCCCATCTCTGTGCCTTCCCTGGTGATGAAATAGTGCTCACAGGGAGACGGGCTGCGGTGGGGGTTTAGCTCTGCTTCTTATCCCTCGCAGAGAACCTCTCTCCTGCTGCTGACAGATTTTTCCCTTCTTTTTTGCCTTACCTGGAGTGACCTCACGTTGTGTTTGTGGCACTGGGATCTTTATGGGTGAGTGAGAGGCAGCGCCTTTGGGAGCAGCAGTCAGCGTGGCACCATTTCATAGAACCATCGAATCGTTTAGGTTGGAAAAGACCTTTCAGATCATCCAGTCCAACCATTAACCTACACTGCCAAGTCCACCACTAAACCAGTTAAGGGGAGAGGAGCAATTTTGTTTTTTCCTGGCTTGGTGGCTGGATTATTTTTTAATGAAAGTAAAAACTAGGAATCATTAAGGTTGGAAAGGCCCTCTAAGATCATCAGTCCAACCATCAACCCAACACCCCCATGCCCACTAAACCACGTCCCAAAGTGCCACATCTGCCCGTTTCGGTGCTGCCAAGCTCCTGGCAGCAGCATCCCCCCGTAACGGTGCCCAGGTATCCCGTTGCTGCTCTGAAAAAGCCTCTCCTGGTTATTGGCCTCGTATTCCTGGTTATTGGCCTCGTATTCCTGGTTGTCACTCTGGATAAACCTCTGGTAAAGCACCTCTGCCACTTCTTTCCACTAAAGATCCTGGTACGAGGGGAATAAAACACAGCACAGCAGATCTGAGCCCACCCCAGGTCTGACCTTCCGGTTCCACTAAACCCAACCAGGAAAAGAAACCTCATTTGTCCTCAATTTCAGCCTTTGGCTTCAGTTTTACAGTTCCATTTAACTGGCCTTAAAAGGGTCAATTTTCAGTCTTGACAATTAAAGCATTGACTTTGTGTTGCCAAAGCTTGTCTGAGCCCTCGCTGCAGAAAGCATCTTTGCAAAACTTGTCTCCTTGAACATTTAAACTGTCAGACCTAATTATCCGCATTGCTTCAGCTGAATGGGTTTCTTTCCTCTCAGCCAGCAGCAATATTTTGTTACTGTCTATGAAACATAAACTGCATCCCGAGTTAGAAGCAGCCGTTTTCTGAATCACCGCTCTTACCGTCGCTGTGGATTTGCCTCTTGAGTTGCAGTTTAAAATGCTCAGCCCTTGGCAAAACGCTCCCCGAAGGCGGGTGGGCTCTTGTGCCGGAGCTGCATCAGTGTCCTCCTCTGCCTTCTGCCTTGCAGAAAAGCCCGAGCTGGACGAGATCACCCTGGAGCGAGTGCTGGAGGAGCTGGAGACCATGTGCTACGAGAACATGAACATCGCCATCGAAACGGAGGAGGGCTTGGGCATCGAGTACGACGAGGACGTGGTGTGCGACGTCTGCCGCTCGCCGGAGGGGGAGGACGGCAACGAGATGGTGTTCTGCGACAAGTGCAACGTCTGCGTGCACCAGGTGAGCCCCCGCCGCCGGCGGAGAGCGGCGGGTTTTGGCCGTCTGCACATCGCACTCCTCGGGGTTCCTCCCGTCCCCACCGTCCCCCTTTCCCCGAGCTGCTGCAGAGCCCTGTTCTGCTTTTCTGATGGGTTCCCAGCGCCTCTGCAGCGGAGCGAGGGTAGCAAACGGGGTCTTGGATAGCGGGCAGACAGCCAACTTGCTTTTCTTACTTTCTTAGCCCCAGCCCTTCATAAGCGGCCACAGAAATATGCAACCAGAGGCTGAAAGCTGCTCCCCGCGAGCTTGCTTTGCTCCCTCCTCCTTATTCTCTGGTCGCTGTGATATTTTATTTTATGCCTCCTCTTCCGTTATTCTGCTTTCTTTACCCCATCTTTCTTTATTAAACTGCAGCCGCGGGACCTTTAGCATCCAGAGCAGACCAGCACCGTGTGCAGGACTGGCCGGTGGGCCGGGGGGACGCGGGTCTGCAGCCCGGCACTCTCTGGAGCGGTGGGCTTGCCTGCACCTCCAGCCTCCTCCTCCTCTGCATTTTCCTGGGGGTAGTAGGACCTTCCAGCTCCGCTAGCGCCGTCTCACATCGCGGGCTTTCTGTCTCAGCTTCCCTGCTGTACAAGTGTAGGATTTCACTTTATTTTGCTGCCTGGAGGAAAACCATTTTATTTTTAGAATTGAATGCAAATGCTTCAAGCCCTTGCTGGGGGTTCTGTGGGCTCCTGCGCTTGGTGCTCAAGGCGGGGAGACCTCGACAAGGAGAAGGCAGCTTCCTGAGGGTCTCCCGGGTCCCACACGGATCCGGGGAGGTTTTCCTGGTTGTGCTTTGAGGGGAAGCACCATGCGGTGCTGGGACGGCAGTGGCAGCTCCTGGGCTTCACCCTCTGGGTGAAGGCGTTGGGTTTTTTCCTCTGAAGAGAGCCATTTGCTCATCTTTTGGGCAGCTCTTCCATCAGCGCTTCCTGGGGGTGGGGAGCAACGGAGATATCTATAGTTGCGGGAGGTGGGTGTTTTGAATGATTTCCATCAGTGAATCAGATTCCACAAAATACCAGGACGATTCAGGGTTGGGGTTGGGGGATTTTTTTTTGTGTTGGGTGTTTTTTTTCTTTTTTAACGAGCCCAAGTGGCAGTGTGAGGCTGTGAGCTGGCACGTGCCGGTGGGCAGGGGCTTGGGGGGAGGCAGGCCAGCGCGGGCTGCCGCGGGGACGTACGGACCCCGGCTGTGCCCACCACGGGCCGTCGCACCCCGTGGGCTCCACTTTCGGCAGCGGCCCCGGTGCTGGGAGCACAGCGGTGCTGCAGAAGGGGACGCGGCGGGCTGGATTTCAAGGCTGTTGCAAGAAAAAGGAGATTTTCTGCTGTTTTCAGGGAGCGGAGTCCAGCCCTAAGCCTGATGCCAGCCTGGAAGCTGCCTGTGATTTAATCCCTGCTCCCATTTACGCCCTAAGCCACAAAGTCCAGAGCCACAGCACGGGGTGTTACGTGGCATCATATTTTTAATCTAACCTTCCCCGTGCCTTTGCCAGCCCCATGTCCAAAACCTGCTGGGGCTTTCCTGGGGGGAACCGGGTGCCACTGCCACCTGCTCCATGGATTTGGGCAGCGGCGGAGGGGAGCTGGGGTCCCGGGGGACACGGCCGGAGTGATGCCTCATCCTCCCGCATCCCAGTGGGAAGGGGCAGAGGAAGGGTTTTGCTCAGACACATGTTGGTGGGTTACGGTGCCGGAAGGGATCGTTGTAATCATCTCATCTGCATAACACAAGCCACGAGGCTTGCTCTTAATTAATTCCTATGCAGCGTAGCTTTTAGAAAACACATGCAATCTTCATTTTAAAATTTTCAGCGAGGAGGAATCTTCCACCCTGCCCCGCTGCTAAATCACTGCGGTTCATTGCTCTCGTGGCGGCAACGTCGCACTTCTGTTCAGCACGGGAATGATCCATCTCCAGCTTCCAGCCACCGCGCCGTGGTCCTGTCATTCCCAAATTCCCATTCCCTGGCGTGGGGACACGGCCGAGCCCTCCCTCTTGTTCCGTGGATCACACCAAGCTTTTCTGTGGCTCGGCATCCTCCCTGGTGTTTCGGCGTTCCCTTCTCGGTGACGTTGAGCCCGTGACAGGCGCGGTGATAAAAATAGCTGCTCTGCTTCTAGTCAGCATTGCTCTGGCTCCGTGTTCCCGGAGCACCTTCTGGCTGCTGCTGGACTGGGACAGCGTGTTTAGCCGATAACCCACCTCATTTCCAGAGCCGCTCCTTGGCTGGGACAGAGGCCCCGTAGTGTTTGCTCCTAGGAGCTCTAAAACTTCTAGGAATAAATAACCGAGCGCCAAGACGCTGCTAGAGATGCACACCTGGTCATAATTCCTGTTTTCCCCTGGATTTTGAGATCAGTCTGCCAGTTTATTCTCCTGGTGATACATACCAGGCTGATTTTTGTCTGGTACTAAATCAGATGTTTTATAAAACTCTGTTACAGAAATGATTTATCTGTCAGATTTGGAGGCGCTGTGAAACACACAGTTAAGTCTCTGAACCGTGTAGGCTCACAGCAATAATATTACCTCCCTTAATTCCTTATTATCCCAATAATCTGTTCATGAAGTGGTTTTTTCCCCTTGGAAATCACTATCAGAGTCAATTTGTGCTTTGGGGCAAGCTAAAGTCATGTTATAAAGCCTGTTCTTGGCCAGTGAAGACCGAGGACACGCTTTTCCCCCGCTCGCGCATCTCCGCGTGTCCCCTCTGCCCCATCCTCCCCCGCAGCGCTGTCGCTCCCGGTGACGGTGACCTGCAGCAGGCCGAAAAACTGTTGGTTTTGGGGCTAAACTTCAAAAAGTGGAGGTGAGAGATGCCTGGGCTCCATTTAGAGCCAACAAGCGGCAGGGTTCCGTATCGACGCTGCCCGCTTGCCTTCTGGAGGGCCGTCAGAGCAGCCAGATCTAGAATTAATTACATCGCCTCGCGTGAAGTAGTGACACAGCCCCGCGCTGGCACCCAAGGCAGTTGTCTGCCGCTCTCTGAAAACCTTTTAAGTGCGAGTTAGCGGGACCTGCCGGTTAAAAACTGTCGAGCTTTAGCACTAGCTGTTTAATAGAGTCATAAGTTACGGCCGAAGTGGGAAGTATTTTATCATCATCGTTATGTGATACGGCTTATCATTTGGCTCTTCCCCAAGTATGGAAGGGAAATATTTATGAAGCGCTTCGGCTTCGCTGCACCCTGCGCTATCACAGCGGGTCGGGGAGCTCCGTGGGCGCCCCGAGTCCTTTAGTTCTCGCTCTCTTGTCCGTAGACTTGTCCTTGCCTCGTGCGGATTTATCGTCCCTTAGATTTATCGTCCTTTATGGTTCCTCCCTGCTCATTTATATTCATGACTATCGGTTTCCCCTTTTTACCTTCCCGGAGTTATTTTCGCTTCCCCTGCAGGCTGCGTTGGGCGCGTAACCAGTGTGGCCGTCTTTCTCAATCACGGGGTTGTGGCTTTTCAGCCCGCAGCTACCTCGGAGTTTTTCTCCGCGTGGCATTTCTTACTTCTCTGCGTCACCGTGGGTCCGGTAGCGGTTCGGAAGCGGGCAGGAGATGAGTGGGCAGACGTCCGCGCCGCAGAGCTGTCGGTGGCGGGGGCTCTGATGGAGCAGCCGGGTTGCTTTTCCCCCCGCCCCAGGGGGATGCTCGGCGTGATACACAGCGCGCTGGTGTACTCAGCTTTTAATTAAAACCCAGGACATACTGATCTGGCATAAGTACCCACATGAAAACGGGGAAGGTAGCGAGGAAGGAAGAGCTTAACCTCGCCGTCCGTGATCGCGGAGCTGCTCCACATCTGCTGTTTGTTATTGCGATGCCCAGATGCGGTGGCGATAAGCCAGCGGTAGTGGAGAAGGTAGGAGTGGAGGAGGAGGCCCTGGAGGATGCTCTTCCCGGGCTGCTGGGACTAACCCACCTCCCTCGTGTCTGCGCAGGCGTGCTACGGCATCCTGAAGGTCCCCATCGGGAGCTGGCTGTGCCGGACCTGCGCCCTCGGCGTTCAGCCAAAGTGTCTGCTGTGCCCGAAGAGAGGGGGAGCGCTGAAGCCCACCCGGAGCGGGACGAAATGGGTCCACGTTAGCTGTGCCTTATGGATACCTGAAGTAAGATGTTTTCCAGCCTCCTCGTGACAGGCGGGTGGGCACGGACCTGGTTTCCAGCTCTGAGCCCAGGTTGTTCATTAGTGGTCGAAACAGCAAGTCCAGTTTGGCTCATCAAGCCGTGCTGAGGGCAGAGGCGCGATGCCGGTCCGTCATCGGGCTGTGTTTAATTAGCAGCCACGCGGCACCCCGTTAAGGGAGGATGCAGAGGTGGGGTGCAAGGGCGCAGAGGTGGGGGGCAGTCACGGGACCTGCCTGGGCAGGGTAACGCTGATTTCGTGTGCCCATCTGAGATGCACGGCGACATCCAGGTGAGGGATTAGTTCAGAGGAAACACTGGCATAAATTTTTCCTTCCATTTCATCCAGCTTTGTTTCTGGGTTTGGGGGTTTTTTGTTGGTTTTTTTTTTCTCCCCAAATTACAAGTGACCCTGAAAAATAACAAATAACTCCATCCCCCATTCAGACTGCCACAGACGTGACCCTGTAGGAGATTTGGGATGGTAACCAGTACTTACAACTTGTCTTCTATTTCGTGACCAGGTGAGCATTGGATGTCCTGAAAAAATGGAACCCATTACAAAGATCTCACATATCCCAGCAAACAGATGGGCTTTGTCCTGCAGCCTCTGCAAGGAGTGCACTGGGACGTGTATTCAGGTACGTAACTCGGCACCGAAGAAACGCAGACCTCCGGGGTTGTGCCTGTAATAGCCACCAGAGATTCTCGAGCTGTTGGTGGGCACGATCTGGCCGAGTCTTATTCCTGCTCTGAGTAAACCTAGCAACAGGGAGCACAAGCGCCCATCAGACATTATCAGATGTTGTTTGCAATCATTTAATGTACTTTGCATAACATAGCGATGTTGCTGTAGTGACACTAATTACCGGGATGGCAGATGACCTTGGTTTGAAAGCAGGAACCTCCAGCAGAGAGGCTTGGCGTAGCTGCCGCAAAAGTGAGCGACGTGAGATATGTAGCCCAAGTATTTCACAAACCAGTGAGGGGTGGCTGGGGAGTCTTTCTGTTGGGCGGATATCGGGAAACCCTGGGATTAGGCAGTCTCACTAGCCTGCTGGCTTGGAAAATGGGGTTATTTACTGCAAATTACATTCCCACATTTCCTCCACACCTAAGCAAACCACTGCAGACGTCTGATTGCCTGCTCTCTCCGCAGCAGCAGCGTACTAAAGAGGGGGCGAGACGTTCTCATTTCAGACCGAAAACAGGACGCTCTGGGCTTTCCTGTTACAAAAGTGGGACCAAGCTTCCCGGGCCATGATCTTTCTTCTTGGGGAGCAAAGAACAAAAGCTCCCATCCCAAATGCAGCGCACTTGGTGTGAAAGCGTTTGGGGAGCCTTGCTGCACCAAGTGATTCCCCCTGCTTACCCGTGTAATGTCCCGGCGGTCCCTGGGGACGGGCTGGGGGATCTGCTGCTCTACGGTGCCGGTGCCTGTTGCTTTCATTGGCAGACCAGGCATGGAAGCAGTCTTGGCATGCAGGGCGGGGATGGAATAACCATTAAGCATTGAAAAATTGGGAGAAGGTTTGGGGTGTGTGCCAATCCTGGCTGATCAGCTCCTGTACAGCAACAGGAGCAGAACCTCGGAGGTCGGCGTAGGCAGCAGTGACTCGGGGACCAGAAGTAGCTGGCTGATTGCAGAAGGGCGGTAGGAGTAGGAGGTCCGGAGGCTCCGCTGCATTTGCGCCACTGCCTTGGGTTTAATACTTTAAAGGGAGCTATTTGAAAGCAATCCCCTTAGCTTGAAATGAAATCTCACAATACTTCTTTAAATCTCTAGCGTTGACTCACTTCTTCTTTGATGGCTCTGGGTGGATCTGCTTATTCACCCTGCCAGATGGAGATACTGTGTCATAACGGCAACTGCTTTCAAAGAACGGAAGGGCAGGGAAGGAGGCAAACAGGCTTGGCAGCATCAAAAAGAATTCAGCTTCTCCGAGGCTTCATCCTCTTAGTGCTGGCATGGCACGGGAGCTGTGAGATCCCTGGGACTGAATGGATTTGCATTAGAGGTCACCTGAGATGGAACAGGAGCTTTATTGTCTCCTGTGCCGGCAGCTCACGCTTTATAAGTCTTCACAAGATTGTCACGGGAGCATTCGCCGAGGCCACCCTAGCGTGATGGTTTTGCTTCAAGGAAAAGGGGAAGGAGGGAAAAAAAAAAAAAAAAGCAGGTGGTGCCTTTATTTAAGGATTTATGGGGTAAATCAGCAAGTTCACCCATGGATAAATAAACACGCTCCATACTCACCAGCGCTACAGAGCTCTGTTTTGAAAGCTTATGTTTATGGAGCATATTTTTGATTAGTGCCTGTTTGTACAGGTGTAATCTAACTACCTTTGTCAGCGTTTCGGGTTTATGACCCAGCTCTAAAAGGAGAAGGTTGTTTTCTGTTAAAGCACTGAGCTTTTATTCTTGGCAGCGGGAATCAGGTGCTCCAGGTGGGGCAGGTCTGGGGAAGGAAGGGTGTTGCTTCCAGGAGGGGGTTTTCCCAAGCGGCTGGTTGGAACGGGGCTTTGCCGAAAAGGGATGCAAAATCTGGATGGCAAGCTGGAGGAGTGGAAGACTGTCATCCCGGAGGGGCGCGGGGATGCTCAGAGGCAGCACCGCAGCTTAAGAGAACACCCACCTCGTCCACATTTATGGAGACCGATGTGAGATACTTTTGCCTGGGCACCTCATCCTCATTTTTCCCCATCACCTCATTTTTCCCCATCCAGATTTGACCATCAAAAGGAAAACAAACCCGGGGAAGCCTGAGGAAGGGCTCCCCACTGCTCACCACGCCTCTGACCTTGCTGCTTGCATGGAATTATTTCCCTTGCTTTTCTGGTGCAGAGCTGTGAGCCCGGTGTAACTTGGCACGGCCGTAGCCAAGCCGGAGCTCCCGGACGCTGGGCAGGGATGCAGCCCTGGAGGCACGCTTCCCCCAGCTCCTGCTAAGGGGAAGTCATGACTTCATGGTGGTTCTTGTGGTCAGACATCGGGAGGTGCCAAAGGGAGCTCAGTATCCAGCAGGAATTTTTTTGTTTGCATTGCTGAGATGGAAAAGAGAGCGCTAGGAGCTGGGCTCTGGCACAGCCCGAGTCCCAGCCGCGCTTGCTTGGGACCCCGCTCCGTCCTCCCCAGCTGCCTCCTCGCTTCTCGGAGCGGCTGGAAGAGCTCACCAAGGCCTTTGAACGCAGCGCAAAATGCCAGGTCTCTCTTTGTGGCTGGCAGGCTTCTCCAAAGGGACGACCTTCTGCAGTCGTCGTCTTCCAGCTTTCTTTTTGTGGTTGTTTTTTTGGAGAAAAAAGCCCTGGGAAGCGTCCTCCACCGCTCACTCGTTCACTATCGCTCCTCTGCCCGCTGCTGCCCGCTCCCCGTGAGCTGCTTGTGCCACCGGTCCCCACCCACTGGGATAACTGGTGTGGTGATTCCCGGAGCTGTCATCCGACTGCATCTGTAGCCCTGAAAACGTACGGCTTGACGTCAGGGGACGAGCGGTGTGCGCGCACCGCGCAGCCCCCGTGCCATCCTCTGCCTCAGCGCTGCGGCCGCCGAGGACGTCTGCAACGCTGGAATCGCCTGTTTCGGCTGAGACGCGCTACCAGGATCCGGACCATCTGTGGTCACCACAAATCACATGGTAGTTCTTGTGAGGATGCAGAAGTGTCGTGGCTGGTGGCTTGGCCGGAGTTCAGCATCAGTAATTATTTTTTCCTTCCTGAGTTCCCCTCGGAGTTCTGTCGGAGGAGCCTCTTCCTTCCCCTCCGGCCCCAGACTGCAGCAGAGCACTTCTGTAAGCTGGTGAACTTCTGTCTGAATTTCCCTGACAAATAAAATCATCCCTCTATTTCTTCCCGGTAAGAGTGGTTTGAGGACTCAGTAACAGCCCACATTAATCTCCGGTGAATCTTCACCCTCTCAGAGTTCTGTTTGGCGGTGGATTTGCCCCGATAAGCAAAGTACGCTGAAATCCTCGCGTGAAAGGCGCTGTACGATAACGAAGCACGATGGATAACGAAGCAGACCTGGGGACTGCAGCAGTCTTTTGAGCCTGGTTTATTCTGCGCGGCAGATCCCTCCCTCCCGCGGAGAGCGGCTTCGTTCCAGCGCCCTTCTGGGACGGATCAATCTGTTTTTATTGTCAGTTTATGCAAGGTCCCTGGGTAGCCGCGGCTGACCAGGTACCTTCCTTTGTTGCCCTGTCAGCCGAGCTGCCTAATTATTTTCTATTTGCATTTTGGGCACAGTTTCTGACAAGTGCTGCTTGCCATCTGTCGGAGGAGAGTTCCGGGACGGGTGTCGTTCCATGTGCTTTATTCCTAAAGTGGAGCGATGGTCGTTCTGTTAGCGGGCACGCCGTGCGCCCTTGTCCTGGCACAAGCCACAACCGTGGTACTAACGCCGATGCTCCTGCCGGTGACAGGAGGAGGAGGGAGGGGACATCGCTGCCTGCCTACTACTGCTCACGTAGTTCACCGATGGCGGCGAGCTCCCCGTCTCCGCTGTCTCTACCGTAGGCATTTATGTGCGTAACAGCACGAAAGGTGCTGTAGCTTGCGGCACCCCCAGCTGTTATGCCAGAACAGCCAGGATGGGGTATATCAGGAGTATATCAGGAGTACCTCAGGAGTATATCAGGAGTACCTCAGGAGTGTATCAGGAGCATATAAGGAGTACATCAGGAGTGTATCAGGAGTACCTCAGGATTGTATCAGGAGTGTATCAGGAGTGTATCAGGAGTACCTCAGGAGTATATCAGGAGTGTATCAGGAGTATATCAGGAGTGTGTCAGGAGTACCTCAGGAGTGTATCAGGAGTACATCAGGAGTACCACAGGAGTGTATCAGGACTACATCAGGAGTGTATCAGGAGTACCACAGGAGTGTATCAGGAGTACATCAGGAGTGTGTCAGGAGTACCTCAGGAGTGTATCAGGAGTACATCAGGAGTGTGTCAGGAGTGTGTCAGGAGTACCTCAGGAGTACCTCAGGAGCATATAAGAAGTACATCAGGAGTGTATCAGGAGTACCACAGGAGTGTATCAGGAGTATATCAGGAGTACCTCAGGAGTATATCAGGAGTACCTCAGGAGTGTATCAGGAGTACATCAGAAGTATATCAGGAGTACATCAGGAGTACCTCAGGAGTGTATCAGGAGTATATCGGGAGTACCTCATGAGTACATCAGGAGTACCTCAGGAGTGTATCAGGAGTATATCGGGAGTACCTCAGGAGTATATCAGGAGTGTATCAGGAGTACATCAGGAGTACCTCAGGAGTGTATCAGAAGTACATCAGGAGTGCCTCAGGAGTGTATCAGGAGTACATCAGGAGTATATCAGGAGTACATCAGGAGTGTATCAGGAGTACCTCAGGATTGTATCAGGAGTATATCAGGAGTACCTCAGGAGTACATCAGGAGTACCTCAGGAGTGTATCAGGAGCATATAAGGAGTACATCAGGAGTGTATCAGGAGTACCTCAGGAGTACCTCAGGAGTGTATCAGGAGTACATCAGGAGTGTATCAGGAGTGTATCAGGAGTGTATCAGGAGTACATCAGGAGTGTATCAGGAGTACCACAGGAGTGTATCAGGAGTACCTCAGGAGTACCTCAGGAGTGTATCAGGAGCATATAAGGAGTACCTCAGGAGTGTATCAGGAGTACATCAGGAGTACCTCAGAAGTACATCAGGAGTACCTCAGGAGTACATCAGGAGTACATCAGGAGTATATCAGGAGTACATCAGGAGTGTATCAGGAGTACCTCAGGATTGTATCAGGAGTATATCAGGAGTACCTCAGGAGTGTATCAGGAGTACCTCAGGAGTGTATCAGGAGCATATCAGGAGTACCTCAGGAGTGTATCAGGAGTACCTCAGGATTGTATCAGGAGTGTATCAGGAGTATATCAGGAGTACCTCAGGAGTGTATCAGGAGTATATCAGGAGTGTGTCAGGAGTATATCAGGAGTGTATCAGGAGTACATCAGGAGTGTATCAGGAGTATATCAGGAGTGTGTCAGGAGTACCTCAGGAGTGTATCAGGAGTACATCAGGAGTGTATCAGGAGTACATCAGGAGTGTATCAGGAGTATATCAGGAGTACATCAGGAGTACCTGAGGAGTGTATCAGGAGTACCTCCGGAGCTCCATGTCGTACCATTACCATCTTGGCTACCAGAGAAGAAAGCTCAATCACGGGCACTTCCAGCTGGCCAAGGCCTCCAACCTGAAAGTGCATCGCATCTCCTTCTCGTATTAATGCTTGCCCCGTGGCTGCAGGAGCCAGCGCTTGCGCTTCAAGAGCCAGCGCGTGATATACTGACTGCACCGAATAAATCTGGGTGCTGCAAGTCAGGCTGGGCTCCCTCTGTCCCTCCTTCGTTACCCAAAATAAATACTCGAGCACTTCAGCCGTGTGGGAGGCTGTGACGGGGCTTGTCCCGCGGGATGGGCAGGGCGGGCGCCCGCTGCCCACCGCTGCGGTGGGTGCACCGGGCTGGTGCGGGGAGCACCGACAGGTCCCATGTGATGCCAGGCTCTATGCAAGCGCCGGCAGCGTAGCAGAGGGAGCTGGTTTTTGCAGGCTATCAGCTATTTTCACAAGCAATTTCAGGTTGAAATGAGGAACAAACGGCCGTATTTAAACAGGGTAAGCGGGGGGTAGGAGTACATCTGTTCGCGTTTGGTGCCTGCAGGAGTTAGCGCCCGGCATCGCTGCCCGGAGCCGTGCTGGTACAGCTCGGGGCTCGGCCGCGGTGGGGCTGCAGCCAGCTCTTCCCACTGGCTTCGGAGGCTTTGGAGCAGGGCCTGGAGAGCCCTGGAAGTGGAGGACTTGGACACCGCTTGCCTACGGTTTTCTTGGCCCTGGCAGCCACGCAAGTCTCTCGCTTTCATAAGCACCAGCAGATTCATAAACAAAGTCAAGGGAAAATATCTAAAAGCAGCAATGTCAAAAGTTCACACGCTGAGTGACTGAGCAAGAATTCAGGGCTGATGGGTTGAAGATGAAAAGCCATAAAACTTCTGTTCCTCAACTACTACCAGAATGTTTTTTTTTTTTTTTTCTTTTTGAGAATCAAAGTGCAGCAGAGCCCCAGTAAAACTCTACGGCATCCCGAATGGTTTGTCATCAACGTCCAGGAAATTTCACGTGCCTCCGCCTTGTCCTTCAGGCCGCGGCTGCATCTTCATCCCCCGCAAGAGCAGTTCTTCTATAAATGCTGAAATATGGTGCCTGCAGTAATAGCCCACTTAAAATGTCTCATTATTGCAGTTTAACTGGTCATTAGCAGCTGGAATAGACTGATTTCTTACGAGTTATGGTTGAAATAATTACCTGACACTCTGAGCCATTAAAAACCAGTTAATGAGTAGAGGGGGAGAAGGTGCTGACGTGGACGCAGGCACTGCGCTGGCTGGAGGGGTTCCTCTGTAGGAAACCACGCTGAGGTTTGTTGCCTGTGGGATCCAAAGTAATTTAAGTCTGAGGTAAGTTAGGGAAATTGTTAAAAAATTAACCCGATATAAGTTAGACAACAGTCTAGCCACTGTACCAGTTCTAAAAAGTTCATTTCACGACGTTTGGCTCTGTATATGCTGAGTTGCCTTTTTTTTTCTTTTTTAATGGAACTAATTAGAGGCTGTGTAATTTCCAGAGGAGAAAGGCATCGTGCTCCGGGAGCGCTGGCTGCTTCTGAGATACCATGTTCACTCATAAACCTTGCCGTGTTCTGTATGCTTTCAGTAAAAATGGCACATTAGCTTTAGATGTGGTAAAGGAGTGGAGCAGTTTAAGGGTGAAATATTAGGGTGAAATTAGTAGTCTAAGGGTGAAATATTAGGGTGAAATTAGTAGTTTGAGGGTGAAATAAGGGATGAAAATTTCTCCGTCAGGAGAAATCCATTGACAGTCTTTGAGCATCCCGTTGGCCCGTGCTGTTGTCTTTGGCTGTTGACGTGTCTTGTTGGAAGAACCATTGGAAACTCCTGTTCATGGTAGGTGGAAGATGAGCAGGGCCCATCACAGAGAAGGATCAAAGCAGGTAAGGTGGGAAGGTGCCCGCTGGTATCTAGTGAACCCTGGGTTTCTTCTGCTTGGGTGTCCAGCTCATGGGTGTGTAAGACTTGGGCAATACAGGGGTTCCTCCATAAGAAGTACCTGTAGTAGAGCGTCCATCACTTCATGGTAGGTGTTGTCACTCAGATGGGTGTCACAGTTTTTGTAGTAAGCCAGGCTCGAGCCTTGTGGTCACATTGTGTTGGTAAGCGTCCCCCCCGCCGATGGTGCCTTGCCCTGGCCGTAAGCCCTGTCCTTCTCCCCGCAGTGCTCCATGCCCGCCTGCGTCACAGCGTTCCACGTCACCTGCGCCTTCGACCACAACCTCGACATGCGGACTATTCTAGCAGACAACGACGAAGTGAAGTTCAAGTCCTTCTGCCTTGAGCACAGCACTGGTGCCACCAAGTTGCCCGAGGAGGCACGGACAGAGCCTGACCAAGCCCAGCTGGACTTGGAGAAGGTCACGCTGCGGAAGCAGAAGCTCCAGCAGCTGGAGGAGGACTTCTATGAACTCGTGAAGCCTTCGGAGGTGGCGGAGAACCTTGACTTAAGCGAATCGCTGGTGGATTTTGTCTACCAGTACTGGAAGCTGAAGAGGAAAGCAAATTCCAACAAACCGCTGCTGACACCAAAAACAGATGAAGTGGACAACTTGGCTCAGCAAGAACAGGATGTTCTCTACCGACGCTTAAAGCTCTTCATGCACCTCAGGCAAGACCTGGAGAGGGTGAGTACAGCTTTTCCTTCCACGGTGTACCCCTATGCTCCACCAGGGCTGCTTTAACGTGTGCTGGCACCTATAGAGAGAACCAGCCCTGTTCCCTGGTGACTCCGTTCGACTCCCGTAGCCGTTGCGTCCCTTCATCTAGAGCGTTATTCAGAAGAGTAGCGGTGCTCAGCGTGTGTATCATCACTGCCAAAACACTGACACCGATGAAATAGGATAGTGGCGGTCTCAGCCGGGGGTTCAGAAGAGCAAATGTCTGTGGGGAGAGGTGCATCGGTGGGGCTGGGCGGCTGGGAGGCAGATGCTGCTGCTCCACTGAGCACTTCCTAGCCTCAAACCGTAAAATTATCCTGTGCTGCCCCTCAGATGCTTTCCGGCAGCAAGGCACAGGAACACTTCATTATTTACTTGCATTAAAGACGGGTGAGTGGCAGGAGTGAGCTGCAGGGCCAGCGGGACTGGGCATTCCCTGCCCTGCTGCAGCCGAAAGTGGGGCGGCTCCTGGGGGAGCTGCCGGCAGAGGCAGAGCCGCGCCGGAGGATGCAGACGGAGGATGCAGGTGCCCGCGGCACGGGGCATCCTCGCATCGGGGAGGGAGCAGCTGCCTCCACGGCAGCTTTTTTGGGGAGAGCAAACATCGGTGGAGCGGCAGTACCAAAGCGGTGCCGGAGCCCCCCCGGGCTGCGCTCGCTGCCGCACCGCGCTGCCTGCCTGCGGGTTTGGCTGTCATGGCTGCATGGAGGGAAGGAGCAGGCGGGAGCGGGGACGGGGCAGAGGCAGGCTGGAGAGGAGGAGGGGCGGCGAAGGCGAGAAGCGGTATGGGGAGGAAGCACGGGGTATGAAGCACAGCACCCGGAGTGAGACGGGAGAGTGCGGCCAGGGAAGGGGCGGGTGCGGTAGTGCTGCTGCTGGCGTGGGACATGGGCACAGCTCGGGGCAGCGCTGGGACGGGGACAGGCAGGGCAGGGCTGCCAATCTGGCACGCAGGGGCCAAGCTCCCTTTCCTCCGGTGCTTAAAACCCGAGTCCTGCCCGTTCTCCCCTCTCCTGCTCCTGCCAGAGGGCTGTATCCCTGGCCCCTGCTTGGGTCCCCTCCTGACAGCCCACCCGGGGTGCAGAAGCCGTGGAAGGGCTCAGGGGATCTCTGGGAGCAGGCAAGGAAGGAGGAGAGCAGGAAAATGGCATTGCTTTGACCCGGTGGAGGTGGTGCCCCGAGCAGGGGGCCGGAGGGTGCTGCAGGGGACGTGCTGCTCCCTGGGAGGCGACGGCGGCGGTGACGCTGCCCCTGCTATCCCTGACCCTTCTCTCCAAGCCGCTGTGGGTCTGCGGCGTCACTTCACCCATGGGGAGAAAGGCGGTGCGGGTGGGCAGGGTGTTCATGTCCAGGCGGGGTTTCAGCTCTGGCCCAGCCTGTCCTGGTCCCTCACTGCAGGTCCTTATGTGGGTCTTCACCCAAGACCCTTCTGTGTAAAAGCAATTGGATTTCAAGCTCTTGGTCTCTTTTCTGTGGCCGTATTGGCCTTCATCCCTGCGTACGTCATTGCCATCGCTCTGCCGGTCTCTCCCTCCTTTGCTCCTGCCTTTACTGCTCATGTTTCCATCTCTGTTGGGCCGGGCTGGTGCCGCCGCTAATGGGGCTCCGCACCAAGCTGTAGGCAACAGGCTGCAGCTGCCGGATCCGAGGGCAACAAGTTCAACTCACTTTTTTCCCCTCGTCTGCTTCTCTATATTGTAAATCTAAACCACGCTGCTCCACCTCCCTCTGCTTCCACTTGCTCCCAGCTTGCCTCTCCCAGCTGCAGTGAACCACTGCGCATCTCTGGGTACAGCGCTTTGCTCCCCGAGCTGCCTAATTCAAAGACGTGGCACGGCAGCTTCTCTTTGATTTCTTCGTGTCAAAACTACGGGTTTTACCAGATTTCTCGTTTTCCAGGGTTGCCTCCAGGCTTCGTGGGGTCATTCCCCATCGGCGTTCAGCCTCTGCTTAGCAACTCCCTGCCAGGTTTCACTGCCTGGCTCTGGAAGAGCTGTTTGTTTGCTCTTCTTCCAAGACGGGGAACAATAAACACTGGTCGGATCAAAGTCCAGCGCTCAGCCGGGTGATGCAGGTTGAAATCCCATGGCTGCCGGTGCATCAGATCATGCTGTCGGCGCCGCGCGCGGCCGCCCCGTTTCGTTTGCAGATAGCAAGGCATCACATCAAACAGGGGTCTGAGAAGAGCAGCCTGGAGGGGTGGCTTTCAGAGGGTGTCCGCGGGGCATCGCGTGGCTATTTTAGTGTTTTCAGCAATTAATCCGGCAGGAATGGTTGTGATTTGGGGGCTGATAGTGGTGTCTGGATCCAAGAGCTGGGGAGGCTGACGTGGGGGCAGCCAGGGTGCCAGCGTTTCCCTCTGCCGTCTCTTTACCACCGTCATTTCTGCACTTCACGGTGTCAGCAAATTAAAGCTATTGCCTGGGAATCCTAAGACAGTCCCCCCATTTTCTTTCCGGCCTTTTTTAACCCTCTTTTGCCACCTTTTTTTTTTTTTTTTTAGAAGCTTTTTCCAAGGACTGGTTGTTTAAATTAGCTTTAACAAAAAAACTATAGTTTCCAGGCTTTTCTATCTAAGCTTGGCTTGAGGAAGCAGTGCTGAGTGGTGTTTATCTGTGGAAGTGTGTGTAAATACCAGCAGTCTCTAAGCAGAGCACAAGTAATGTTTTCTTCCAGGAACATCAAATCATAGAGAAGAGATACCGCCAAACACTTTGAGATGCAGGTTGCCAGAGGCAGTTGTTTTCCTCATAAAGAAATTTTTATTTTGATGTTTTCTCCAATCCAGAACAAAACAGGAAAACGTCGTAAAATATACAGCATATAGCGCGCTGCTTTATATTTACAGCTAGGGGATTCAGAAAATGAATTCCTGTGTTCCTAAGTGTTTCCAAATTGTCCTTAGGTAAGACTGATGCCATTAGGGGATGGCCACGGTCGTCCTGCTGCCTTCACAGCCTTTGGTGGCAGACGTCAGGTAAGCCTGGGACGAGGTCCTGGCTTGCTCTGTCACTGTGAGAGGCACAAAGTCTCCCAACCATCTAGGGACAGTCCCCCGAGGCTGGAAATACCCCAGCCTTCCTCCGCAGAGAGGGGTTTAAGGACAAGGAGGAGGAGGAATTGGAGACGCCGGGGTCATGCGTGAGCGTGGACATACCCACGCGCGTTCCTGCCCGTGCCTCCGTTCAGGCCGCCGCCGCCTCACGTTATTGCAGGCAGTTTTGCTCTTTCAGAGCATCAGGAAGCTGAGTAACCGCTGTCAAATCCTGTTAGCTGCCATTAGCATTTTCTGTTTCGCAGCTGAAACCCTCCGTTTCCTCCGAAAGCCGCGATGCCCGCCGCAGCCATGGTGACGGAGCCCTGCTCTCCAGCCACCCTCACGCGGGGCTGGCAAAAAGCGCGGCACTGAAATTGCTCACAAGGCAGATGCCGGCGGGCATAACACGGTACCTCTGTCATCTGGGGCTGCTGGGGGTAGTTATCAGCAACCCCGTGTGACGAGCAGGGTTTAACCGCTGCCGCGCGAGCTCCCGTGAGCACTTATGTCTTGTGCTTTGCTGTTTGCATTTAGGGCTTCGCGCTTGGTTAATAAAATTTCTTGAGCCGGGGACAAAACACACCCGTGATTTGCAGGGAGATGCGGAGCAAGCGTGAGTAACCACGCGGAGGGGAGGGTGCTAGCCAGATTTGGGGCCAGGGAGCCGCACCGGTGCATGGGTGCTGACCTGGGCCAGCATCACCTGAATATTCTGCTGTATTTTCTATGCTGTGTCCTGGCATTTGCTTTAGGGCAGCAGGCAGGTTTGTAAGGCTCTGACGTTCAGCAGATCGGTAGCCTCATACCTGCAGCTCCGTCCCAGCTGTGCCTCCTCCCTGCACTGGCTGTGGGAAGAGGGTCTCTCCTCCCTGCAAAAGGAGCAATTTGTGGAGGAGAACTGGCCTATTGAGCCATTTCTTTGTGCAGGTTTCTGTGTCAGGTGTGAGCAGGGCACGTGCGTGACGCAGCCTGGGCTGAGCGCTCGGCACGATGCTTGGATGCTCCGGGCTCTGTGTGTCTGCTGGGCCCTTGCGTAATCATAGAATCATAGAATCATCGAATCGTTTAGGTTGGAAAAGACCTTTAAGAGCATCCAGTCCAACCATTAACCTACACTACCAAGCCCACACTAAACCAATCGAGGGTAGACTAGACTAAACCATGTCCCCAAGTGCCTCATCTACCCGTTTTTTGAACACCCCCAGGGCTGGGGACTCCCCCACCTCTCTGGGCAGCCTGTTCCAATGCTTGACCACCCTTTCCGTAAAGAAATTTTTCCTAATTTCCAACCTAAACCTCCCCTGGCGCAGTAACTATATAAAAATGCTCCTTCGACAGTATCTTCCCTTCCGAGACTTTCCAAATCCTTGAGAGACATTAACTTCTTCATTAGGTCTGTGAACAATTAACAGGAGATTAAAACAGCCTGGGTGCCCACACCATTGCCGTAACCTGGGTAAGATCACAAAACGATTCACCTGTTTCTCCTGGCTCTGTTCCCATCTCGTGGGTCTCGGTCACTTTTCTGCGCCGATGCGTATCGACAGCAGAATTAAAGGATGCGCTGCGACAAGTACTCAAGTTAATCCTGCCTAATCGGAGCAGACTAGCAGCGCGCTGGACTCCCTGCGTGCTGTGTTATTCGGGCTGAATTACTGCCCTCGAAAGCACTGATGCCAAAGTGCAAACCCTGCCTGTGAATTCAGGCCTTTGATGGGAGAAGGTAAAGATTAACTCGCTGATTGTTTCCATTCAGAAGAAGACGGGGGAGAAAGAGAGAGTCCCCTCCGTGCAGCATCCTGCGTGGTCCCCTGCGTGGGAAGGGCTTGGGACCCGGGGCAGGACGCTCCCAGCTCGCTGCTGCCCCAAACGCTGGGAGCGGTGGTGGCCGAGCTCTCCCCGGTGCCGGGGCAGAGGCTGCTGGAGCTGTGGGTGGGGGTTTCCAAGGTCTGTTTTGGGGTGGGTGCCCCAGGCGCGTTGGTAGGTATCTGCGGGGCTTTGCAAGGAGTCTTGGTGCTGCAAGAGAGATGTGCTCTTGGGGTAAGCAAAGCCGTATCTCTGGAGATACCGCGCTTCCTTACGCCTTCTGTACGCCCAGTGCACGCGCTGGAGAAGCCGGCCGGCCCTCCTTGCCCCGCATGGGGTCCTGGCTGTCGGAGCCGCAACAGAGACGTTGAGGCTTTGAATCATTCACTGCATGGTTTTCCCCAGATATATTAGGCAGGTTTGGATCGAGAGCCCTCCCCTCTAGTCCTGGCGCATCCAAAGAGCCCTGGTAGGAGTTTTGGTGCAGCACGGATGATGGTGAGATGAAGAGGACCGAATCCCAGGGAGCGGGGATTTCCCTGGGCGGCAGAAGCAGCCACACAGCTTGAGGGGACCCACTTCGACCCTGCCTAAAATGGACGCTGTTTCTTGTGTTTCTGTAGGTTAGAAATCTCTGTTACATGGTGACGAGACGGGAGAAAATGAAACACACCATTTGTAAACTCCAGGAGCAGATCTTCCACCTCCAGATGAAGCTTATTGAGAAAGATCTTTACCCAGGTCAGTACCGCGTACCAGAGCTTGTTCTCGCAGGCGCTGTCCCTGCCATCCTCTGAAGCCAAAGCCTCATGCCCAAGCCTCAGCCCCCCCCCAAGGAAGCCAGAGCCGCCCCCTCCCCTGCAGCGTTATTTAAGCACGGTTCGTATGTTGACTCCTTGCGCATCTCCAGTTTTGTTCAGAAGCACGCAATAAAGCCATACCCTGGGTGACCGGAGTGTCGAAGCTCCTTGTTTTCACAGATCCCTCTCGCTCCTCCTCTCCCCGGCAATCGGTCAGAAAGACCAAGTGTTTGGTTAGGTGGTGATGCTAAGGCAGTGTTTCGGCAACTTCCGTGGAGATGGAGCTGTTTGGGAGGAGGCGGCAAGTCCTGGGCACGGGGCTGCTGATGCTGGGGCTGGTCCACGGCAGCTGGCTCCCTGGCACGGGGCAGCAGCCCTCGCTGTGGACTCTCTGCAGATGCTTCTGGCTCTGTTCGCCATCAAAGGTTAAGCTGCTGATGGGATGTCTGTTACTGCTAGAGGCCAGCTCCTTCGGCTCTGCTCGGCTGCAGTCCTCTGCTCCACACGCCTGTCAGTGGGGAATGTTGCACCTACCACACGCACAGCCTCTGGCACCTTTTATTAAGGAACTGAAATAAAGTTGGTTTCCTTCTGTCCTAATTTTTCTTCCTTTTGCACAAGCGGTGCCGGAGCCCACAGCTCCTGATCCCTCCTCCTTTCCCTTCGGTGGCAGCACAGCCCAAACCCCCATGGCTGCAGAACAGATTTTCCAGCAGCAGCATCTGGCGCTTTGGCAGGCTCTTCCGACGGTTGTTGTGTTTGCGGCTTTGGAGTTGCGTTTGAAGCCACCACATAGTTAGGGTTTCTTCGGGAACCGTCTGGGCTGAGCTTTTCCTTGACAAAAGTTTCCTTTGACTGAAGTTTTGGAGGCTGAGAAATGTGTACGTTGAGATGTTTGTGACTCGGAGCCTGTGCAGATTCCTCTCGATGGCCAGAGCCGGGCGGCAGTGTGGGGCAGGGTGGCTGGGACCCCAGGGTGTGCTCCGGGGGGATGTGCATCCCGTAAATCGTGGTCCCCGTGCCACCGTGTGTTGCTCCATACGTCCTCGCCGAACCAGCGATACGGGTCACCGCAAAACGGTGTTCCTGACTGCTTCCACCAGCCGGAGACCCCATGTTGCACATCAGCACAAGCCATTCCCTGGCACCTGGGAAATTTATGCCGGCTGGTGCTTCCAGCAGCGATGCTGCTGGCTGGGGCGGCGAGGTGGGACGTCCAGCTCGGGAATAACGGGTGGATAAAAGACAAGAGCAACAAACTCAGATCCTGAAGGCAGATGCCATGCACTGTTGCTACCGGGCTCTGCGGGTTTTGCGGGGATCGCAGGGGACCTCGTGATGCTCGTTGGTTCAGCTGGGCGAAGCCGGGTCAGCGTTTGCCGCTCTCGGAAGGAGGCAGGCGCAGGGTAGTTTGCCAGGAAGGCTTTCTGAGCTCACCTCCCTCACAAACGGCGTGTTAGATGGCTGGAGATGCCCTTGGGGAACCTGCGTTCCCCGAAATGCCTTGGGGAGCATCCCTGACCCGCTCTCTAACGCAGCGACGGGGTGGGAGTCAGCAGCTCCTCCCGGGAAGGGCTGAGGTGGGTGAGCCGGGACCTTCCCCGGCGGGGCGCGGGTGCCGAGCAGCGAGAGGGAGCTGTGCTGGGGCTCCGCCGCTCGCGTTTCGGAGCTGTCTGCACCACCGAGCGCCGGTGCTGTGCAATTGCCCTTCCTGAAAATGTTACGCACGTACTCGGGCGGGGAAAGCACGGCTGCCGTTACCATGGTGTTTGTTCTGCCTAAAGGTGAGCGATCAGAGGCAAAGCCGTGGTGAGAGGGTGACTCAGGCGGCAATTGGTGTGCGGGCTGTGGGATCGCTTCGTACGTTTTGATGCAAATGCTCTTCTCTCCTGCCCCACATAGTTGGCGTTTGCCAATTTGTTTTCTGCTCTGAACCGACCGAGCTGAGCTGCTCATCTCTCCCGGGATGGGCTTTTTGGTTGAGGCTGAGCAGGGACTGCTGCCTCTGGAACCCGGCTCCCACGAGCTGCTGCTGCCAGGGAAAGGGCCCGGCTGCGGGAATTTGGTCCTGGGATCTCCAGGTGGTTTGGGCATCTGGGTCCTTCCCATGCCAGGGGGACGTTAGGGACCCCGGTGCCTTTTGGCATTGGCGCATAGGGTCTCCCACGCTTGGAAGGAGTTCCCTTGCCGGGACGTAGCATCAGGCCGTAAGTTGCGATCCCAAACGTGGGAAGAGGACGGCCCGGTCAGCTGTGACAGTCCTAGCGCAGGCAAGAGCTCAGCATCGGTACATGCCTCCTCCCCCGTGCAGCACGCGGTCCTCACGCTGGCGGAGCAAGCGCTGGGGCCAGCGGCAGGAGCGGTCGGCGCAAAGGAGATCAGGGCTCAGCCTGCAGCTGCCCTTCTGCGGTAGCTACGCAGCCGTGGCAGCGCATAGCAGAGCCAGGGAAAGCAGCGTTGCGTTTATTTCTGTCCTGGTTTCGGCTGGGATAGAGTTAATTTTCTTCCTAGCAGCAGGCACAGTGCTGTGTTTTGGATTTAGTAGGAGAAGAATGTTGATAACACGCTGATGTTTTTAGTTGTTGCTGAGTACTGCTTATGCTAGTCAAGGACTTTTTCAGCTTCCCATGCTCTGCCAGGGGCACAAGAAACTGGGAGGGGGCACAGCCAGAATAGTTGATCCCAACTGCCCCAAGGGCTATTCCATACCATATGACGTCATGCTCAGTATAGAAACTGGGGGGGGGGGTGGCCAGGGAGCAGCGATCGCTGCTCAGGAACTGTCTGGGTATCGGTCGTTGGGTGGTGAGCAATTGCATTGTGCATCACTTGCTTCGTATATCATTATTATTATTATCATTATTATACTGTTACTATTAGCATTACTATTTTACTTTATTTCAATTATTAAACTGTTCTTATCTCAACCCAGGAGTGTTTCTCACTCTTACTCCTCCGATTCTCTCCCCCATCCCATCGGGGTAGGGGGAGTGAGCGAGCGGCTGCGTGGTGCTGAGTTGCTGGCTGGGGCTAAACCACGACAATTTTCTGCTTCAGCTCCTAGCTGGTCCCATCCCGAACACGCGCCGTTGTAGACCCCGGTGCTCCCAAGCGCTCCCAACACTCACATGCTTGCTAAGCCTCCTCCGTGCCGCTTGACGATACTTAGAGCTAAAGATGCTCGGCACCCGGCGGGACCAAAGCTGTGGGTAACTCCCCGCTGCATTTTCCATCATTACGAAGCGCTGACTGGTTTGAAACCGGGGGGACGGTTCCTGTAGCATCCCCTCCGCACAGCTCCCCACCGGGCTGTGCCTGGGGTTTCTTGGAGAAAGGAAGAAGTCTCCATTTATTTTGCCTGGATGAGGCCGGTTTTTTAACTGCTGTTACGGTAGTCATTGACCGAAATCTGCTGGGGTTATTCCAAAGATGGTTTTGGCACAAAGTTTTTTTTGGAATGGCTCCCGCATAAAACTCAGAACTGGAGGGGTTTATTTTTCCCGCTGACAAATGATCATTTAAGCAGGAGACTTTTAATAAAATTAGTGAGAACTGCCCGTGTAAAATGAACCCACCTCTCTCCCCTGTATTTTTCTTGCATGGAGTGGAAAGTAAACACTGTCTGGCTTTGAAACACGGCTGCTATTTTGACAGGTTCCTCTTCAAAAAGTAGTGCTCGGGTTTCTCTTTAGCCCCATTGTGCTGTCTAAACAAAGTTAGATTTTTATTTTGTAAGCGAAGTGAAAAATCTGTCTGCGTTCCTCCAGTTACTTGGCAGGAACGTAGCAAATACCAATTTTGCTTTTGCTTTTCTTTCTTTCAGCGAGTCCTTTGGTCAGGAGGGGTTCCTGGCTTGGCAACCCCAGGACTGTAAATCCTCTCTTAAAGCAGGCTCGGGCAGGTGCAATGCGCGTTCCCTCCCCTCCTCGCCCAGTACATTTCCACTGCCGCACCGAGGGGAGAGCAGCGCTTATTCCCTCGCACCCAGCCCGTTCGCAGCCTCTCTGCTGAGGCCGTTTGCCGGCCTGCCGCTGGCCGACGCAATAAACCGATTTTGTTTCTTAAAAAGCATCGCTCCGATAGCTGCGCAGCTTGCGCACGTTCAACCTATGGGCCAGGCTCTGAAAAACCGCGTCTCGCCTGCACTTCCGTCAGCCACCCGCATTTTGGTTTAAGGGCAAGATCCTTCCCCCTCTGAAAATTAATTGAAGTCTTAGCATGGACTTCTGTGGGAGAATGACCTAACGGAGTAAGTAAAAACTGTTGGAAGTAATTTGCTTGGCAATACAAGTCATACTTTTACAGGGTATTTGTCCTGTTTACCCAAGAGGAATAAATCCAGTAGAAGTTCAAAGCCATTTAGGAAATATTGATTTTTAGCTGAATGTCTACATAGCTAAGAGTTATATCCCTGGCTTTCCATAGGCCATGCTGGTCATTTTTCCTACTGCATTTACTTATGCTCAATACACTGCTTAAGTTTTATAGCTTTGGGGTTTTTTTTTTTTGCCCCCGCGCAGCATGAGCGCGAGCAGTTGCTGTCGCTGAAAGGTCAAATCAAATCAAGGTCTGCTTTAAAACGCTGCCGGTACCATTGCTGTCAAAGTGGCTTTGCGGCGGAATCCCTCCAGGAGATGCTCTTGGCGGCGGTGGGCGCCGCCGCCGGGTTTGGAGGTCCCCATGTCTCCTGGAAGGTGTCTGAGCAGGGGTCGGGGTTACTCCCTTCTGCTGCTCCCGCAGGTCCTCACCCCAAAGCCCTGCTCCGGGAGGGCACGTCGGTGGCTGCAGTCTCCAGCGGGTCCCCTGCCTTCAGTGCGCCTGCTCCTGCAGCCGTGTTCGGTTCACGTCCGAGGCCCAAACCTCTTTTTTACATAACCTACGGGCGTCACGCTTCCTTCACCTATAGAGACCTTAGCCTACCGTTGGCCAAAAAGCGGCCGCTGTTCCGCCTTTGGCTTGGAGCTGTTTGCAGGTCCGGTCCAGGTCTCCACCGCAGGGGTGTGCCCCAGGGGAACTTGCTCACCGCAGCATCCCTGATGCCTCGTCTCACACGGAGTTTTCCTTTTTTTCTAAAAAATGCCAGAACAAACTGGGAAGAAGACAAAGGGTAAGAAAAGTGACCCGAGAAGGAAAGGAAGAAATGGTAGAAAAAATAGTCCCGAGAAGAAAGAGAAAAGGAAATCAGTCAACGAAACTGTATTGGGACAACTGGGTAAGTCTGATTTTATGGGTGCGGAGTTGACCCGTGCCGCTGGAGGCTCCCTGTTTCGGGGAGCAGGGTTAAGAGTCCCAGCCCCTGATCCCTCCTGCACGTACACCGTGGATTTACACCCGAGGCCGTGGGAGCCTCTTCCATCTCTCCCTTGCAGGCGTCAGCCTGAGTTACCGAGGTCCTACGGGAGAGCCCATGTCAGAGACACGGTCCCCGGCGGGGCAGGGGGTGTAAAATCCGCCCCCCCAGCCCCAGGGCTTGCGCCCGGATTGGGAAAAACGTGTTAGAAAACCTGCGATGCGCTGCTAAAGAGTGATTTCCCTTTCCGGTGATAAAATCAGACTTACCCACCCTGCAGCAGGGCTAATCCCTGCCCCCCCGTACCGTCGGTGCTGTGCACCGGTGGTGAACACAGCACGTGGGCTGTGCATTTTCATGGCATTCACTGTCCAGGACCGCGCGGTCGTGCTGGTTGTGCCGGCGGTCCGGGAGCATCCAGGAGGCAGGCACAAAGCACGGCGGCTCTCTTGAATTTAGTCGGGGGGCAAGGAGATGCAAGCTCTGCAGATGCTTCACCCACCTCCGGCTCTTCCCCATCAGCTACAACCTACCGCCGCTTGGCAGCAGACGGAGCTGGGGGAGAAGCAAAAAACCAGAATAAAAAAGTCTGTTTTGACAAGATCCTTGACAATTGCGTATGGTTTTTACCCGGAATTTGGGTTTTTTGACTTCCTCCAGCGCTGTCACCTCCGCCAGCATGCGGGGCAGGAGTGATGAGTTCACGCGTACTCAGCTGCCCCGCGGGTGCACAGGGGGGTACGGTCCCGTGGGGCTCCCGGATGGTTTGGGGTGCTATAAAACCCTCCTGGGGGCACAGAGAGTTTCTGTGGGAGGTCTGGGGGTCTTGGGTCACCCTGCCTTGCTCTGCTTTGCCCATTGCTCGCCCTGACTCTGCTGCTTTCTGTTCATCTCAAAGCTGTTGGTTTTTAGGCAGGAGCCCCTCTGGAAATGGGGCTTTTGCGCTCATCCTGCCTCTGCGCTGTTCTCTGCTCAAGAAACTTGGGATTTTCTGGGGCAAATTCCATCAAATGATGGAGGGTCTCCGAGAAAAGCTGCGCTGCTGCGAGCCTGGGAAACCAGGCAGCTGATCCAAAAGCTTCACCGGGGTCTTGTAACCTCCTGGATTTTGTTGAGGGCTCGAAGCATCACTTGGAGCTGCAGTCATCAGAGAGGGGCTGGGGGAAGGCGAGCTGGGCAGCGCCCTTGCCGGCAAGACCATGGGCTGCTCGGTGCCTGGGTACCCCGCAACGCCCTAAGCTCATCCCTGCTCCTGCTTCCCCTCCCCTGCGCTGGGCTGGTGCCACGGCGGGGGGCTGTCTTCTCCCGAAGGACCTGCCAGGAGGTGCGGGGCTGTCACCTCCGAGGGGGGATCCGACCTGGCCGAGTTCCTCAGCACTGCCCTGGCACTGCGCAGGGGGTTTTGGTGGTCCCGCCGCGGTGCGGGGCCGCAGCCCGTATCGCTGCTCACAGGGAAGGGCGACGCAAAGCTGTCGAGACCGGCAGACATCGCGGCCGTGAGTCGCCCTGCCCGTGCCGCTGCTCTTTCCCTCTTCTGTTGCGAGGCTGACTGCTTTAAAAGGAAAGCTCTTACCTGAAATCAAAAACCAATCCTAATTTTTCCTCCATCCATAAAACCGGCTCTGATGTCGAACCCGTGGGTTTCTTTTACGGGGATTAAAGCTGCGTGTGCTTGTGCGGGTATGCGCCTTTCCAGTTGCTAATTAGACCCAGCCCATAATGCTCATTCTTGCTCTCAAGAGAGAACGATTAGGACGTTTTTTCGGCTTTTTCCATTCCAGCCTGTCCTCTCTGCTCTTCCTCTCCATTTTCACCCCTCTCGAGTATTTGGAGACGTTCCTAGACCTGCCCCGCTCCCTCCCCGCCTTTGCCCACGGGTGCAGCACGGGTCCCGTCACCCCGCTGACCGCCTGGCTCCGCTGGTGCCCGGGGCTTTGGCAGCCGCTCCCTGGGCAACCTGCCGCCCCTCGCCTGGGCGCAAGTCCCGCCTCTGCTAGCAGATGCTGAGTTTGTAGGCTCGCGCCTGGGTCGGTGCTCTTGCTGCCTTTGCACGGGAATGGATTTTCCACCCGCGCTGGGGTGGGTTGGGGCATCTCCGCTGCGGAAAGACGCTCCGGTTAGGTTCGGGCAGGTTGGCGGAGCGTTGGATGCGGGGGACCACTTGGGTTGTTGTGCTGTGACCTCAACGAACCCCAAATTCAGCATTGGTGCTGGATTAAACCCTCTTCTCTGTCCTGATATGGTGCGTTGTTGACCTTTTGAGTGTTTCTCCGGTGCCGGGGAGTTTTGGTGAAGTCGGTGGCGTCAGAGGGCAGCGTGGCTGTTTCTGGCTCCTGAGGCAATCTTCCCTTTTTTGTTTTTTTTTCCAGGCTTGTCGACCTCCTTCCCCATCGACGGGACCTTCTTCAACAGCTGGTTGGCGCAGTCGGTCCAGATCACCGCCGAGAACATGGCGATGAGCGAGTGGTCCCTCAACAACGCCCACCACGAGGACAGCACCCCCGGCCTCTCCGAGGAGCTCCTCCAGGACGAGGAGACCTTGCTGAGCTTTATGATGGACCATTCCCTCCGCTCCCCGTTCAAGCAGAGCGAGGCCACAAAGAAAGTGAAAAGCAAAACGAGAACGAACACTAAGAAAAAGCTGCCCAGGAGCAGCCCCCCCGCCGTGGGTGGGAGCCACCCGGAGAGCTCGGAGCCCTGGACTAACAACGGCAGCGACTTGTCGGATGACGCCGCCAAGCCCTTCGCTCCCGATTCCAAACCGAGCAAGTCGGAGAAAGGGGCGGCAAAGCTTCCCGCCGACCGCAAAGGGACGGGCGAGGCGAAAAAGGCGGCCAAGAAGGGCTCTCTCCCGAAAGCCGGCGAGCCTCACCCCCCGGCCGGGGCGAGGGGCTGCGTCGGCGAGGAGGAGGAGGAGGAGGAGGAGACGCCGCGCTGCGCTCAGCCGGAGCCCAGCCCCGCGGCCAAAGTGCCTGACTCCGTAGGTAGCCCCAAAACCGTCGTGCGGTTCAAATTACCAAAGGAGAGCCGAGGGGCTCGGAGGTCGCAGCCCCCCAAGCCCGACGGCGCCGGCGGAGCTCCCTTGCGTCATTTCGACGCTGAGACGGACGGCTACTTCTCCGACGCAGAGATGAGCGACTCGGACGGGGAGTCCCGCGGCGGGCGGGCGCAGCGGGGCCAGCTGGACGCGGCCAGCGAGGACATCGTCAGGATGAGCATCCTGGCATCCTAACTCCTCCCGACGAGGCCTCAACCCAGTTACAACTGCCATGTCCAATTTCTGCCTGGTATCGTAGCGAGGGGGATTTTTAATATGTGTATATAGTTGGAAATTCGGCACTGTTGTCTTTCTCTTCTCTATACGCCTGAGATACAGCTTCAGCTTCACCGACGTCGATGGCCGTGACAGTCGTGGTCCCTCCCCGGATCCCCGCCGGACCCCGCTTCCCAGGAATGTGAGCCGGCGCCCGGCAGGACCGATGCCGAGGGTGCTGAGAGGGCGGAGGGTGCTGGTACCGGTGCTTTCTGCAGGGACGACAGTTTAATTAATGGGCATTATTTAACGAGGGGCAGGTTTCTGCCCGGGACGGTTGCCCCCGGAGCAGGGAGCGAGCGGAGGGTACGGTAGCGGCCAGCTGCGGGAGGGGAAGTACCTGCCTGCGTGCGCGTATACGAGGAAGCAAAATAAGCGATACTAAAATAAATAATGACTAAAGCACAAAAAGCTTGTTGGCGGAAAGCGCTTGGGGTGGAAGAGAGCAACGTTACGTTTCTATTTTTAGAAAAAAAACAAAACAAAACAAAAACAAAAACTCGGTCGTTATTTTTCCCCTCGCCGTTCCATCTGGTTGGGATCTGTCCAGGGGCCAGGATGCAAAATTTCTCCCCGTCCCTGCCCCGTAGGTCAGCCCCGCTGAGGTCGTTGGAAAAACTGATTTACTCAGGTGAATTGATCAGCTGTTAGCAAGCTGGAAAATGGGCCTGTGGGGCAGGATGGCGGAGAAAAGCATCCTTTACAAGCACCATGGAGAGTCGGGGTTGGTTTAACCCCGGAGGTTGAACGAAGTTTTTCTGCCCCTGCTTCTCCCCGCTGGCTGCCGCGGTCCCACCGTGCCGGGGCGGCACGTTTGGAATCCCCTTTGCACAAGGAAACGCTTGGCCCCAAGGCCAAACATGCTGTCACCGAGGGGAAATGGAAACGCTCGCCTTCACCATTTTGTTTTCCTACTAAACGCTACAATGGAAATGGTGAATTTATTCCTCCCCATCCTTTTTTTTTTTTTTTTTTTTTTTAATTCCTTAAATCCTGGTTACAAGCTGTTGACTCGTTGTGGGAGGGTGATTCACAGAAGCTGACATTATAAATATTACAATAATTTAATGCATAAAATGTCCCCAATAAGCCTTAAATGTTGTTTAAAAGCCCATGTTACCTACAAGTCAGGCGAATTTCCATGTTTGCACTTAATTGCACCATTACTTCGGTTTTGGCTTCAAAGGTCACAGTTAAGTCGTGCTACGTGTTTTATTGGAGTGACCCCAGTGTGAGCTCAGGGAACAAAAAAACAAAAAAAAAAAAAAAGGAATTCACTGAAACTTTTGTTGTTGTTGTTTTGTAAAAATAAAAAATGTTTTAAAAAAAAAACTTTTAAAAAAAAAAAAACCAAACCTGGGACACTTCTGCAACCGGTTAAACCCATCACTAAACAAAAGAACCTTGCAATTGTCAAACCAATCAGTCAAATAATTTTGTGGATGCCAAAGAATATTTTGACAGTCAAGCAGCACAGCCAGAAACCGGAAACTTGTCATTATGAAAAAAATTGGAAGTTATTTACCAACAAAGGACTCAAGACACACTCATAACACACTGCTGCGGCGTTAGGTTCCAAGCTTGCTCCGAGGGATGCTGCTGCTCCGAGACCGCATCCTGCCGTTTTGATTTCCGATGCTTTTTGCTCATTCCACTGTGAGCTTTCTTTTGAAACTCTGAGACTCCTTCAATTGATGTTTTAGAGTAGATCATCTTTATCAGCCTTCCAAAGTCCTTATTATTGATAAAATTGCAGCAAAGATAAGCGATGACAGCCTCGCTCATCCCAGGCATGGCGAGCGGCGGGGGCTTCGGGGCGGCTGCCGAGCGCCTGCGCCCAGCCCTGGCTAAGCCCAACACTAACGCGGCTGGGACTGCCCGTGCCTGGGGAGGAATCTTCCTCAGATGGGAAAAACGCTACACAAGTTGTTAGCAGGGAAAAAAAAATAAAAAAAAAAAAAACCAACAGAAAATCAACAGAACAGGAACCACCTTTGTTATAAATTAGCATAATCCATCGAGGTTGGAAACGAAAATCTGCTCATTAATTAAGGCTCACTATGTTCAGATAATGTTAAATACAGTAAATAGGACTTAGTTTATCTTATCAGGCTTGCTAGCTTTAGCTACAGTATCCTAGTATAAGAGTCATAACAATAATCAATATGCTGCCTTTTAATGAATCTTGCTTCCGTGTGCTTCACTCAATTATGGTTAAAAAAAAAAAACCCACAGCAATCCACAAATTTCACTGTACACAGCTCCATTCATCAGCTTCTGCACTACTTGTCTTCTCAGTACAGGAAAGCAAAAAGGGGGGAGACTTTAAAGAACAACCAACCCGGCGCCGCCAGCACCGGGCAATAAAAAAACCAATCTCAAACGCTCCCAAAATATCAGGCATCGGATTTTGCCATCGGGAGACGGCGTTTAGGTGGGGAGAGCTACAGGCGGTTGGGGGGGGCACATCGAAAGGAGAAAAGGGGCTCCGGGGAGCCGGGGGGCTGCGCGGGGGCTGCCCCGCTGCATCCCCTGCCCGCTGCGTCCTCGCCGCCGCCTCCGAGCAGGGGAGCCTGGCGTTCGGGGAGAAAAAAAGAAAATGCACAAGGGAAATATTTTTGATGTTACTGTAAATGTATTTTGAAATGACTAGAAAGAGGGGAAAAAAAAAAAAGGGGGGGGGTTTATTTTAGTAGAGAAATGTCTTTTAAGATGTATAAACTGCAGGAATCGACGTTTGCACTGTAAAAGCACCCGTTTCCTTGGAGAAGCAGCGGCCGCTGTAGTTGAGGATGCGAACGGCGTCGTGCCCTCATGGAGCACAGCCCCAACGCCAGCCCCAGCCCCGAGGGCTGCGGGAGGTTCCCGAGGACAGCCCCCATCCCACGCACCCATTTTCCCCACACCCGCTGCTTAATTTTTTTTTTTTTCCCTTTTTTTTTTTTTTTTTTTTTTAAATATTGCATGCACCTACTTGATGGGCTTTGGATGCCTGCTGTCCCACGGCGCTCGCCCCAAGGCGGGATGCAGAACGGAGCCGGGCGGCGAGAGCGGGATGCGGGAGCAGCCGCCGGCGGGAAGATGCTGCCGCAGGGCAGGGCGTGAGGTTTGGTTGTTCTTTAAGGAAATTCCCCCCGCAGTTTGCGCCATTCCACATCCAAAACAGACCCACTTCACATCAGTTACAGGAAATGATATGAATGTCGCAGGAGGAGAAACCCTTCTGTTTTCTTTGTTTCAAAGAACGTGATGTGCCATTTGTTAATATAAAAGAGAAATATTGAAAATATATTGAAAAGAGCAATTTTAAATTATTTTTGGCTTATGTTGCAATATTTATTTTCTTGTATTAGAAATTCCTTTGTAGAGAAAAAAATGTATTTTTCATTAATGCAAAAACCTATTTCTCCTTTTTGTACATTTTCCATGTTAGTTAATCCTTAAAGCAATATAACGTTATCAAACTTGTTCTGTGTGAGACTGTATTATGCATGCTATTTGTGTTGCCTTGGAATAGCTCTGTCTGCCATTATTTTCATCCTGTTTAGATACAGTGTATGCTTTAATACACATTGGGACCATGGCCCATTGCTTATGAAAAGAAAACCCTTTGCATTCCTCAATGTGTTGGCAAATGCAGTCAATAAAGCAGTGTTTTCTGTGTGCCGCCGTGTTGGTGTAGTGAGCAAGGTCACGCAGAGCCAATTTCCCCGGGGACCGGAGGGCCCGTTGGAGCATCCCAGGGGATGCAGCGCTCTGCATGGGGATGCAGAGCTGCTCCGTCCTTGCTGATGCAGCCGCTGTCCGCCCGTGAACGGCGAATTCCCGAATTCCCATTGTGTTTCCATTGACATTTCCATTGCCAGCCCTCAGCCAGCCCTTGGGGAGCGCGGCTGGAGACATTTGTCAGCGCGGGAGGGGAGAGCCCAAGTGAGAGGGTGCTCACAAAGTCCCCAGTGCCTGGAGGTTTCTGTCATTCAACGTAACAACCTTTCTCTTGGAGACTGAAATCTTGTTTTGCGCGGAGCAAAACACAGCGGGGCAGGAGACGGGAGGTTCGGAGGAGCAGCCCCTTGCGCCAGCAGCCGGCGTAACGTGGGGAGACACGCTGTTACATTGGCTATTCGCAGGAGCAAAAGCAAGCTGTGCAATCCAAAATAGCACAGCGACAAGTAACCGCCTGTAACGTTGTCGTGGTTCAGCCCCAGGCAGCAGCTCAGCACCACGCAGCCGCTCGCTGCCCCTGCCCCGATGGGATGGGGGAGAGAATCGGAGGAGTAAGAGTGAGAAACACTCCTGGGGTGAGATAAGAACAGTTTAATAATTGAAATAAAATAAAGTAAAATAATAATAATAACAATATAATAATAATAGTAATAATAATATCCAAAGCAAGTGATGCACAATGCAATTGCTCACCACCCGCCGACCGATGCCCAGACAGTTCCTGAGCAGCGATCGCTGCTCCCCGGCCAACCCCCCCCAGTTTCTATACTGCCCATGACACCGTATGGTATGGAATGGCCCTTGGGGCAGTTGGGATCAACTCTCCTGGCTGTGCCCCCTCCCAGCTTCTTGTGCCCCTGGCAGAGCATGGGGAGCTGAAAAGTCCTTGACTGGCATAAGCAGTACTCAGCAACAACTAAAAACATCAGCGTGTTATCAACATTCTTCTCCTATTAAATCCAAAACACAGCACTGTGCCTGCTACTAGGAAGAAAATTAACTCTATCCCAGCCGAAACCAGGACAAACGTGCTGCCTGTTTTCCTGCTGACTTGGTTTGCAGGCAGGTGGGCGCCGGGGCTGACCCTCCATCGCACCTCCCCATGCCGAGCGTGGTGGGAGAGGCCGGGCTCATCCAACCAGCTTTAAAAAGTGTCGCTTGAACGGGACCCGCGTCTCCCTGCCACGGGTGTCACTTCATTTCAGCAAATACTCGACCTGCTGGGGCTGGGTGTCAGGTACAGCCCCCCCCGAGGTGTGGGACCCATTAGTGTGTGGCCACTTCATCTGGGCGGGCAATTGGTCATCAAGGAATCGTTGGCCATCGGCTTTTTTGTCTCACCCTTTTGGCATTTCCTGTAACTTTTTTTGGTTTTTTCTGTAAAATTGACCAAGTGCCCAAGCTGCTGAAGGAAAATGAGATACTTAACGGACATACTTTGTCCAATTTATTACCAAAATGATTAATTAGGGAAATGACAGTGCATGGAGAAGACGGCGCTAAACCCATCGATCTGAGATGGGTCTTCCAGGAG
Organism: Pelecanus crispus; assembly: GCF_030463565.1. Lineage (NCBI taxonomy): Eukaryota > Metazoa > Chordata > Aves > Pelecaniformes > Pelecanidae > Pelecanus > Pelecanus crispus. The sequence continues at coordinate 3,806,774 of NC_134650.1, forward strand.
ATGGGGGAAGGAGAGAAGGAAATCCGCCTTTAAACTACCATGGCCTTATATTTTGCTCTTAAATGGAAAGGCAAAGGATCAGTTTATTGCAAGCTAAGGATTTTATTACTGGGCTGTGTTATTGCTTGCACTGCCCGAGGCACCCCAGTGATGAACTCAAGCTCCTGGCCGGTCCACGGAGCCTCACGGCGCAGACACGATGCCCGCAGCATCATGCATGAACCTGTCTGTCCGGAGCCGGTTCAAGAGTCATCTTCTGTAATAAGTTTTTCACCTGTTCTAGGCAGGGAGATATTAGTGTTCGATCTCATAAAGCCAGCCCGCCATGCTCCTGGTTTGAGAAAACCCCCTTGGTTTGACTCCCCTGATTTACCCTCAAGCCCTGGCAATGTCCCCAGCCTTGGGCTACTCCTAAAATGTCGAAGGGAGGATGACACACAGCACGGCCAGGCCTGGCAGGCCTGATGCTGGCCAACATGGGGCAACGTCCTTACAAACTGGCAAGGATTTTTGTCTCTAAAACACCTGAGCCTCATGGAAGAGAGAGCTAGCCAAATTCCTGGGAAGATGCACCCCAGCCTCTGGCCCCTGTATTAGACCAGAGATGGCTGGGATGGTCTGGCTAGCTGTATCGTGGGAATGGGCATGGGAAATGGAACCCAAATGCCTGGAAGTAAAGGGAGAGAGAAGAAAGTTTGGAGCATCTAAAAGGACTACATCATAGAATCATAGAATCGTTTAGGTTGGAAAAGACCTTTAAGGTCATCCAGTCCAACCATTAACCTACACTACCAAGTCCACCACTAAACCAATCAAGGGGAGAGTAGCAATTTTGTGGTTCCTGGTTTGGTGGCTGGATTATTTTTAATGAAAGTAAAAACTAGGAATCATTAAGGTTGGAAAGGACCTCTAAGAACGTCTATGTCACCTCTGTACACCCCTGCTTTCCCAGAGAGCCCGTACTAGAGACAATAACCGAGACAACAATGAAACCAACCCACCACCAACAGCTCGGCTCCGTATTTTTGGCATCCTTCTTTTTGGAAAAGCACCTTCTAACCCAACCAGCCTAGCTCTTGCAGGAACGAGGTGCAGCGAGGAGCTCCGTGAGGACAGGACCCAAACCCTGGGCACCCAAACTTGGGCAGCACCCCGCTGCCCATCCCCATCACCAGGCGAGAGCCGCCGGCGCCGGTCCCCAAGCTGCGAGGGTCACTGCTGCTTTTCCAGGCACCCAACCGAGCAGGGACAGCCCTGGGGCACCGGGGCTCCACCAACAGCACCGCATCCTTCTCCAATGAAGTTACAAAATGCCATTCTTATTGAAAAAATATATATTTATAGGCACTTACAGCACATCGGGTTTCCCTGTGTTGCCTGCTTGCAGTTTGCCTATAGTACCCTCGTCACAGACGGTGCTGAATGCCTCTATCGGGAGCAAGCAGGCGAAGAATCATTTCAGTTTAATTGCAAAATAAATGTTAGGTTATCCCCTATATGTTTTGCATAAGGATTGCAAGTGCCACCATAAATACTAATGGGGCAAATGTGCCCCAGTGTCAGTACATCATCAGTGACGGATGTGAAAATGAATTAATTTCCCTTCAACTTATCCTGAAAGAATTGCAGTAAGATCTCATTTTATTGTGTTTGATTAAGTGCTACTGGTATAACATAATTTCCCCTAACCATTAAAAACGCTGGTGCTGTACTTCTGCATAAACGCCTCTAATGTGATGAGAGTGTATTTAATATTTACTCTTCCAAAGTTAATACATTTAGGGGAGACGTGTTGTGTGCTAAAAATAGCTCCTTGGTCTTGGATTTCCATGTAGGGCTGTGAAATGATGCGGCTGCTGTGATTGCAACAGATGAATAATTTAAAAAAAAAAAAAAAAAATCTAAAAAAATAAACAAACCTATGACTAACCCACAAAACAAGGGAAAAATCCGGCTCCAGCCAACGCCGACCCTGGCTGAACCAGCTGGGTTTCACAAGCACTGCCTCTGCCTTGATGTCTCGCCCATCCCAAACTCCACTTGACAAGCTCATTCCCTGTGCATTTAATGCACAAGTTAAAAACAGACTCGCGCGTGCGACGGGCAGCGTTTCACCAGGCACCTTTTTTTTTGGTGGAGGATTAGCATGGGGAAGCAGCAGTGGTTTTGCTTGCGGGCAGCTCTTTCTGCTCGTGTGGTGGCCCCATGCGCTGCAGATCATGCACAGAGTCGTGGTGGGGAGGTGCTTGGCCCCCAGCCGAGCGGTTTTGGGGGCACAGGGTGAGCCCACGGCTTTGTCCGTATCCGTCCCTCACCTGCGAGTGGGTGCTGATCCTGGACTTTGTCAGCACAGGGGTAGAAATCATGCAAATGGCAACCAATTTATAGGGGATCTAGGAGGAGGTAGGAGGAAGAGATCCCCTCCAAAGTCAGGAGTCGGATGCTGGGGGTGGTGTTCGTGCCGTGGCTGCCCTCCGAAATGAGCCCTCGGGGTGTCCATGAGCTCCGTTGATGGGTGCACGTGGTGGGATGGAGTTTTCCAAAGCGGTGGGATGGCATTTCCCAGCCAAACCTTCTCTGCTGAGTATCAGGCACAGGTTTTTTTTTGCTCGGGAGTAGCTGCTGTACATTCACATGTAATAAAGATTAAACTAATTGACTGCCTGTGCTTATATTTTAAGTGGTACTTTATAATGCTGGCACTGAACACCAGGAGAAAACGCAGAGGTTAAAATATTGCTGTTACGGCTCGGTCATTAGCAGCCCTGCAATGAGCTTGAAATGGTCTGATCAATGAAATGGAGTTTTTCCTGGGAGGCGAGCAGGTCAAAAAGCAAAATAACACATCTGCAGCCGTAACTCCTGGGAAAACGATCCTCAGGAGGGAGACGCTGTGTTTGTTTAGGACGTTGCTGCCGTCAGAGCGGGACGCCGGCCGTCCACGCGGGTCTGGACCTGCCACGTGCTCTGCCGCCGTCCAAGCATCCCCCCGTGCAGGCTGGAGGGCTACAAGCAGCTCCAGGCACCCTGCAAGCCAGAGAATTCCCTGCGATAAACAAGGTACCGAAACCCCTTCCAAGAACGCTCGGCTAAAAATAGGTGTTTGTTGTGTGGGGATACCACAAATAACAGGCTGCGCAGAGGGACGGCAGGCGGGGGATAAATTCCTGCCCTTAATAAGCAAGCAGGATCAATAAAGCCTTTCTAAAAGAGGGAAATCAGCAATTTTTGCAGCTTAAAATGACTAAGTTGGGGGGGATAAAGCAGAGCAGCAAGGCTGCCAGTCCTTGTGCCGCGTATTCCCAAAGACAGCTTGAGCCAGGTGCCACCCCGGGGGGCACAGGAGTCCTCGACACCCGCAGAGACCAGCACACAGCCCTGGGGTGGGCCAGTGCCCCCAAAGGGCTGCTTCTGGCAGCCCCTGGGGAACGAGCTGGTTCCAATCACCTTTTTAAATCCCCATACAGCGAGCACCCTCCGGAGCAGCACGGAGCCGAGCAGCATCGCTGCGCAGCCAGGGGCAGGACGGGGACAGGCGTCCCCTGCGCCCCGAGCATCGCCTCCTCGGCACCAGCTCTCCCCTAGCAGCAAAAGGCACCCGTGGCCAATTTTTTTAGGCTTTCTGAGGCGCGAGGATGCCGAGGCATCGTCAGCCGCAGGGCAGCAGCGCCGCCGTTTATCGGCACAGCGAAAGCCAGACGCGTGCCGAGCCATGAGGACTTTGGTCACTTCTCCAACCTGAAGCCTGCAAGCGTCTCCCCAGTCCTCTGCGTGTGCTAGACAACAGCTATAAAACCGGCTCGTATAAATACACCAGGAGGAAGAAGCACTATAAATAGCCCAGCTCCAGGAGCGCGGGCTGGGAGCGGCGTGGGCACAGCACGGCGCCGGCATCGGAGCCGAGCGTGTGCCGAGAGCGGCCGTGCCTCCCCCGTGCCAACAGCAACCGCAGCCGCCTCTCAGCATCCCACCAGCCCACCTGCGACGCGCGCGCAATATTTTCCATCCCAAGCATTAGAAAATAGTCGGTGAGGACGAAGTAACTGCCCCACCTGACACCAAGGGAGATGTCACTGCCGCCTCCGGCTCGCAGATGTCTTTTATGGTTGGAAAACATGACCTGAGCTTTGAAACTCGGCAAACCTGGTCCTCCCAGCCCTACCAGGAGGAGAAGCTCTAGTGGGAAATACCCTGCAAAGGTATTTCCATCCAGCCGCCTTCCATCCAGCAAAGGCGAAGCTGGATGGAAGGGAGCGGGAACGCAGCTGGTTTGGGAGCAACCAGCCAGCAGCACGTGCTACAGCGGTAACTAAATATAATTATCAATTGAAGACACCCTCAAGCTGGGAAAAGACTTAACTGCAGTGCTGATATAGATTATTCTCAGCATCGGTGAGTGGTTGCAGGTAAACTGAAAATCTCTTTGGAGCATTAAGTGTTCCCGCGGCGCCTAGCAAGAGGCGAGCAGGAGGTGGCTGCTCGGGCCGTCGCATTCTCCGAGGAAGAGGAGGGAGATGCTTCGGGACGGCGTTGGGGAAAAGCCCCGGAGCAGCGCGGGCGGCAGCAGTCACGCCGCATCAGGAGCGGCAGAGCTGCCCGGGTGCTTGGCACGGCACCGACAGCTCAGCATGGCGTGCGGCATCCCCTGGAAACCCAGCTGTGGCGCAAACCTGCCCCACCGCGTGGTCTGTCAGCCGGGATTGCAAACGTCTGGCGAGTAACTTGCCTATAAAGTCATTTGTCCAGCCTGTCCCTTACAAACCGCCTCCGCTGAACAGCTCGCCGAACGCTGCTGGGAGCAAAGCAAGGAGCAGAGATCGGCTTTAAACCTCAGAGGGATGATCTCTCCAAGCCTGGCCGAGCTCTACATACTTTCCAGCACTTTAAAATACAGTTAAATTAGCGTATCTAGCTCAGTCCACTCAAAGTTACCCAGGCTGAGCAGGAATGTGAACCCCGCAGGTGCCGTTCACGGTGTTGTTCTTGTTCTCGCAGACTTTGGTGTGAGTTACCTAATATTTAGATGTTGAGTGATTCCTTATTCAACCACGCCATCTTATCTGTGTGACACAAATCTGCAGCTGTGATATTTCAGGGTTATTGCCTTTGCAGCATCTGTAATGCCAGAAGGATGAAGAAAGCCAACATGTATATGGGACAAGGCAAATACGCGCTGAGTATTCGGGGTTGTTCTACACAGAGAGAAAAGATAACGGATGTTTCCCATGTGATGAGTATAGCAGTTGCAAGGGGAACATAAGGTTGGCTCTGGGTGTTTTTATTGCTCTAGCCCTCCCTGCCCGCCTCCCCTCTGGGTCTTGGCAGCGTCTCAGCAGGAAAGCTGGAAAAGGACCCGTTAAATGCAGGGCACAATACGCCAAACCACCAGGAAACCCAGCAAAGTCTGTGCTGAAATGTCCCTTTTGCAGCTCTGCTTGCAAGGTCGCATTTGGGTTAGGTGGTAACTAACAGGAGAGTGTAGAATAGAATAGAATCATCGAATCGTTTAGGTTGGAAAAGACCTTTAAGATCATCCAGTCCAACCATTAACCTACACTACCAAGTCCACCACTAAACCAATTCAGGAGAGAGTAGCAACCCCCACACCTCCTGGCTTGGTGGCTGGATTATTTATAATGAAAGTAAAAACCAGGAATCATTAAGGTTGGAAAGGATCTCTAAGATCATCAGTCCAACCATCAACCCAACACCCCCATGCCCACTAAACCATGTCCCAAAGTGCCACATCTGCACGTTTTTTGAACGCCCCCAGGGATGGGGACTCCCCCACCTCTCTGGGCAGCCTGTTCCAATGCTTGACTACCCTTTCGGTGAAGAAATTGTTCCTAATATCCAACCTAAACCTCCCCTGGCGCAGCTTGAGCCCATTTCCTCTCATCCTATCGCTAACTACTTGGGAGAAGAGCCCAACACCCCCTCCCTGCCCCCTCCTGCCAGGAGCTGCAGAGCGATGAGGTCTCCCCTCAGCCTCCTCTTCTCCAGGCTGAACACCCCCAGCTCCCTCAGCCGCTCCCCACCAGCCCTGTGCTCCAGACCCTGCCCCAGCTCCGCTGCCCTGCTCTGGACACGCTCCAGCACCCCAATGTCCTTCTTGTGCTGAGGGGCCCAAAACTGGACACAGCATTCCAGGTGCGGCCTCCCCAGTGCCGAGCACAGGGGGACAATCACCTCCCTGCTCCTGCTGGCCACACTGTTCCTGACACAAGCAATAGTAAGAGTAATAGTGAACTGCTCGGCTTTCATGGTGGTTTTCTCGGAACTTCTTCAAAGAGAAGGCAAACTTTGGCTAAGGTGCCTTAAGAGCAAAATTAAATGCACTTTTGAAGGCCTCCGCAGGAGGATGGTTTTGGACGGGAACAGGGGGTGCAGAGGCAGGGAAGCTCAGGGGTGGGACGGGTGCGTTTGCAGCCCCTGGCAGAAACGCCTAATGCCCCGATAGCCACCAAGACTAAAACAGAGGCTGGACGAGATGCTGAAAAATGTTCCTTCATTTTGGGGGAAATGACCCAGATAAATCAATGGATTTTTCTTTTTTTCTCCCCTTTCTTTCCTCTCTAGTTTTTGTCCAGCACCGGTGATGCCGGTCTCTGCCAGCAGCTCTGCTTTCCCTTCTGGGTGCAGAAGGAAGAGGCCAAGACACCAGATGGGAGCACGTCACCTTCGGGATAGCTCATCACCAGCGAACAGCCCCAGCCGCACCGTGCGCCAGGCCTGGCTCCTCCGGGACCGTGCACGAGCGAAGACGGAGGGTGCCTGTTGTATTAAGAGGAGGCTGAGGGGAGACCTCATCGCTCTCTACAGCTACCTGAAAGGAGGTTGTGGTGAGGTGGGTGTTGGTCTCTTCTCCCACGTAGTTAGCGATAGGACGAGAGGAAATGGGCTCAAGCTGCGCCAGGGGAGGTTTAGGTTGGAAATTAAGAAAAATTTCTTTACGGAAAGGATGGTCAAGCATTGGAACAGGCTGCCCAGAGAGGCGGGGGAGTCCCCATCCCTGGAAGTGTTCAAAAAACGGGTAGATGCGGCACTTGGGGACATGGTTTAGTCTAGTCTACCCTTGATTGGCTTAGAGTAGACTTGGCAGTGTTAGGTTAATGGTTGGACTGGATGATCTTAAAGGTCTTTTCCAACCTAAACGATTCTATGATTCTATGATTAATTGCAGTAGGGACTCTGGCTTTTTCCAAACTCTTGGCACCCAGGGACTGCTAATCTGCAGGGAGTACCTTGGGCCTGGCTGCTTTTATGGACTGTGCAGAGTAAGAGCAGATTTATTGGACTGGATGATCTTAAAGGTCTTTTCCAACCTAAACAATTCTATGATTCTATTTCCTGAATGAAATATTAACCTCTGTGTAACTCTCTGCTTTCTAATGAGGGGACATAGGATGCTATTTACCAGCTTATAAGACTGCTCGCTGGTTTTTTTTTTTAATACTTTCATAAAGTCTTTGGCATAGCTAAGGATTCCCAGCTCCTTACAATTAAGCGGACAACACCGCCCGCTTGGGCAAAGAGAATTACCTTGAGCTAACGAACGCGTGGCCGAGCGAGCGTGAGGGCAGAGCTGCCTGCCAGCCAGAAGGAAACGCACTTGGACCCTCGCAAAAATCACATTTCGGCCGATTTCCCAGTCTGAAGGTAGCGTTTCCTGGCTGCTGGAGAAGAGATGGGATGCTGGGGGCTGGCAGCAATGAAGCCATCGTGCATTTACATAAACTCGTTTTGCATTTTTTGGTTTCTGTATGTATCAATGAAAAGGATACGCTGGAAATGACGGAATCAGGGCACGGGGAAAGGTTTGCTGACTGGGGCTTGCGTGGATCTGGAGGGCTGGACCGCTGGGGTAAATAAGCGAGGAATTAGCTCGTTACTGAATGGCAGGAAAGAACCAGGAGCCAGTTCCCAGCAGCGACCGAAACACCTCCCAGACTCCACCGTCGACTAAACCCAACTCGAATGAGCTTTCGCAGCTCTCTGAAGGTAAGCGGCAGGAGCGGAGGTCTCGCTGGCAAAACATCTTCGTCCCCTGCGCTTCGCTTTGCGCCTCTTCGCCTTTCCCAGGGATGCGCATGGGGCCGGGGCCGCGTCCCCGCCGCGGGACATGGCACTCGTGCAGGGCTGTCCCTGCCTGGATGCTCCCTCGAGCTGGTACAAGCGGAAGCGCTGCCGCAGGCGGCAGTTTCGTCTACATTTTGCTCTGAGATTTTGACTCATCCCAACCTGAAAGTCAGAACGAAACTCATGGTGGGGGGGGGGGGGGTGGGGGGGCTGAAAGACCGAAACCTGGGGGAGGCTTGCACCCACGCCCGGGAGCAGAAGGCAGCGGGGAGGCTGGGGAAGGCCGACGCTGGCTCACCGCCCGGGACCTCCGGCGGTCAGCTCCCCAGCCCGGCCTCCCGTGGGTGCTGCAGCCCCTTTTAGGATGCTCTCGGACCCGATCCGAGCAAGAGGGCTGACAGGCTCAGCTCCTCCGTGGAGGAATTTGGTTTTCACCCTGTGGCACCATCAGATGTAAGGGAGGAAAAGGCCGGACTGAAACGCTGCTGCGGCTGATCCAGCCCCAGTCCCGCTCCTCTAATGACTGGCCCAAATTCCCCAGCCTGCACGCTGGCTCTGTCCCGCACAGCTGAGCCCCGCCGCAGCTCGGTGCAGCTCAGCAGCACGGGGGGATGCCCAGCTCCCGCTCCAGCGTGTGCAATTATGACCCCAAATTATCAAGGCAGGGAACATCACATCTCCTTCCAAACCGAGACGAGGAGCCAGCAGCGCTGCCTGTCCCAGCCAGGGCTCAGCCCCTGCCTCTCCGTTCCCCAGGGCTGCCATCTCCCCTCGGCGCGGTTTTGGCACCTTCACCTGGGGAAGGGGAGGGAGGGGAAGGCGTCGCTCGGCGACATCGAGAGCATCATCTTCCCCGCCAAACGCATGAGTCACCTCCGCGCCGCGCGGCCGGTGTCAGCCCGAGACCCAGGATCCCAGCGCTCTGCCCACACGCCGCCGAAGGGAGCCAGCCCGAATGAGCGCGCCTGGCTTCCCGGCAGCGCTCGGCCCCCTCCTTCCTTCCTCCCCCCGCCGCCGCTTTCAACAGCCACCAGCTCTGCTCAGAAGGATGCTGGTTTTCAGAAAGCTTTTTTTTTTTGCTTTTTTTTTTTCTTTTTTGCGGTCAGCCTGGGCCAGCTGGCTTCAGAAAGAAAAGAAATACGAGGCTTATCTCCCCTCTCCCCAAGTCACAGGCAGCTCTCCAAGCAGTTTGTGTTGGGTCTGATGCGGCGGAGAGGGGCTTTGCTCCAAGAGTTTCTCCTCACCGCTGCACGCACGCTCTGCGCTGGCAGCACGGCCTTGCTGAGCGCCTTCCCACCCCTGGCAGCGGGGACAGGGATTGGGACAGGGATTGGGACAGGGATTGGGACGGGGACCCCCGAGGCACACCGGGATGCTCAGCATCGCTGCAGCCTGAGGACCGTCAGCTTCCCCGTGCTGTGCGCGTGCAATGCTCTTTGCTTACTCATGAAAACAGCGTGAGGACGTTACCGCAATTATTTTACGATTTCTCAAGTTGAATTTGATGGCAAAGTGGCACTCCAGCCCTGCAGGCAGGCGGTCGTGCTGCAGAGCACGCCGGAGCCATCGCTGCTCCTCCAGATGACATGGGGTTGTCCCTCTGCATCCGTCCTGGTGGGAGCTAGGCTGGACCTGGCAAAATAAATCCATAAATAAATAAAACCCTCAGAAAAAGCAACACTCAGCCTGCTGCAGGGAGCGTTTGCTCCAGTCCGCTCCATCTCGCCCAGCCCAGCTGCTCCCGGGATGGACAGGAGCAGGAGTGACCCAGAGGGATGGGGAGGGGTGCACGGAGGAGTGCACGGAGCAGCGGCTTTTGGGGTAGGAGCACACGGGAATTGCTCTTTTCTGCAGGAATACGAGGCCCCAGCAAGGTCACGGGCAAAGCTCCCTTGGCTGCAGCGGGGCTGGCGCTGATGAGCACCAGTGACACCGTACCTGTTTGACCGCCTGTTAAGCCACCACCCTCGCTCCCTCTCCAGCGCCTCGCGAGAGGCGGCACGCCACAGCCACGCTTTATTTGCTGCCGCCTTGAAGACCGGTGGCATGACCCTTGGTCACTGTCACCTCTCCTGCCTTTAGCTGGGAAGACCAAATGACACGGTCATGGCCCAAAGTCCAGACGTCTCCTTGGTCGGTGCCTTTGAGAGACGCTAAAATGGGCTCAGGGTCTGTCCTGGTGAAAACCCCGCCAGGGCACGCTCCAGCCCGGGCACTGCAGCCTCTGGGCAGATGTCCCAGCACCAGGGAAAGCATTTTTTGGAAGTGCAGTGCCGCTGGGCTGGTTTGAAGCTGCCACAGGGATCACACCAAGTGCCTGCGGAGCGGCTTCATTCCCCTGGGATAGCCCAGGAGCAGCTGAAGAAGCCATCCCAGCGCCCGCTGCGGTGCCTGTTGGAGGGGCAGCTCCGCCGCGGCTCCCAGCGTCGGCACTTCTGCTGAACACCACATCGCTCTGCAGCTCCCGACAGGAGGGGGGTGTTGGGCTCTTCTCCCAAGGAACCAGCGATAGGATGAGAGGAAATGGGCTCAAGCTGCACCAGGGGAGGTTTAGATTGGATATTAGGAAAAATTTCTTCATGGAAAGGGTGGTCAAGCATTGGAACAGGCTGCCCAGAGAGGTGGGGGAGTCCCCATCCCTGGGGGCGTTCAAAAAATGGGCAGAGGTGGCACTTGGGGACATGGTTTAGTGGGCATGGGGGTGTTGGGTTGATGGTTGGACTGATGGTCTTAGAGCTCCTTTCCAACCTCAGTGATTCCTAGTTTTACTTTCATTAAAAATAATCCAGCCACCAAGCCAGTAAACATGAAATCGCTCCTCTCCCCTTAACTGGTTTAGTGGTGGACTTGGTAGTGTTAGGTTAATGGTTGGACTGGATGATCTGAAAGCTCTTTTCCAACCTAAACGATTTGATGATTAACCATTGGTTCAGCAAACGATGCAGCAAACCGCAGGGGAAAGGTGGGGAGACACTGAAATTTGTGGGCTCTTGTTAGGTACAAACGCTGCTTGGCTGCATGGCAGTTATTTACCCACGTGGTTTATGCAGAAAAATCGTGCAAATAAATATAAAGCAGCACTTGCTGCAGAGACTGAGCAGAACCTGCCCGATGGGAGGAAGAGCATCCTGTTTCGGCCACCCGGGAGCTGCCGCATCCCCCGGCTCAGAGTTACGCAGCTCGAAAAGCACTTTGAGATCTTTTTCGGATGCAAGCTGCGGGCAGCTCGAGCCAGAGGGAAATGGGTGCTTTGAAAGAGAAGCTGAACTCCTTCTGGAAGTAATTGCAGGCACTCAGCGCGTCGGAGCAGCAGGCACAGATGGAGGCTGGGAATAATACAGTAATAGCCCGAGCCTGAGCAGAAGGGGTTTCTATTAAGTGCGATGCTTAAACTGGAAATTTCCCACAATAACCTGCAATACCTCTCTTCGCCTTTCCTACTGCGGATGTGAACCGCAACGTGAAATGCCTTTAAAACACAAACACGGCCTAACACCTGCTATAACGTTTCCTATGCCGCTCTTGCCGAGAGAAAAACAATAACACAAGGCCGGATAGCATCAGCAACCACCAAAAAAGCAAGACTGTGGCGAAGCTACCGGGTTAAAGAGCATCTCCTTACGCAGCTCCCACCTGCAGGCGCAGAAGCTTTTCAGGCGTTACGGCTGAGCGTCCCACCAGTGCCAGCATCCACGTCGACCTGAAATTAAAAGGGTTTTTAGCCTTATAAGAGTATATTATAGGCACAACGGTATCAAATATCTTATAGGCACAACTGTATCGAATATCTTATAAGAAAAACTGCATTAATAGAATTTAAGGTTGAAAAATCCAATTCCACATGGGAAGAAAGAGAGGACTTGACTCATGCCCTTTGCAGCCATGACACATGGCATCGCCCATCACCAAGGCTCAGCCTCGGGGTGCTTGCAGAGCAGCGGGGTCCCTGCACCCACGTGGCAGTGGCTCATCCCGGGCAGGGACCATCCTCCGAACGCTGCTTCCAAGGACATATGGGTTCAGAGGGCCACCAAGAAGCTGGGGTATACATCAGTGGTTTGAATAGTGGCTTTTTTACAGCTATTTTTGCATTTTGCTGGTGTTCCTGGGCACTGGGAGCCCTCCTGCTGGGTGCTCGGGACCCGTGAGGGTGATGGAGGCTGAGGGTTTCCCCATCGTCCCACCTCGGGCCAGGCGGGACTGCAGGGAGCCCAGCTCCGAGGACAGCCACTGCCTGCACCGCGAATCCCCTACGTCCTGCACAAACCTGCATTCTATGCTGCAACGGATGAAGAACCGCTGTTCTCGCGGCCGTCTTGCATGGAAATTATTCCTCGGGAATTTCCTGCGGTGGGGAAGGGAAAAAGCCACCCAAATCTGGGCAGAACACCTCAGAAGCCCAGTCTGCAGCGCAGCCTCCACCACCCACGCAGGACCCCTCTCCCCGACCCCCTTTTCCCCCCAGGATGCCAGCACCCATCCGCATCCCACAGGCTGGTGGTTTTTAACCAAAGGCCGCTGCAAACTAGACTGAGATCACCAGCTCGTTTTATGTTAGACACTAAACAGACAGGAGATGATCACTTCAACTTAATTATATAATAATTAAGCCCTCATATTCCTGTCATCTGCAACTGTCGACGGCAGTCTGAGCGGAGCTGCTGCTCCGCTGGAAGAGCCGTCACTCATCGCTGCTAGCTTCTGAGAGGTGTCAAAATAGGGGTAATTCTGCCTGCAATGCCAGCTAACGGCTGTAAACAAGCGCTCGTGCTTCACTTCCGAGCTCTGCCGCGGAGCAGGCGCTGGGGCCGTGGGGATGGAGGGGTCCGGCTCACCAGCAGCGTGGGATAACACCCCGGAGCGGTGCAGGGAGCGAGGCAGCCTCGAGTCCCGGCGCAGGGACCCCGCGTCCCAGCGATGGCACCGGCATTGCACCCCCGTCGAGTGAAACCACCTCCTTGCCTCGGGCGAGCAAGCTGCGTGAAACACCCGTAGTATTTAAGCACGTTAGTAGGAAAAGTTAAATACAAATTGGCACGTGCTTTTCCCTACAGGAGCGGAAAATGAAGGCTGAGGAAGGAAACATGGCTTCATTTACTGTTCACCCAGAAGCAGATACAATTCTCGGAGGTGCAGCCGAGCACGGCATCCACTCCGGCGCGTGTGGAGAGCTGGACGGGCTCCCTCTCTGCCGGAGGAGACAGCGAGGAGACCACGTCCTCTCCCAGCTCCTCTGCTCACCAGGCCTGACCCTGCTCAATTCCTGCATCGTCCGCAGCTGAACCAAGCACGCTGTGCTGTCTCCCCTCTCCTGGGAGAGCCGACAGCCCAGGGGGTCTATACCTAAACCCAGGCTTTCTCCTTCCCCTTTGGCTGCCTCCCCTCCTGGCCGAGTCACAGCATACACACATGGCTGTAACTACCATTTTACTATTATTTAATTTTCACAAGCACCATGTACAGCTTCCAAGGTTTCATTTAGGATTGCCCTGCTGCCTGTCAAAAATCCGGCTACCTTTGTAGTTTCTGAGCAAGTCATTGCCATTGCTCCAGCAACACCCCAGCAGCTAATGGGCAAGCAGAAAAGAAGATCTCATTCAATTAAAGCAATGATTAATTTTTGCAGGAGAAGTAAAATGACTTCGATGGAGGGGTTTCCTCACCCTTGGCTGGTGCTGCTCCCGCATAGCACCCGAGCTTTTCTTTCTCAGCCGTGGCCCAGCCATGCTTTAACAAATTCCTGATTAATCACCCTGGGAGGCAGCCGTGACTCGTTGCCTCCTCCGAACAAGTGCCTTCCTCACCCTGCCTCGCAAGGAGCCCGCTGACCTCTCAGCCCTGCCTGCAGCCAGCACAGCTTTTGGCTGTTCCTTGTCAACACAGTCTGATTTGGCGTGGCACACAGGGAAATAAAAGGCAAACCGGAGAGAGAGAGAGATCCACCGCGCTCGCCGGGATGCGCCGAGCGGTGCTAGAGGGGATCTCCAAGCAGGGGAGGCAACCCAAAACTGCTGTGAGTAGAGACAGCTTGATGCTGCTGGCCTTCCTCCTTTATCTGCTCCGTCCTCGGAAGGGGATTGAGGATGGGGAGGCTGGAGGAGGGCTGGCTCGCGGCACTGCCGAGCCCAGGGCAGCCACGGTGTGATGCTGCTGGAGGTGGAGGTACCGGGATGGAGATCCCGAGTGCCCCGTACAGCTGGGGTTATCATCACCGTGGGGATATGTCCGCACGGAGCAGGTCGCACTCCCCGTGCCGCTGGAGCGTGAGCGGCCAGCCCTGCCCCGAGCCGTCCCCGTGGCCCCGCCATGCCGAGCCTGCTCGCTTGGCGATGCCACCCGCGGCTGACCCAGACAGCAGCCAGGCATCACCACGGGGGAGAGAAGAGAGATCCCCAAACGCAGGCAGACACACACAGAAAAATGCAAAAGCAAATTTGAGCAAAGCGGCTTAAATCGGCATCACAAATGTGACTTTTTGCATTCACGCACTTTTGCGAGGGAAAGCCGTTAACCACGTTATTTTTTCCTGGGTAACTTATCAGACAGAATCGCTGCTCTTTGCAAAGGTGTGCTGGCCCAAAATAGATGCTCGTCTGCCCTTTCTTACCCTCGTGTTTGACTTTCTATTTGTCTTCATCAAGCAATTAAGCGAACAGCTGCAAAGGACGTTTTGTTCCTTGAAAGCAACGCGCTCCTCTTACACCAGCTCCACGCACCAAAGTTCTGGAGATCATTGCACAACTCCCTGAGCTCCTAAAAAACATCAATGTTGAGAGGTTAAAGATTTTAAAGCCTGCTGCCACCTATGGATGGAAAGCAGTGAGAGCAGGAAAGCTGCCCGGGGGGCACGGCTGGCTGCAAGGAAGGCTTGAACTCCGAATAAAAGCCATCGGTAGCGGGGAGATGCCAGCAGCCCTGGCAAGACCTCGGCTTTCTCCTCCTTCAGACAAACTCAACAAGGGACAGGACACGAAGGGCTGAGGGAGAGTATTGGGGAATTTGCTACCCATCTCGTGAATACGTGTAGTACAAGAAAGGAAATAAGCCATTTTTTTGGTTGCTGGATTAATCTGATTGCTGGATTAATCTGATTACAGTGTTTTTACTGATGGACCATAGCTTGCCCTCCCCCTTCACCTAATTGTTTTGATGCAATTAAATCCTTCCAAAAAAATTGTACGTATTTGCATTCAGATTGTTAAGGTGATAATTTCTGCAGGAAAACTCTACAGAATATTAAAAATTGACATTCGTGGGGCCACGGAAAGCGCAGAGCAGCCTATTCCACCCTCGCCGGAGGAAACGGGGTTATCTCTAATAAAGAGGGCACGTTATTTGTACAGCACCATACCTAGCAGCGCTTCCAGTTCACGGAGGAGGCTACCCCGCGGCAGGGGAAGGGGAAAGGCCAGGCAGTATTTTCTGCAGACGTGGGACAGGAGCTCCAGCCACGTACAACCACGCGCGGACTGAGACAGCTCCCACCCCGAGAGCATCCCACCTGCGAGCGGGACCGCGCGGCCATGCTGCCCTCCGCTCAGCAGGACCAACCTTCTACCTTAAATCGGGCAAATTGAAGAGGATAGGGAGGATGATGCAGATGACTGACTGCAACCCAACGTTATATGAGATGCTGTTATATGTACATCATCTTTAATGCTCATACACATGGTATTCATCTTTTTTTTCCGCTTTCTTTATTGCATCTTTATCTGTGTGCCCGCTCCAAAAAGGGAATGCTAACTGAAAGCTGGCACGGTCTAATCCACCGGTCTCAGGCATCCACCACAACCACTGCATTAATCTTTAGGAAAAGATACTTTCAACACAGGGTTAAAGATGTCCCATTATTTTATTCCTTTTTGTATTTTCCTAGGCTTCAGCTTCTTGAAAAACCTGTTTTTCTTTTATCCTGAGTCATTTCGCATGAAGAAGCTATTGTTCTAATCTGTGACTCATCAAGTTTGCAACACCACTTTCCAAACCCCTCGGGGGCACGCGGGCCTCGAAGCAGGCAATGGCAGCCAGCCTTTATTTACCAATAAACAGGCACTTCATCGCTGCATTGACTCATCACTATTGAAGCCTCATTTTGTTCCTACTTCCCAACCGTGAACCAGGAGCGATCATTCCGTTCATTTTTGTAATCGTTTTTTACAAAGAGCATTCACACGAACCACGTCTTACTGGCAGTCTGTCTGCTGTTTTAATACAAAAACTGGTAAGGGGAGACAAGTGCCTAAATGCTAGCGCTGAAATACCTGGAAATATCAAGTTTCCAGAAACCAGCCTGCCACGAGGCAGAAAACACAACTGCTCGTTGCTGAGACATACCTCGTATACTAGAATTCATGGGGGAAAGGAGGCCACCATCCAAATTACCCACTTCACTGAAGCTCTTACACACGGATTGTAACCGTATCTTTTTGAAATTCAAGTCCAAAGGAGCTCTTTTGGAGCCAAACTCCCCTCCACCACCCAGGGATACATCGCCCCCGCCCGGCAAATGCAGCGCCAGCAGCAGCATGCGAGGGATGAGCGAATTTTTGCATGAGCAAACCCGAGCCTTTAGAGTTTAAAGGTGCCAATGAAAGGCTTGATCCCACTTTTCTTACGCACCTAGACCTCAGCAATTTTCCTTGTGTACTTCTGCTACTGAATAAGTATCAATAAAACCAAAGAAACTAAGGAGTTTGGATGCATTATTTCTTCTAAATCCCACAGTTGTCAAGCCTGAATGACACTCAGCACCTTACCCTAAATATATGATGCTGCACTTTCTTGTGGGACAGGAATCGCGGCTCAAATCCCCCGCAGCCGCAGTGCCGACTGGAGGCAGATGGAGTGGTGTTTGCGGAGAGCCCGCTGCAAGCTCGGGCAGCGCGCTGCTCCAGCAAACTCTCACCATGGCTCAGTTGGGTTGAGATTTATCTCACGGGCAGGAGGATTCCACAAGACATGGGGCAGCCATAACGCTACCAGCAATATCTGAGGTGGGGAGAAGCGCAAGAACATCACTTGAAAACCAGTGGGAAGAATAAAAAGAATGTCCAGACCTACGACTATGATGATTTCTGTTAAGTGCCCCAAAAGTGGGTTGCACAACATGATGAGCTTAACATGGAGCATAAATTCCTGGTTTTCTCTGGCAGCAAATAGCCTATTGATGAAATTTTACATAATTTAGTTTTTCATAGAATCATTTTCTGGCCTTCCTACTCTTCTATGCCAACCGTTTCTTTGTTTACTTTTAGAAGGCTGGTAAGAAAACCATTTGAGAGCCATCTCTAGCCAAATTTCCACAGCAGTCACCAACGCTTCACCGCTGACAGAGCTGCCCAGCCATGCAATATGGGGTACGACTGTAGTTTCACAGGGGAACAAACTGAATTTAGGGCTTGGGGGTTTTCTTTGGCTCTTGAGTAGCAGTAACATGCCAGCCTGGGCTCCTGATGGAAACCTCGTCAGGCACAGCTTTCCGCCAAGGACCTTTCCTGTACTGTAGAAGGCTTGTGGGGGGATGCTGCTCCTTCCACTTCACCTCATTTTTTAGTCCTAGCACAAAACCCCACAAACCTCCTAAAGACCAGGACTGGGAGCAGATCATTCCCTAGGGAGATATAGAAATACAGGCTAAAGGGAGCAGGCGCAGGGTTGCAACGCATGCCCTAGAGGCTACATCACGCAGGAGAGAGGCGAAGGCACGTACTGCTGCAGGAGGTTTGGGGATGTTGGGTGTGAATGGAGGGCCACCACCTGTTTTGGAAAGGGCTGTCTGCTCAGGCACTTGCTGCAAGGAGGCAGGAGTATCAATTGCCTCTTCTGCAAAATAAGAAAACCAGGAATTAAATAAATCCAGGATCCCACTGGTCTTTTTTTTTTTTTTTTTTTTTCTCCATGCTTTTGCTCTCCCTCCTTGCATGACTTTTTCACCCAGTCCCCAGGATAGGCTCTGGTTTTCCTCCCACTTGCCAGCACTCCTCTGCCTGCACAGGCAGGCAGGCTGCTGCTTGTCCTGACGAGCTCCTGCCCGGTGCAACCCAGCACTCAGCCCGCTCCCTGCCCGCTCACCCCCCGGCAACGGGCTCCGGATCCCAAGGGGGCTGCCTGAGCCTCCCCACAGCAGCAAGCTACGCCGAATATGGGTGCTGGACATGGATACCCTAGGCCAGGGCAGACTTACGGCCGCCCTGGAGCATGGGGGCATGAATTAAGCATCTAGGGTGGCGAACATCACTGACCTTTGCACCTGGGATGCAGGCTCAGCGCCGGAGCCGATGCAGAGCGGAGGTGCCAGGGACAGTCCCAGCGAGCGTGGGTGGGATGCATCTCCCGGAGAGGAGCAGCAGCAGGGGAGGGCATGGCCGAGGCAGGCTCCAGCAGAAAACTCAGAGCAGGACCAGCTCCTTGCCCACCGCAGCCTTGTACCGGGCAGGTCACCATCAGTACCACCTAATGAGTGCAAAAGCAAAGTGTACATGACCCATTTCTCCCGCATCTTCACATTTTTTTTTTTTCCCTTCTTTTACAGTCTTGAGACACTTTTTTTTTTTTAATTTTGCAGAAAGGATCCAAGTCTGTTTCAAGATGAATTTATTTCAAATCTGGACTGTAGAAAAGAAAACACGGGGTTTTTTAGTGGCTTTTTTTTTCTAGACGCTTTGTGAAGCACTCTTATGTTCACAAGGCTTGTAAGATATTATTACAGAAACTCACAGCACCTTCCCTCTTACCTGGTAACACACTGGGTGGTTTCTTTGCTTTATTGCTTGACCTACTTCCCTTTCAATAAACATCTTCCAGCAGCATGATGTTCTGCAGTAAGTTCAAATTCACTTTGTACTCCCAGAGAGGGGCAAGTCCAATGACAGTTGACCAGGTCAGACAAGGACTTCACCAGCACCATCTCCACGGCGTGTATTTCATAATTTCATGTTTACAAAGACATAAATAGACTCCATCCCATGGTCACATGCATGAGGATCTGTTACACATTCTTCACTGCAGTCGGACTTGCAGCAGGTCTGTGAACTTCAACCAGCCACAGTGACTGTAACTTTTTGTTTGTTTGTTTTCCTCATTTCTCACCCCCAAAAATAATGGCGAACAACATGCGTAAATCTTTTACTGATTCTCTCTTGCACGTAAATCTTTTACTGATTCTCTCTTGCATCCTGCCTGACAACAGCTCTGAAAACAGAAGCAGGATTTCTTCTTTGATAGAGGGCCCCCTTACAAATTTCTTCCCCAGGATTTTAAACATCAAACCGTTGAAGAAAAGCTCTCCCCAGAACAGCCTGGGGAAAAAAAAAGTCATATTGTTTTTTAAACTTAGGAGGCAATTCAAATTACAGATTAGGAAACAAAAGGATATAACAAAGTGGTAATAGCAGATAGGAGGACTAGCAGAGAACTAAAAGAAAGACTATAAATCAAAAGAAGTTCTCTTTACAGACAAGTTTTCAGGTACAAATGCCGAACCAACATAACCTTCTTTTGGGGATGTTCATCGGAGCTCTTCAGAGCCAGCTGCCACAGAGAGCAGCGAGCAGAAGCAAGTGGATGGGACATGTTTTCTAAAAATTGCTCGAGTAAACATCTCATTTTGTAGGAACACCCAAACTTCTTTACACCAATGCTAAAAGCGTCTCGGATGCCAGTAACAAAGCCTAAGCTCTAAAAAAGGCAAACTGTATTATTAGCTCTGCCTCCTCCTGTTCTGCCTAAACGCTGGCTCTGCAGGCAGCACCCAGAACACCAGCTGCTCTCCCTGCTGTAGCTGCACATCTGAATTTCTCCCACAGTATCTCCTGTAATTATTTATTCACCAGTAAAGCAAAAGCTTTTAATTTTCTCTACTCCAAACTCCTCCTGAATTTTTTTTAGCCTTTAAAACGTATGAGCAGACTTTCACTAAACGCCCTCTGCAATTTCATGCTGATGTAGCTCAGTAACATTTTGAACAGATTTATTTTAAACCTCTTGTTTGTGTATATGTATGTATACAAATATATTTATGTATTATAGATATATCACATGCACACACAGAGCAAAGAATAGAAGAGTTAAGTGGCACATACAGGAGTCTTCCTTTCACAGCTCAAATTTATTTGAACTTAAACCAAAATCCTGCTCAGAAAGCAGAGAGAAAATAGCATTTGGGCACTGGGGCTGGCACCAAGTTTAGGCTGAACTCAAAATCCAGCTCTGAGTGCCAACAGGCCCGAGAGAGCTCAAAACGTGGTTAAGTTTTGCAGCTTGTGCTTATCTGGTCAGAAGTCAAGAGTCAAGAGCCTTCAACAGGAGACCTCAGCTTTGTCCTTGGGAACAGTCGACCAAGGATCAGCAGTTTTCAGTGACTTAGAAAACCCAGCTTAATTGTAGGATACTGGACCGATTTCAAAATAACCTGACAAACGCTGGCGTTACCACAGCATGCACCGACTGATTGAAATACAGCTCCTATCACCAGCTAATTTCCCTCTCTCCCCTTGGCTTTCACAAGCACCAGCATTTCCAAATACCAGCCCCGGGGTCAGCCCACAAACAAGCTGTGGCAGAGCAGCATTAGGAGCCCCGTTCGCAATCGTTCTCCCTCCCACCTTGCTGGCAAGGGGACATTTTTCAACCCAATTAATTTCTCCCTTCCTCCATTGCAGAGCCAGGAACTTTCAAGCATTTCCTAGAGACGCTTGCGTAATCCTCACGGCAGACCCCGCGCCGTGGTCCCCAATGCCGACCCCCTCCTCTGGCCCTGCTCGCTTTGCTGCTAGCAAAGCTTTTAGGTTGCAACAAACCTTTAACAAAGATTTTTAACAAACCCTAGCTTAAATCAAATTCCGACCTTCCTCTCAAGAGCTGCGTTCTCATGAAAAAGCAGCTTATAAAATTCTGACCTTCCTAGAAGAGCCACGTTCTCACGGAAAAGCAGCTTCCTTTGCTCAGAAAGCCTGCATGCTACGAAACCTGAACCGCTTCAGATCCTCCCGAGAGGGTAAGATCAGGTTCCCCTCCTTCGCTCAGTGTCCCCATCTGCACACA
Organism: Pelecanus crispus; assembly: GCF_030463565.1. NCBI lineage: Eukaryota > Metazoa > Chordata > Aves > Pelecaniformes > Pelecanidae > Pelecanus > Pelecanus crispus. Next base: position 3,827,894 of record NC_134650.1, read on the forward strand.
CTCCTGCAAGCACCAGCACCATCCCTTCCCAGAGCAGCAGCTTGTCACAGTACACCCCTTGTCAACAAAGCCTTGACACCTACTCCTGGCTTTGGGTACTCAAGTGTCATTAAATTGCTGAGATCAGGTCTCCAAGAGCTCACCTCTGCCCCACGCTACCGCCATGGGTTGGCTCCAGCTAGCGCTGCTCCGGGGAGTTAATCAAGCCAGTCTGACAGCAAAGTACCACCTTTGCAGGGGAGGAAAAAAAAAAAAATCTAACCAAACAACATAAATTCTTATTTACCTGTGCCAAAAGCAGGCATTTGGACCCAAATACTGAAAGAATGCTTTTACATTTTCTCCTTTTACAAGGATAGTGTTTATTTACATCGCACATTTAGGAAAGAGAATCAGAAATTACAACTAGATCCAAGCTTTGCACCCGCTCCACACATTGCAAGTTTTTGTGCCGTTCTTTTAACTTGTCTACTAAATATTGTCACAGTTGGGTGCAACACAGGTGAATGGTACATGGTTACGGCAGCTTTTTTGCTACGAACACAGGCATACGAGAGGAGGTGACCCAAAATGCCATCGATTTACACCTGGTCTGTGCAGTATCTTCAGTAGCCTGCATGTGATGAAGGCTTCCATCTTCTCTCTAGGACACTGACAAACAGCGCCCAGGATAAGGGAGGAATTGCTTCATTCGATGTTGCTGGTGGTTGTTGCGTTGCTCCTCTTATTCAGGCAGTCACCGAGTACAACCTAATCCCTCCAGACCTCACTTTCTTCACAGGGTAAACAAAACCCCTCTGCCTCACAAGGATGTTGAGGCAGCATTAGCAGGTAGAAAGCTTTGACATCCTGGAAAAGCATCAATGGCTCTAAAATATTAGGAGTTACCTTACCATGATGGGACACGTGCCATAAGAAATGGGGTCATAAGAAAAATGGATATGGTTTTGTAATCACTATTTTACCGCCACTGCTCACCACCAAACAAATTTCTAATTCTAGTTCAAAAGCAGTCAAGTAAGAAATAATTTGAAAAACGTAAACTAAGGAGAACATTAGGAGAACATACTCAGGACTGGAAACCAGTTCTCTATCACAGCAGGTTAATACACTTTCCCCGTGGGCTGTGTCAAACAGGGTTGAGTGCACTCAGTTTGATAAGCACCTAAACTCAGCAGCAATCCCCACTCGATACAGTCCCACCAACACTGCAAATCCTCGAGGGCAGCTGGATTCTAAGACACTATCATTCACCTCCAAGATCAGATCCTTCCATCTCATTTTAAAATAATTGCAACAAGGGAAATGTCATCTTTTCCATGCTCAAAGAGTTTTCCGAGTAGAGGATTTGCTTCCATGCACACATGAACAGAAACCCTAGCAAAGAAGAGACTGAATTATTACTATACCCAGCTGAAAAAACCAAACTCACTACTAGACCACATACTAAATCAGCACACTTTTTTCCTGGTTTTGATAATTTGACAAGAACTACCTGTTTAGAGTCCCTTTTCTTCAAACTCCCAAGTCAGATTTTTATTTTCTATTCCCGACAGCTAAATTTCAAGCATGGGATGGGATAACATGATAACAAACACCACATTAAGAACATGTTTAAGAACACATTCATCTTTAGCTTTTCTTCTGCAGTTTATTATATAAATTATGCTTTTAAACATTCAGAGCACTCACATTTCAAAACAGAAAGTGTTAGTTCCACACTGAGATACTAGTGCAAAGAGTGGTTTATCTAAGTGCAAGATACATGTCCCCATTAACAGCCAGTGGATCAGGCTGTTTTTAATATAACTAACAATGATGTTACTTACACTAAATCTAAGCATGTTGTAGTTGATAAAAATACTGGACTTTGGTTGGTAACAACCGAATACTCTGACAGTACAAGCAAGAGAAGAACAATTTGCCTTCAAGCAGACCTGTGAATTCACTGGGATTGGAGAGCACCACCATCATATTTATAACTAAAGTCAGGTCAGAAGAAAATGGATGCCAAATGTTCTATTTGATGTTCAATTCTAATTATTAAAATACAATAAAGCTCACATGCATGCAGGTATTGTATTCCAGGGAATGCCACAGGTCATCTCTGGCACATCATAGACAGTACCTGAACACTGAATACAGAAATATTAATGAAATATTAATGAAATAATCTCTATCTGGCAAGAGGATAAATGAGAAAGCTCAAGGATCCTTCCCATCTCCAATGCCAGTAATTGTCGCTGAAAAATTTATTAAACCAAGACTGAAATACAGCAATGCCTCTCAGTTACACAGTACATACTAAACCCCAAGTTTCATTAAATCCAAGCAAAACAGATCTTATTCAACCCACAGACGCTAGCATGTGGGGTCACTGCAGTGAAATACAGGCCACTTTGTCAGAAGTAGATATGAGTATCTTAGAAATCGGCATTCATTTCTCAAAGAACAGTTGTGATGTAAAAACAAAATGAGACACTTCATAAATAACATCTTTATTAATGAGTTTTCTTTTTCACATTCCTTAAAGTGATGTTTAATTGAAATCTGCATAGTCAAGGAGTGCAAAAAAAAAAAAGTCAGACCCAAATGTGAATGTTGCTTTTTTTAAGTTAAGTAAGACTGGTCACAATCATCGGAACAAGCAAACTCCAGAAATAAATGACCGGGGAGATGCGGAGAGCATGGGGATGAAAAGCACCAGAAAAAACTCTCACCGGTATATTTACCTATTAATGAAGTCTTCACACAAAGACACACAAACACCCATTCACATTCATGTGCACAACAGAACGTAAACTACAGAAGAAAGAGACTTCCTCTACCAAATGAAATGAAACAGAGCAAGATTATTGGTGTCTTCAACCAAGTGTCGATCAGCTATTCCCACAACGGGAACCATTACAATGCCCAGGTGGATAAGCACAAGGTCCAGATTTCTTCATGCCCCCATTACAACCACATTTAAACTAGCATCCTACAGTAGGAAACATGAAATCTGAGTAATTCCATAATACTAAGAATTACTCATAACACACACTTTCAAAGGAGTATCACCTCCCTTCTTTTTTAATTCTTAATACTATCATCCCTTTCCTTACTGCTAACGTTATTCACGGTTGGAAGAGCGGGTGAAGAGGACCTCTCGGTGCCCACGTAATGGCTCAGCCTGTGGAAGCGGTCTGCAGCAGAACACCTCCAGCTTCATTTCCATAAGCACAGGCAACACAGTCCCGAGTCTCCCACATCAACACCACAGTGTGACTGCAAGTAGTATTTTTAATATTTACACCATCTACTGATGGAGCTGTTGTTCTCTGCATTATAACCATCGTCAGAAAAATCTGGGGAGGCGGGGGAAGAGGCATGTCCCCTACATAATGGCTGTAAGTAGTAAAGACTCACGTATTGTCTACATGCTGGTGAGAGGCCATTTCTTACCTCCGGTTTTGACTCATGCAACAGAGACACTGCTCTACCGCTGAGCACTAGTTTAAATGCAGAATTCTTTTATGTTGGTCATTTGGAAAAGCTACCCGATACCATCACTCTGAACTTTACCATGCACAAACTAGGCTTAACACTTCGCGTACGACTGTGCAGTAATAAACTTCAGTTACAATTTACATTAGTTAGGTTCTGAATTATTCATCTTATTCAGATGCACAGTCTAGGACTGTGGGGAACTGATCATCAATATTCAATCAAACAAGTTCAGATCTGGGCAAGAAATGTCTCATTTATTTGCTATGAGCCTATAGGCTTTAAATCTGAGATTCAAGCCCAGCAGGTCAAGAGAGAAAGTTATTTGTGACATCAAACCAGTCAGACATACATTTGTTGCCATGGATATTGGAAACATAAGGCCTAAAGTATTTTGGAGAAGACCTACAACAGCGAGTAAAAGTATTCAGTAAAAACACTTGCAGCAGTTGGTACTCTTACAAGGGGGAAAACAAACTACACAGTGAAACTCAAATCCATCGCGGTGAAATGGTGACTCCAGGGCTGAAACCCTACCTGCATTCAACAGATCAGAGTAAAACATGTCCAGCACATGGAAACAGCTCCCCAGCAGTGTCAGCCAGCACCAACAAGACATTGACGGACATATGCTTCAACACCCCGTCTTCAAAAACAACCTGCTTTCTCCTCGGGGAATTAATACACTCAAAGACAGGGAAAACACAGTCAGAAGTCTGGAAACAAGGACCAAATTTTACCCCACAAATAAGCCACCTGGGCAGCCAGCAGCTGCCACACTGGCTAGGTTTCAGGGCAAAACCACAGAAAACAATTCATCTTGTCCCAGTTCAAACCACCAAAAATAAAATTGGCCGATTGGGTGTGGGCTGATAAATTTTCACAAACAGCAAGTGGCAACTTTTTTTTCCCCCTGGCAATTTCACAGGCAAATCTTCTGGTAGACCCCAAATCTAATTAAATTAGGAACAGAATATTTAGTGCAGTGGTATTCTTAATTTCTTCCGAAAATCCCCTGTATTTCTTGTATCACTTCAGGGGTTTAATTCAGGAGACCAGTAGGGTTAAGACCACTTTTGACATTAGTTCAAGATTTACATTGGCACAGCTGATTTGCATTATTTGTACTTTTTAAAGGTGGTGGTTATAAGGGCATTGGATTAGATTTTTCCTTTATTAACGCAAAATCCTAAAACAAATGCAATTTGGTAGTCTGAAAAAAACCCCTTACTCCAACATACAATGAAACTACTTTGTGGCCTTCTGTGTTTCAGGAAAATATCCCACATACTCAGATCATCAGGCAGCCTTGCTAATTAAGACACATTAAAATGAAACATTTTCCATTGAAGTTGCCAAAAACTGGATTTAAATTTATTGCATGACGTTGCATAAGAAAGTATATTATTGAAAACCGTAAGGCATCATGCAATTATCCATCAGCTAATTATTTATTATTCCTTGAAAGATGGTTATATACTCTAAAGTTATAAAACCAGTTTCAAAAAAGTACATAAAAAAATTTAACATAAGCATTAAATATCTTTCACATGTTCGTAGTTTTTAGCTGTTAAAAAGTGCATTCAAACATACTGTACTGGAAAGTTGCTCTGACCAAAAACGGTGCTGGAGACTTGTTAAATTAAAAGCTGCAAAAGAATGTTGCATGGGATTAGAAAGCTCACAGGTTGCAGTACTTAAACTTACAAACTTGCTTGAAATAATTTTTCAATCCTCACACTTACAATTTAGCATATGTGATATAATTGGCTAAAAAGGTATATTTTTTTTATAAACTAAACAGTCAAATGAATTCAAGTTACGTACACTGAGTGATCAAATAAGGAGCAGACTTAATATTCAGACACAGGACAGAATGTACGATGCGATTTTGGCATTAATCAATGTACTGTGCCATCCAACGGAAGCCTTCCCCATAGCCTTGTCTCTTTAGCACGCTGCACATAAACACTTCTAGTGGCCTTGCGTTCAATTCTTTCAGTGGTATACTGCCCTGCAGAGAGACAGAAATGTTCCAAGTTACAGTATTGTTATAAACAGACAGCTACTTTACAGGGACATTGGTTTCTATGGAATGCCATTGTTTAACTTGTGTTGGATACTGGAATTTTAGAAAATAAATTTATCTAACACTTGTACATGTGACCCTAATCTTAGTTACTTGAGAAATACACTGAGCATGTTTTCATATGCATCCACATCTGGAGAGGGTGAAGTACCTGAAACCAGAGTGCAACAGCAAGCGTATGCACAGAGAATCTGAGAGCTTATACTCAGTTTTCAGTCACAGTTCCCTGCTCTGTTCCCAATACCTTTCCAGCCAGATTAAGAACATTTGCTACCAGTTGTAGGACTGACCATAGCAAGAGTGCAAGTTGCTTGCTCGCCAAGATCAGCACAGTGCATTAAAGCTGTTGCTCAACTGGAGATTCACAACAGTAGTCACACTTCATAGACTATGTGTTGTAAGAACCAGGGCAAGACAAAAAAAGTCAGTAGTAACTCTTTATAGGTCGTTACACCTATCCTAGAACTCACCTGCGCAAATTCTCTTTCACATGGAAAACACAAAGGTAAAGATTTGTTTCTGCTCAACGTAAACTCTGATGGCACTGAACTTTAAGGGAAGGATCTAAGAGTAAATACTCTTAGAGAAAAAGAGGAATTACAAGATCAGGCGCCCTCCTCAGCAGAGCCACACTGCTGGTCATCTAATGGGAGCTGGGATGGCTTTGTCCACTGCAGAGAGGTGCCCTTTCAAGGGCAAAGGACAACGGAGCAACTTGTTTCTACTGCCCTGTATCCAAACGCCTCCTATACGTAGTACACTGTATTTACTTTAAATTAAGAAGAATTGAAGCATTAAAGAGCCATAATATAAATCTGCCTTGTTGCTACCGATGCCAGTAGGAACTTCTCTTTTTCCCTTCACACCCTACAAACTCAGACTTCCGCAATGGTGTAAATCTATGTCTAAGCTTTAGGTAAACATGTTAAGTAACAAATTGTACCAAGTCTGCACTTTAAATGAGAAAAGTCACTTACTAAGATACTTTAACCAGTTTTCTCTTATAGCTCTCACTAGAACTATGGCCTCTGAAAACTTGCTCATCCTTTTAAAGTACTGCATAGGAAAGTTGAAGTACTAAAAGTTATCCTAAGTACAATTAAGTTTTCCTCTGGAGAAATGTGGCATCAAATAGGACGTGAAAAAGTTGTAGCAGAGATGTATCTAACACACAAAAAAGACTCCACAATTCATTCATTCCATACACAGTTATTACGTACCAAGTACTTAATAAATTAAAACCCGTTTATTTTGTGTAGCTGGAGTGAACTGAAGTCAACACGCAAATAAGGCAAACAAAATCCCTAACAAAAAACCAAAAGCCGCCAAAAAAAAGGAGCATTACCTTTCCTGTTGTCTGGCCATACAGACCAAACATCTCTCGTAACCTCTCTTCACTAATAGCTTCAGGTCTGTCAATCTTGTTACCAAGAATTAGGATAGGCACATTAGCAATAGTTTCGTCTGTCATTAATGACTACAAAGGAAAGGAGAAAGGAGGAGAGATTAATTTAGAATATACAAGGGCCAATTGCTACTGCTCATGTCCAGGTGGCAGCAGAGCTCTGTTGGATACTGGGAATTTGAGCTTATTTCTTAGAAGTTAAAGTTAAAACTTTCAAAAACTTATTTAAACTTACATCAAGTTCTTCTTTTGATTCAAGCAATCTTTCATGGTCTGCACAGTCCACCAAGAACACAATGCCATTAATCGCAGGCAGATAGTTTTTCCACACTCTGCGAGCTACAGGGAAGATGTGAATTAAACACAAAAGGAAATTATCCCAAAATTCAGAGCAATGCACATCAGTAATTAAGAAGCAACAGGGTTTTTTTCTGAAGTCTCTTAGCTTATATTGCCAGTCTTTAGGATGCAATTTCATGTTTTACAAAACTTGAAATAATGGAGCAAAAGCATCGTTCCCTTTACTGTTATCACCACTCCATCTATCCCACATACACACTGATGTACTGAAACTTTTTGTGTTTCCCCAAGAATTATGTCAACAAAGGTAAGTTTGAAGCATAGAGCTTAAGGTAAAAATAAGTGATTCAAAGTACAGAATCCTCTTCAAAATACAGGTATCAGTCAAAAACTTATGCTCTACTGCAGCTCTTGCCAAATTGTATTTGGGATTTGTGATAAATGGTGGAGACGGACAACAGAGCAGTGAACCTTTCTTTTATACTGTCAAAGCAAGCGTGGGAAGTTGATCTCTGCAGCATGATCATATTTCTGATCTGAAACAAACGGACTGTAGCCAACTCTAACTCAATTCAGTGAACTGAGTCAACATATTCTCTTACCTTGAGCATGTCCGCCCAGATCAAAGGTAGTGAAAGTCATGCCAGCAATTGTCAGCTCTTCTGAAGCTAGAAATACACAAAATCATGTTCTCTGTGAAGATTATGCAGTGCATTAGAACAGTCTAACCTTCTAGCATGTAGATTTTACTTTCTGTCTTGGGTCTTTTCAGTATTTTGTTATTCAAGAAACAAATCAGAGAAACACATTTTCTCTCAAAATCAGTGACACGTTTGTTTAATGGTTAACAGCATTTTGCTGTTAAAACACGTGCAAAATATCTACAATGCTACGAATAGCAGAGAATATTCACATGTTATTTATCCCTACACATTACACAAACAACAGTTGGCTCTGGCATCTGGTTTGCCACAAAGATGGCACTTCATATACGATACTGTCCAAGGTTTCTCCTCTTCACATCCTTTCCCAGTTTCTCACCTCCTTTCTGGACTTCTCCAATCCACATTTTTAACCTGAGTTGAACTTTCTCCTTCTGTGAGGCTACCAGGATTACAATTACACAGCAACCTCTGAGCCAAAAAAATCAAAACCATGTACAGAAATGCTAATTTTCCAGCTGCACAGAGAAGCCACTCCCAAACACTCCAAGCCCCAATTTCCCACAGCTTCAGTAATCTAGACTCTCAGCTCCATCATTCTGCTTGTTACTCATCAATTACTTTTAAATATACCTCACTGAACTAACCTATACACATTTTTCTGGATATTACTTGAACTATCTACAGACTGCTATCCCAGAAATTCCTTTCTTTTTTCCCCAGTCACACCATTGGTCTTATGATGTATAATCAGATCCTGCTTTTCCTGCAATCCTTTAAATACTTCCTAGCTATGGACCCAGCAATATTAACTTACTGGGGTGTAACGTGGGGACGTGTTGTCCCAGCCTGTCATCTTTGAGCATGTGCAGCAGTGTAGTTTTTCCAGCATTGTCCAGTCCAAGAAACACTAGTTTGCCCGATTTCTTGTACAGTCCTAGAAAAAAAGAAGGACCTGCTGATTAATCAGTTAAATTGGTAGGAGTTAATTTCTAGCACTAGAGATGCTTTTGCTCCCAGGAGCAAAGTGTTACAGTCACGGTACAAAATACAGACCGGCCAAGCTCCGCCGCACTTTATCAATGCCCTTTATCTGTGTTCTACTCGTACAAACTACATTCACACTTGCTCACGTGCCTGCTGCACTATGTGTACCACACACAGCTTATGTGACACTTTGTGGGGGAGAGACACACAATTGATGGAAACGTGTCACTCGTGTAAATGCATTTACACCATCTTAGGAAAACCACAGCAAAACAGGACTAAATGTTGCCAGTGCAGCCTACTCTGCCCCAGCAAAAGGACAGTTTTGTTCACAGGTGATGGAAAGGGGGGCATGCAGGTACAATGCTGACAGCGGCCTCTAAAATACGGACCATCCTGAACCTGAACACAGGGTGTTTTGTTCAGCTACCTCCAATTATGACAAAAATCTTGTTCGAGGCAAAAAAGAAAGTTGAGACCTCAATGGGTATATTAGAGAGAAATTAATTTCAATGTCAACAGTCATAATTAGTATATATGTATGAATTCTTTTATGTTGGTTCATGTATTATTTTGACAAAAAGTAACATTCACCCAAATCTCCAGGTCAATTATATGGATATATCCTGAATAGCATCATCAGGGCAATTCTTATACACTTGCTGTCATATGATAATGCTTTTGTAACAGGAATAAGAAGTTTTATTTTCACCTATTGTCATCTTCATAAAAATGCCTTTTCCCCTTTTTCCTCTATTTGTAACGCCAGTAAATGCAAGAGTTGCTGTGAAGGACAGGAAGGATGTGTAAAACATGAACACTCTATTTTCTTAAGTTTGAGGTTATCAAGGAGTGATTCTCTTAAACCTGCCAACACTATATCCTATGCCAGGATTATTTTTCAATGCTTCAAACTGATTGACACTCAAAGTAAAACATTTTTAAGACAAATTTCATTTAAAAAAAATAAATCACATACTGTACTGAAAAACTACTGAAGTAAGAGTCTCTTAGCTTTGACTTTAAGGAGAAAATCTTCCCTTACTCCCTCTTCAAAGAGCTGTGGCTGGATACCACACAGTGCACATCTCCTTAGGAACCAGTACTGACCCACAGCCTTCAGGAGTGCTGTAGAGGGCAGAACACTTGCAAAAGAGGGTGGGAAAAAATATGTATGTATGTGCTGAAATTCCATCTTTTTAAAAGCAAAACTAGGCTCTGTTCCTAACAGAATTCTCTCTTCTTTCTGCAAAAGAACTGCAAGATACAGCCAAATATTGTACTGTGGGAGTTGTTAAGTGACCAGGATCTTTTACTATATAACGTCATAGTATTGTGGTACGTTGCAATATGCTGAAGAGAGTTTATTTTACCACCATGCAATGATACAGAAACATTTTGTGAAGTACATGGTCAGATTTTACTGTTAAAGCTCAGCCATCCCAGCCAAGCGGCTGGTAGCCATCCAAAGGGCACACTGACAGCTGCCCTGGGTCCCTCCGCATGAGGAGGCTAGCGGGCAGCAGAGCAACCAGTAACAGCAGTTTCTGGAGCCTCCTTTTTTTCAACTTGTGTAATGTGTTATCCTCATATATGTTTTATTTGATGGGATTTTAAGCAATGCTGCTGCACAGTGGCTACTCGGACAGCCCCGTTGATGCCGCAGCATCACGGGCGCACACGTGCCTCTGCCTGGCCGACCTTTACACTGCTGGTGTTTGCTCACCTCTCCCCCTGCCTTTAAGCTAATCTCTGGGATCGCATTCCAGCATGCCAGGTTTTGTAACTTGCAGGAATGAATATTATTTCATATTCCTCAGCTTATTTCATTAATGAACTTTATTACTACAGGTACTGTAGAGTGTCTTCACAGTTCCTTCAAATACAACAACTCCAACTTCCCAAACTCACCTTCTCACACTCCCAAATATATATAACTACTAAACTACAGAGTAGAGGAGAAAGTATTCATGTTTACAGAGAAAGGAGTGGACATTTTCATATATTAATTTATGTCACAGGAGAAACTCCAGTTCACACTTACCTTATGAGTTGAACAAAACCCTACTAAACCACAGTAAAACAATAATACTTCTGCCACTCTCAGCCTGGACATCCAGGAGCCTTTGCTCCCAAATCAGGTGCCGCTGCTTTCTCCGAAACATTTCACACTTCCCAAGTGTCTTTCATAGAAACACAGGACAAGCAAGCAGCAATACTTCAGCTATTAGCTACACCAAGACCAGAGTTTGTTTATATATATATATAAAAAAAGATTCTTTGTGCATTCTAGAAGTATACATGTGCAAAGATGTATTCCATAAAGTGATCTCATCAGCCTGCTGACAGGACAGCACAGGGAACTGCGGGGAGTTTCCCAGATATTATGATTGGCCTTTTTCAACTATAAATGTAAGTGAGAATGAAAAGGGAAAGTTTTTCTTCTAGAAAAGGAGCATATTGAAAGTAATTCTCCTTCCTACTTCAAGCTCCAGTATCTTTCACCAGAATTAGACTTTGCATGCACAGGAATGGGAAAGGAGGCCAGCGTGCAGTAATCACTGCTCGGCTAAGTAAGAGGAGATAAGAAAGATTAGTCAACTTAGTTAAAATTTCACTGGCTAATATTTTGATAGTAGGTCAAGGGTCTAACATTCAGTGAAAAAGTTTAAACTTTCAACTGATAAAAGGCAGGTGGCACAGCTTGCCATGATTCCTTAATCTCAAATGCTTTTTATCCACTTCAATAAAATCCTTCAAACTTGTAAACTGTGCCTTTTACCCATGTGATCTGCAACTTCTGTTCCTTTTTCAGTATCCTAACATTCCTTTTCCTCCTGGTTGGTTTGTTTCCCCCGCTACCACACTTTTTTTTTCCTCCTGTTTTGCACAAGCTAATATTTCACCTTGAATTGATAATAGATTGCAGACTCTTTTGGCTAGGGAATACTTTCCTGAGGCCCTTCAGCAGATGCCAGTGAAGTTTCACTCTGATTTCAGTGACACCAATCACAGAATAACGCACTGCTGAACGTGAGCAAGGCCTTCAATATCCAGCACTAATTTTTTTGCAGACAGTTCCTCATATTTGGATTCTCAAGCGATACCCTCATGTGCAAAAGAACTGAGCTAAAATAACTGAGTTCAGTTCTTTACAGCAGCGAAAAGAGAAACTCCATAAAAGTCAACTGAATTACACCAGCTTAAATGTGTATGACTGGGGGACAGGGGGAAAATCAAACCTATTATATTCATTAAAGAAAATACAATTTTTTTCAAGAGGTTAAAGGGTTAACATAAGATTGAGTGGAGAGCACACTCTGGCAATAGTCAGTACAGGTAAATGAAACTTTTGTTTGAGTGTTACTGAATATACACCAAAACAAATATTATTATTTAACCAGCAGCTATGTTTGAAGATAACAGAGGTGAACAGACATTTTATACAAGAATAACAGAAAGGAAAACCCCCAAACAATAAAAACTTACCTAAAAACTGTAATACACTGCTGAAACCACTGTAAATCCAATCAAATATGAAGGACATATCTGAATCTTATAGTCTGAAATAAACAGAAAATATAAAGCATTTAAGATCTGTCAGAACAGCACATTAAACACCGTAAGATATTTAGAGGTAACAGAAGTAATTCAAAGTCCTAGGTGAAAAATAAACAATTTTATTCTGGTAAACTGTATCATGGACCAGTTAAGTGACCCCACAACACATTAAAAAAAAATTAGCGTAGAAATGGAAAACAGAATCCAGACCTTGTAATTCAACAGCAAAGACCTTTTCCTCCCCTTGGAAAATGCTACGTGGACACAAGTCTTTGCAAGAAGTAAAAATAGTTTTATCTTAAGTACAGTTTGGTGGAGGTGTGTGATGTTCCCCTGAGGATTTCAAAAGGGATCTTCATATAAACTTTTAAACTGGGAAAGAAGTGGCACTTGTGAGAGGGCAATAGAGGGGTGTCAGTGCAGAGCCAGTGCTCCAGCCGCCCTTGGGAGCTGCTGGGGTCTGAAGCAGAAGCGATAAGAGAACAAGTTTTGTGAAATTGAATCCAGAGAGGTTTCATACCAAATAAATCCCTATTGCCTGCACAGAACCTGTCTGTTTGGCTTGTAATGGGAAACAACTACTTAGCACAAAGCACCAGAATTGCCATTCAAAGACCATGACCTCCTGTACTGTCCTGCACAGGCTGCCACAATTTACACCTTAAATGCAAAACTTATGTTTAAAAAGGGACTCTAGAACATCATATTTCCCACCGAATTCCTTCAGCTTAGATTCAAGAACAGAAGGTTGGGCTGAGAGCAGCCAGGATGACTATAACCAACGCTCTAGCTGCGCCATACAACCGTCAGCCAACTTCAGCAGACCATCGCAGGCAGGACACCAGGATGAAGCTCTGCTACTCCACAAATATCCCTTCTTTGTGGTATGGTTAAAAAAATATAAGGCTGCTATGCTCGTCCCTGGGAAAGAAGCAAGTGGCCAGGATGGATTGCACAGACTGATGAATGCGGTTGTTCCTGCCCCCCAAAAAAACCCCTCTGCCACCAAAGGCAGGGCTGCTTCCAAAGAAGCGGCCACGGCGGAGGTGTCGGGATAGCTTTGGCACACCTTGAGTGCCCAGGAGGACAGGTAGCACAGAGGAGCAACCGCCGCTACTGCCAAAGCGATGCTTTGGGGCGCAAGAATAAAGCCATTACTAGGTTCACTGCGCAGCCACGAGCGATTAATTTCTTAGCTTTCATCTTAATTTCCTCATTATCTAAAGTGAGGATAATCACACTGAAAGCACCAGTTTGACACAGTGAGTTAGTATCTAGCGTGAAAACCTCTTGAAAGACTGAAGGGCAACATCCTTAGAAGCGTTTAGCCAGCTAATTCCTACTGGAGCATAACCCCTGCTAACGTTGGGGGATGTTGGAGCCCGACTACCCTGGAGAAACCGGACTGCACTGCTAAGTGCAGCTGGCAGAGGCATCCACACCACTGCAGGCTGTCTTGCCGTGCTCATTTCGTCCCTGCAGCAGTACCTTGGTCGCAAGATGACTTTAGGGCAGCTCTGACCTGGAGCACAGAACACAGTAGTCGAAACACAGGTCAGAACCAGCTCAAAATCCAGGCATCTGTCACAGCAATTACACTCATGGCAACGAACAGAGTTTCTCCACTACACGACAACAGGTATATCACAGAAAGATAATATGGATAGAGGAGGAAAGAATATTCTAATTACGTTTGCTTGTACTGGAACAACATCTTTTCAGTCCATATTTGCATCCCTGGTTGAAGACGACAAAGCGCTAGGAGTCCTTGGTTTCTTCGTTACTAACCCTGAAACCCTTACCCACATCCTATGTTACTCTGAACAACCGATCAGCTGCAACAGGCACAAATTTTAAGAATGCAAATCAAAGATGCTTGTCAATGCGTAAACACCCAGTTACACAACGTCACGACTGAAACTGTCCCTTGCATGGCTAAAAAGCAAAGGTCAAGAATAAGCAAACACGGCAGAACATACACGTCAGCAGATTTATTTATTGCTTGAGCGAAATACCGGTCGAGAAAAGCCTCTATGGGGCTTAGAAAAACCGATCGACTCACATAACCTGCAAATCAGGGCAAACAGTGTGCTCAGATTACTGAAGTGAGAATAACTTCACAGCGTTTAGTTATATTAACCTTTTCCATCTATTAAACTTATGGATAAAACAAAAAAAAAAGCTTTATGGATTACAGAAAAGACTTTAAGGGGCAAGATTCAAATGATTCAAGTGAGAACAGGATTACTCTGCAAACACAGCTGAAGTGGCATTAATATAGGTTAAATTTCCATCACCACAAGAAAAGCAGTGTTAGAAACAGAGCTATCCAAACACAGCCAGAACAGCCTCTGTATCAGCTGGCAGCGCTTAAAGGGAAATACTTTTAAAATGGGGAAAAAAAAATGGGCAGCTAATTGTAATGGCACACTGGTAATATCTGAATAGAGATATTAAATCTACTCTTATCACATCGGAAAAAGTAACTACATAATTCACAGCAGTGTCAAATCACAACATTAAAAAGCCACAGTGGCTCCGCATTGGCAAGAGCTGTTACGCTGCTAATGTGTCCAAGTCAGAGCTACACCGAGCTACGGGGAGAGCTGAGGCTGCTCAATACATACGGACTCAAACCCTCACGCCCCTGTTAAAAATACCATAAAAGCAGAACAACAAAAACTCTGGCAATCGCTGGTCATGAGCCATGATGAAGACAAAAATGCTATTTTAAGGTTATTTCAAGGGAATCCTTGAAAATAATCAGTGGCAAGCAGACATAAGCTTTTAATGAGAAATTGTACTGGACACAAGACAATCTTCTGATACCATCTATTGCTACGGACATCACCAACTTGCTCATGCCTCCTTAACAAAAATATGAAAGTTAATTTTCTAGCATCACATCAACAACAGGTGGCTATCACTTCAGAACGTCTCCAACAACCCTGGCTAACGTTATTTCATCGGCAAAGTATGGAGCCCTGTGAGCCGCTCTATAGACCAAGGAGATGGGTTTGCTCACTGGAAACCACATCCGACTGTGGGGATGCAGAATTCCCACCCTGTGGCTTTGGTAACATCTTGAGCCAGCCTCCTGAAGGGAATGTCGCTGACAGCAAGGACTAGCAAGCAAACTCACACTTACTTCTTTTATATTCTGAAAAACAGGGAACTTTTTCCCCTACTCTTGACCTGCAATTTTCTAGCTAAAAATCCATCGTTTCACTTCTGAACCAGTTAGAATAGCGCTTACATCCAAAGTCTGTGAAACTTCAGATAAGAGAGGATATCAGGCTTTTAAAGACAGTTTTAAATCCCTTTACGGAATAATTAGGAAACAGAAACCAGCGACAGGCAAGCTGAACAGCTCTTGCAGTAACTGGACACAGGCTGCGCCGGGGTGGGTACGGTCAGCAAGAGCTCGGGAAGAAACCTCTGCCCAACCTAACGCACCAAGCCCGCACCCCAGCCCCAGTGACGCCCGAAAACACCACTTGGCAGCAAGAGCTTCAAGTCTACTGTTAAGGGTGTATCTGCAGTTTTTCAAGTGGGATCTAAACGCTACCACTTAAAGGTATAACTTCACATACGGTCATTTTAACATTGTAAAATGTTACCACGGACAACAAAAATCAAAATCCCTAAGAAACTTGATGAATAAACTGATATCTGCCTTCTACAGTTTATTCCATGATACAATACAGTATTTTAAAAGTTGAGGAAAGGGACAGAGTTTGAAAATGAGGTAACAGCATAGATTTTCTTTGGGTATTTTAATCAGTTTTTTGATAGCAAGTCATCTGAGATTACCAAAAGAGTAATCATTGAATCATAGAATCATTTAGGTTGGAAAAGACCTTTAAGATCATCCAGCCCAACCATTAACCTACACTACAGAGTCCACTCTAAACCAGTTAAGGGTAGACTAGACTAAACCGTGTCCCCAAGTGCCACCTCTGCCCGTTTTTTGAACACTTCCAGGGATGAGGACTCCACCACCTCTCTGGGCAGCCTGTTCCAATGCTTGACCACCCTTTCCATGAAGAAGTTTTTCCTAATATCCAACCTAAACCTCCCCTGCCGCAGCTTGAGCCCATTTCCTGGCCCGTTACCAATTGGATTGAAAACAAAGCTTACCTATTGCACGGCACAGGACTTAAATTTAGTTATACCTCACCTTTTACCCTGAGACAGCCTATTTAAATTTAGCAAAGGGCTTAAGCACATCTGAAAGAGCAAAGGGAAGAAGACAGCACCGCAACACACTCACGAATCCCTAAGGGCAGCCGATGCAGCGGTCCGGCTCCCAAAACCCCGTGGATAGAGCACACTGGCAACGCAGGGCCTACCGCAGCAGTTTACTTAGTTATTAAAAGATGGTCTTAGATGTCGTAATTTCTGAAGCAATAATAACACTTTGAATAAATCCGGACAGACGGGCACAACGTGCCAGAACGCAAGGAGGCTGCGGAGCGCGGGTGGGCTGTGGGGTGCCCCTCGCAACGCGCCCCTCAACAACGCGGGCCCCCGGGGGGGCAGAGCCGGGGCTAAAGGCGCTGCCGGTGCCCACGGAGGGCTCCCGTACCGGGCGGCAGCACACGGGCCGGTGCCCCAGCCCCGGGGGAGCCAAGAGAGGGGCCTGGGGGGAGCCCCCCCCCCCCCCCCCCCCCCAGCTCGCTGCCCACGGACACACGCAGGCCGCGGCCTCCCCGGGACCCCCGGCCAGGCCCCGCCGCGGGCCAGAGGCCGCTCCCGGCAGGGTACGAGGGCGGCCCAGCGCCTTGCGGGGCTCGCCCGGCCCCTCCGCCGCCCCCCCCGCCCCGCACTCACCCGCCGCTGCCGAGCCTGAGGTGCGGGCGCTGCGCTCCGCCGGCGCCGACACGCAACCCCACGGCTGCGCCCCGCTCCGCCCCCGCACGGCTCCTTCCGGGCCCGGCCGGCCGCGTCGCACACACAGCACGGCTGGGGCTCGGCGCTCCGCCCGGCGCACGGCCGCGGGGCCCTGCCGGCACCGCCTCTCCCGCCACGGACCCACCCGCAGCCCGGCCTCGGCCCTGCCCCTGTCCCCTTTAAGGCGCCAGGCTCCGCCCACTGCCGCAGCGCGACGCTCCCGGAAGTGCCACGTGTACGCAGTGCGCCTGCGCGCGCCGCCCGGTAGTTCCGGTGCGGGGCCGGCCCTCCCCTCTTCCTCCTCCTCCTCCTCCTTCTCCTGCCCCCCCTGAGCTGGGCCGGGCGCCGCCAGACGGGCGGCACCGCCGAGCCGAGCCGAGCCGAGCTCCGCCGCCATGGCCCAGCCCTCCAGGCCCCACACCGGCTACCCCAGCCAGAACGGCGCCGGCCAGCAGCCCTACAGCAACGGTGAGCGCGGCGGCGGGCCGCCTCGGCGGCGGTGGAAGGCCGCGGGGCGCGGCCGCGGGGCCTCAGGCGAAGGCGGGGGGGAGCGGCTGCCGCCCCGCGGTGCTTCCCCCCCGGGCTACCCTGCGCCCGTTCTCCCCGGGGCGGCGGGGCAGGCCGCAGCGCAAGGGGCCGGGGCCGGCGGGGAGGAGCGGGGCCGGGGGCCGCGGGCGCTGCCGGTGCCTTAAGCTGCTCGACTTAGAGCCCGTAGGAGCGGGCGGGGTGCGCGGTGGCCCCGGGGACAGGTTTGCGTCCGGCTCTAGCAGCGTCCTCACCGCCTCCCGGACAGCCGGGGTGCCGAGGGGAAGAGCGGCAGATTTAGGGAAAAGACAAAAAAAAAAAAAATAGGGAGAAAAAGGGTGGGTAGCGGTGACGGACTGCTTCTGTCGCCCCCGCGGGAGCCTCACCCGGTGCGTGCGAGGACACCGGTGGCTGCGGACCGCCCCGCCGGGGCCTCCCCGGTTGGGAAACGAAGGCTGCGGGGGCATCGCCGTGCCCGGGAATGGCGGCGAGCTCGCCGGGGAAACCGCGGAATAAACCTTCGCTCCCATCTGTTTTCATGACAGGAGTGTCCCTGAGCGTGTTTCTTTTGCGTGTCTGGGCTCGTAGCTCGATCCAAGCGCCTTTCCGAGCGCCCGTGCCTGTGCTAACCGGGTGAAACGGGCGGCAGGAGCCGCGCTGGACGTGGCTTTAGCCCGCATCCCTGACGGCGACGGCGCCGAGGCAGCGGTCTGGGCCTCTGACCCTTTGGAACGCAGCTGTACATGTGGCACCCTGCTTATTGCTGCGGGGAGGGGACCTGGCCGAGCGCAGGCTGCACCGCCGCCGGACTTTTTTTTTTACTTATCATTCACGTAAAACTGATATTATCTTGTTCTGTGTGCTGCGACCTGGGAAAGTCTTGATGACTTGCTTCCCCTCAAAATATTTTTTTTTTAAACAAGATATTGAAGGTGAAACTGAATAACTCACTAGCTGGCCTTGTAAGCTAGGAAGAAAGAAATACAAGGCGAGCCTTGTCTCCGTATCTGTTTTCTTTGCAAGTGTGGAAATCTGTGCTGTTGGATTTCCTGATTTCACATATACAGATGGCATCCTCTGTACTCGGTTCCTTAATTATACACTTCTGTGTTTCAGTAGTTGTGCTGCATCGTAAGCAATTGAGTTACGATGAGATCGTTTGATTTTTCTGCTTTACGTGTAATTAAATGGTTTGACTTGTCTTCCCCCCTCCTCCTTCACAGCACGCTTATTACTTTTCCTCAAAGTCATCTGCAAAATGACATTTTACAAACAACTGTATAGTTGCTTATAGGGTCAAGAAAGTGGGAAGTGTATGAATAGTCTGAAGAGAGAGCCTCTATTCTGGAGAGCTTAGGGTCTAAGCAGAGACTGTAGAAAGAGAATGTCAGCTAATGGAGTAAGCGAGTGGGATGATTTACAGAGTGGGATGATTTACAGACTGGCATTGCTTTATGTCTGCTGATTTCCCTGTAGTTGGATTAAGCACAGGATGGAAGTTCTGGAGAGGCAGTCAGAGGAGGAGGAATTTTAGGCTACCCAGCTGTCAGGTGTATGAAAAATAAAGAACTGAAATTTAGAGTTACGCAAATACAAGGTAATAAAATTAAACAGTTGTTAGGGTATGTTAGAGAGAAGGTTTGGGTTGCTGGCCTTTTGAATAAGTTAGATTATTCAAGTGTGGACTGTTCTTAGCATTGTTTAAAATATATGTTGAGAAGGTGCTGTGATCCTTGATCTT
Organism: Pelecanus crispus; assembly: GCF_030463565.1. Classification (NCBI taxonomy): domain Eukaryota; kingdom Metazoa; phylum Chordata; class Aves; order Pelecaniformes; family Pelecanidae; genus Pelecanus; species Pelecanus crispus. The sequence goes on from NC_134650.1 coordinate 3,847,543, forward strand.
TACAGTAAAAATAAAACTTTTTAAAAACAGTCTAGAGCGTACTGAGAGCACTGTTGTGATACTTGCAGTGGTCTATGAGGAAAGCAAGCTGTCAACAGAATGATAAATTGTTATATAGCTGTCAGCTCTTCCTCTCAACTTGTTGCTTGCTTTACTGTTTGCAGGTAACTCCCCGAGCTTGCGTGTCCAGCGAAGGCAGTAAATTGTCACAGCAGCACCATGTGCTGACTGGGAAGTTTTTAGCACGGAGCATCGGGTTGCTTAGCAACAACCTTCCTCTGCTTCATTTCTGTTTTCCTTCTAATAGGACCGGTACTCTCTGTTCATTTAACTGCAGGTTACTAATTTGCTTTCCAGGTAATAGATCTGAAGTTCAAACAAGAAGGAGAAACAATTCGTTTAGACCCATTTTGCTCTCCTCATGTGATATCTCAGCATGGCACTTTGAGGTCATGAGATGCTTTAGGAGCTGTTGGGTTTGGTCATCGCTCTGTGTGCTTGGAGACTGGCGGGTCAAAGTCAGCCGAAGCGGGCACTGGTGGTGACCGATCCCATGGCAGTGGGGTTGGGAGGCAGCTTTTTGGTGTGTTTATCCTTGTGTCTCCCTGGAGGTTGGAAAGGTTGCAGCTGGTGAAAGTGATGTACTAAATAACTGGAGTAGGTGATGCTGAAATTCTGTATGGCAGAAAATGTGACTTGAATCCTAGACTCCCGTGCTAATATTTTGACCGCTCATTTTATAAAACCGTCAGGCAGCCTTCATCTATATTCTGGTGCCATTCCTGATCTCTTAGAAATGTTGAATGACCTTGTGTTCCTGTAGAGGCATGTCTTTCGCTGTTAAGTAGGTGGCCTTTCTTGTATTACTAACTTATTTCTGCTCCGAGTGTCGGTGGCTTTGCTGCCGTGCAGGTGGTCCAGCTCTTCAGTCTACGCTGAATTCCTTGTTAGTTCCTGGCGTCATGGAACAGTGCAGGAAACCAGCAGCAGTGTTTGGGGAAAGCTGGAGAGCCTATATGCTCTCTGACAGGCCTTAGTAAAGAGGTCAGGTCAAGACAGGTACCTGGCAGCAGCAAAATAGCGAGTTCTGAGAAGTCTTGGTGGACTGTGAAGCCCTTTAGAAAGGGTTTGCACCCCTCAGTGCTGTCGCTTTGGTTTTGTTGGCAGCTTTACGCAGGCTTGTCTTGAAAACATGAACTGCGCGTAGGTTATTGAGACTTTTCGTTGTGCTTCTGACTTTAAAAATAAAAATTGGGAACATTGTGCTGTGGTGAATTTGATTTTTAAAGCAAAGTGCCATGGAAAATACCAGGTTGGTCAGTTTTGGGTCTCACCTCGCTTCCATTGCTTTATCCTCAAACTTATCCCTCCAGCAGGGAAAATGGTGTGTAGGAGAGCAAGCCAAGTACTCTGATTCCTGCCTGGGCTACAGAGGCATACTCAAAGGTGAATAATCAAGTTGTGAAATTAATTTGCCTTTGTTCTGTATTTTTCATGCAGCTTATAGTAATGTTGCTATATCAGTGTATGTGGTGATGCAGTCAGGAGGCCTGGCATCACGTAAGAATTAATCATTCTTAGAGTTAGCAAGTTTAATTTATGACGGATTTTGTAAATCTATTGTTAAAAGCCCATCCGATAGGCTGCAGGGTAATTTTTGAAGGTGAGTCATAATTGTTAGCATTTTCCTGTTTGCAAGCTTTTTGTTTAGACACCATTGCTTTTAGAGAATTATTACTTACTAAGATTTATGAGCAGCATTGTAAGGACAGTAGGGTATAACTGGATTTCCTAGCTGAATGATAAGTAGCACATTGAGATTAATGGGTGGAGAATAATATGGTACGTACTTGTTATGCACAAATAACAGAGGCAGTGAGGATGAAGTCACTGGCACTGTGGTACTGCCTTGGCTGTGTAGTTAGCGTGGATATGTGTGATACTCTGTGATGCAACAGCTGTCTGTGAACCGCAGCCGAAGGCTTTCTAGGCAACGAGGAGCTGAATAACCCATGTGGTATTTGTCCTAACTAAGTATTTCAATGTATACTGTGTTTAGCTTAATTTATTGCCAGAAATGCCCAAGTTCAAAGTTATTTTAACTTGGAAATGCGAACTTCCTCACCTTTTGAAATTTAACTAGAATGCTTCAATAGGAAACCTGCTGTCTTTGTTTTAATATGTGAAATGCTGTGATTTCGTTCTGGCAGCAGCTGTTTCTGGTACTTGTATGGTAAATATATATCCACTCTCCAAGCTAATCTCTCTGGCATGTTTTTGAAAATTTAAGTGGTTTCTGGTCTGGAAAATTAAGTGCTTTTGTTTATCTGGGTTCAAAAAAAATTGTCCAAATCTTAACTAAATCTGGAAATCTGGAAAATAGTACAGGGTTGCAAAGAATAGAATCTTAGCTCTAAACAATGAAGAGGATCTTCTCTGCTTTCAGATGTTTAATGGTGTACGTGGAATGTCCCCAGTATTCAACGTGTGTTTAGGGGGGTGTGGGGAGCCACAGTGCGACTGGCTGAAATAAATGATACAGCATTGGAAAGCGTGTTAGTAATTTCTAAGGAGTCGTGGCTGGCTGTGGCACGCATTATCTGGTGTATTGTGCTCAGAAGGATTTCACTTGAAAATTTATAGTCTCCCTTCAGAATGTCCATTTTGTGGCAACGGTTTGAACAACCTGTAGTAACTTTCTTGATGGAGCTCTTATCGCACTGGAAATCTCATGGTATTCTGTCTCTTTGTGTTCCAGTGTAAAGCAGAAATCTGATGATGCTGTTGCCAGCATTGTTTACTGTTTGGAGAGTTATTAACCTTATTAACCTTTTTTTCCTTTTTTTTTTTTTTTTTCTTCAAACGAGTGAAACTTAGTTCAGCTATACCAACCAACAAATACATAAAAAGCCAGGAGGCGTGGGGTTGCTACTCTACCCTTAATTGGTTTAGTGGTGGACTTGGTAGTGTAGGTTAATGGTTGGACTGGATGATCTAGGTCTTTTCCAACCTAAACGATTCTATGATTCTAAATGATTCTGTGATTCTAAAAAGCACCATTAACCTGTGAAGTTTTATTTTCCTGATTGGTGAATTATTTTATGATAAAGTTACCCTTCATTGCATGTTCGTGACCAGTTGACCACTCACATGAGCAGTATGTGTGTGAATAGTTCCCTTACTAAAATTAACTGCAGAAACTTTCATAGATTAACTCTGACACTTGAGAAATAGCATGGTGACCTATGCTGAAACTGGCTGTTCGTGTCTCTGCCGTAAGCCTAAAGTTTAAGTCGGTGTCAGTCGTCAAGTGGAACCGAGTTATTACGTAATGGATGCTTCCACTTTCGGTCTGCTCGCTTGTACTGCTGCCAGCTGTGTGGGAGAGCGCTGCGCTTTGGTCGGCTTGCTTTTGGGTGTTTCTGAAGACAGAAATAGTATTGTGTGTGAATTACAGGCTAGGAGGATGGATTGCGCTCAAGTGCTGGAATGCTTAGTGGTTGCGAGGCTACTGTAAAAAAAAAAAACAACCAACACCCCCCCCCCCTCCAAAACCCCAAAACCAAAGATCTAAGCGTTGATAGCAAAATACTACCAAATTCATGTCCCCTGCAGCAGTACTTCTGCCACTTACACCTGATTGTTTTAAAAAAAAAAATGGCTTGGAGGCTAATAAAATCCTAAGGAAAGAGATTCCCAGGAACATCTCTTTATTTTCAGAAGTGATACATGACACTGACTTTCTAAAGGGTTTATTGTGTCTTTTTTCTTCCAGGTCCTGTTCAAAATCAACTGATGCATTCATCAGATGGCCAGGGATATAGCCCTTCGGTTCCAGGATCATATTCGCATCAGACGCCGGCGAAGGTTCCTCCGCATCAGGCTGCTGGACAGTATAACTATAGTGGCTCTCAGAATGTTTCTCCACTAAATAATTACCAAGGACCCGGGCAGACTCTCAATAGACCACCAGTGGCACCTTTCTCCGGGTCACCAGTACAACAGACAGGTCCTGTTCCACAAGTGCTGCCGCCTGCGTTGCAAAACTCAGCTGCTATATCATCTGCTGGTAGCTTTCCTCCTGGAGCTAGCCCACCAGTGCTTTCAAACTGGCAGTACAGCCAGACTCCTGTGAGTCAGCCGGTTGGGTCTCAAACAAGCCATTTGGCTCACGTGACGGGGACAGGGTCAGCTCAGCCACCGTCGTCGTTATCAGGAAATACAAATCGTCCAGCAAGTTACCAATATGCTGCTTCTCCGGGGGGTCCTCCACTTCAGAACAGCTACATGAAGCCAGGTAACCAGAACTTTTTGATATTTTGCCAATGCACGTTTCTCAGCGTCCTTTTTTTAAAAAAAAAGAATATAGAATTTCCTCTGCAGCAGCATTTTTCTTGTGGAGCGAGGTTGTCAAAGCAGATACTTTGAGAAAATGCACATCACAAATACTGGGGTGGTTTCTTTGGATTAGAAATGGAAGTTCTGTGCACAGGTCAGGCATTTCAGCTGGCTGAAGCAGGTAACTCCGGAATGGTGTCTCGTTGTTTTGGGAAACTGTTTGTAGGTAATGCTGTTTCTGTGACCTTCACCGTTCCTTGGGGCGGCTGTTGGAGCATTGGCGTGCTTCGGAGAGGGGACTTTGGGACTTCACGGCTGAAAAATGTAGTCCTGTTCAGTGAGCGTGGTCTTTCACAGTTTAAAACTTGTTAGCCTTTCTCTTAATCACTTGATAAAGGTAGTTCTCGGAACGGCCTCGGTCAGGTTGATGCAAATAACTTGAGCACAGCCTGGAAAGAAAACTGAAAAGCATTCTGTGCCATTGAAATAGAGGCCAGTTGAATGGAAGGCTTCCTTCCTCCAAACTTGTGATTTTCACTATCTGATAATAATTGTCAGTCTTTAGAAAGTACTCTGAAAGCATGAGATGCAAAGAATTACCATTTCTGTGTCAGCTGCTTGCCTGCTGGTATATGCAGTGGCGAAAAGCTTTTCTAACACTAAATAGCTCTCTTGTATAACTTGTGATTATTATGGAAACAAAGTTAATACTCACGTTTCTCTTTGCCAAGCTGCTGTTTGTTGTTACAGAGGTTTTTCTAACCATCTTTCTGAGCATGCTAATAGGAGTTACATACGGAAATACTTTAAATGTTAAAGCAAGTTTTTTTTTTCTCGTGAAGTGCTTTTAGACTTATTAGAGATTTTTCTTGATGCTAGATTTTTGTTATATGCCTGACTAATTTTGTTGCGATATTCAAACTGTCTTAAGCTCAAAGAATTTATTAAACTGTTTCTGGCAGTTTTTTGGAATAAACAATTAGTACTTTGGAATTAGTGAGGAAAATGATGAGAAATTTTGGGAAGTGGCATATGAAATAAGAGTGAGCATCTGGAATAGGAGAATTCTTATATCCATTCGACGGTGAATCCTCTTGAGCAATTTCCCTGGTAGTTTTTGTACAACAACAATCACTTTTAAAATGAATTTAGCTCATTTTGCTGATCATGCTCATTCTTAGAACAAAGGTCTGCCAGCTCTCTGCCTGTGTTGCCAACTTTGGACAGCCTCTCAGACACAGAATCTCTTCCAAGCTCTGATTGCAGTGTTGCCTGCATATAGCAATTATTAATTAGCTTTGCAGTATCAAACTGCAAACTAAGTGAACAAACAGATAATCACTGGATGTGATTTTTTTTTTTTCCCTTCCCCTCCTCCCTTAAATGTGACCATACTGTGCAGGCTCATGAAGTTGCATATTTTGTGTGGTGGGGAATTTGTCAGTATACTTTTGTGTATGGCTTACAGGCTTCTGTGCCATGTTGAGACCTCGTGATACTGGGCAATTTGGCCTTATCTTTTGAAAGGCTAACTTTTATATTAAAATACATTGGTGTCTTCCTAGAGTTAAAGGGCAGTTATACTGGCCTCTGGAATAATAGGGAACAACGGGGTGGAAGTACTCTTAGGATTTGGCATTATTTGAAAGGAAGAAAAGCAGTTGGGTTTCTAAATGTCTTGGCTTGAGAAAGCCCTAAAATTTTACAATAGAAGCAATTAAAAACTTTCCTGTGACTTTTAACATGGAGGGTTAAACATTTCAGAGGAAAACACCTCACACTTGCACAGCAAGTTTATTCAAACTGCACATTGCTGATGCTTTCCCAAGTGAAATATTTTTCCAAGTAATTTTCGTAGCTATAGAATCTGTACATTGCTGTTTTGCATCAGATTATTGAAGTGGAAGATGCGCATCCTGTCAGAAGGAATCTGTTTAGACTCTTACTAGTTCATTATTCTCTGTCTAATATGGGGCTGTACTATAAAGTCCAGACTTCGTAGTTGAAGTTGGGATGCTTTCTGTACCTCTAGCAACAAAAAGCTGAAAGAGATCATGGATAATACCTACAGGAACCCAGTACGAGATGAGCATGACAGAAACAATCTGAAGTTGTGAAACCTTCTACGCGCATGTTAGGATTTGTGTATCTTATGCTGTTTATCATTTGAATAAGAGGAATAATTGGAGTTCAATGTGTATGTTTTTGTAACAAAACTTTTGTGACTTTTAGCTGGGTTAAACTCCTCCTAAAAATAACTCTCTTTACAGGATCTGCACCTCCACCAGTGACTCAGCCTTTAACTCCACTCCACCCTCCTGCAAGGCCACCTTTAGGACCTCCGCCGGTTGGTGGTCCACCTTTAATTAGGCCATCAACGCTGATAGCAGGACCACCTAATACACAGTCTCTGCTAAATTCAGCTGCAAATCGAGAAAGTAAGAAATAATTTGCTCTTTTTGTTGAACTTGAACATTACAACCTGCTCTAATATGCAACCTTTAAAGTCAAATACACTGTTCTATTAGACACTCAAATAGTAAAATTGATACTAATACAGCAAAATTTTATCTGAAAGGAGCAGGTAAGGACCTGGAAGGAAGGAAAATATTTCTTGTTGACAGTTGTTAATAAAAGAAAAATAATTAACACTTCAAAATAGATTTCTAAGTGCTATTTAACATGTCCATGTCTCCCATAGTTGCCATCTTTTTTTATTATTATTCTATATTTATTTTATTTTTATTTTAAAATGACATTGAAATTCCAATTTCTCTGCATCCTTGACTGCTGTGGAGGACATAATCTGTGTATAACTTTCTGTATGGTTTTATTCTGCAGGGAAAGCTAAAACGTGAGCCCTGCAATTCCTTGCCTGTTTACGTAGCTGTACCTTATTCTTCCCTTCTGTGTAAAATCACTGAAAAGCATACCTTGGATTTGTTCATTTTCTGAAGGTTGTTAGCAGAGGCTGCTAAGCGTCAGCTGTTGAAGACAGATATCTGACTTTCTCCTGTGGGCCCTGCACAAATACGCCATTGTTTAAGAACTCATCAGGGCTCTGTATCAAACAGACCTGCAGTTGTATTGCATTTAGTGCCCATGCTAGATGGGGCCATGTGGTAGCTGGCAGTTTTATTTTTACATACGTAGTTTGTTCTGTCAAAACTGTGGGTTCCTTGCATGTTCAGATTGACAAGTTTCTTGCATGTGGTAGCTGTGTGAGTACAAGAATAGTATATGCAGATTTAGCTTAGTTTTGAACATATGAAATGCATTAGCAACTGCTTTTACTTAGAAAGTCTTTTCTTCATAATGAAGAGAAACATTTCCAGGGCCCTGGAGAGACAGAAATGTTTAATCTGTGAAGTAGGTTCACCGCTGCATACTAGTGAGATTCAGTGTATAATGTAAGTTCTTTTCATTGGGTCATCTTTGAACATTTTAATGATAATAAAAAGTAAATTGAGTACCTCCTTCTCCTTAGCAATGCATAATTGGTTTTGTATATTTAGACACAGCTTACAAAAAGCGGTCCTTTGGCAGCGCTCTCTCAATGTCAAGGTTTTTCTTATCTCAGCTGGAATTTACATCTTGACTGGTATGTGACCGTATCAGAACTGTTGGTGTTTGGTGAACAGTACTGGACTAAGTGTGTAAGTGAAGGGAATTTGGTGTTTCCATGAATTATCAGTGGAAAAAGTTCTTCAAGGAATGCAGTACCTTAATTCCAAGGTACTTTGAAAACTGCAGCTGCTTACAGACACCTCCTCTGATGAGGAGGAAGTGTTCCCTGACACTTTGCTGCATATTAGCTTGGAAGTGATGGCGAATACCTAATCTAAAGTAATCTTAAAAGATCATTCAATGCGAAATGTAGCGACTTCTGTTTTCCTTGAAAAAAGATTGTGGGATTTTATGAGTGTCCTTTGTTGAGGTCATGTCAGCAGAGGAAGGGTGTGTGAGAGGCTAAGATGTGTATTTAATTCGGTTTTGCCCCGGGACAGAAACAAAGTAGGTGCAAACTATACTAATCTTCATATTCATCCAGCAAGTAGGATTTCTTCACAGTTACCTCATTACAACTTCTTAGTAACTTGTGAAAATTTTTACTGGGACTGTCTTTCTTAACAGGTGATGCTACATCTGCTGCCAGTGATGGGTCTGTGGTCCAAAACAGCTATGATGCAATAGAAGGTGGTGGCCTCATGGGTAAGGCTTTGGAATTAAAAATATTTACTATTACATAACTTTTTTTAAGAATCTGGGAAAGACAGAAGTTTAGGCATTTATGTACAAACATATACTCAGTTCAATGTCCATCCTGAAACTATGAAATTGGAAGCATTGACAATCAGCATGTCTTTGCCCTTAAGTATGGTAAAGCAGTTGAGCACTTTGCAAAATTGACAGTTGTCAGTTGTTCACACTTAGAAACTAAACAGTAAAGAGCCTTCCTGCTCTATTAATGCATTGAGCAAGCTGCAGTTCTTCAGCAGTTAATTTTAAGTATTTGTCTGCTCTGTCTCTAGCAACTCCACATCCTCCTCCTGCACCCCCGAATCTTAAGATGAATAGAAGTGTTGGGTATTCTTACCCTACCTTACCTCCAGGCTACCAAAATACTTCTCCACCCGGAGCACCAGGAATGCAAGCATCCGCTTTGCAATATCCGGATGGATCAAAACATTTCCACCAGGTACAGGTTGTTTGGGTTTTATCTCAGTACTACCCGTGGCGCGCGTGGGTAAGGAAAAGTGTCGATTGGTGCGTGCTGTGCATCTATGGGGTGCCGCCTCTGTGGTTCGCTGTTTGGTGCGCCGTTTGTTCAAGATGATAGATGTAGCCTGAAATGAATGCTTTTGCTGACGCCTTGGTACCAGTTTGGAAAAGCTGCGTGCCAGCTCTTTCTGAAGTGTTCTATCCTCGAATCTGTTCAGAATGTTTCTCTTAAACTTTCAGCTGCTTTTGGCATGTTTTTCTTCCTCAGATTGCTATTGTTAGCTGAAGTATTTGCTTTTTTTCCCTGAACTTTCAAAGCGAACTGACCAACGCTTTTGGCAGCCGAGCCTCTGTATTTCAAGAGCTTTTAGGCAAATGTATGCTAATTTTTACCTCTATTATGTTACATGCCTAAGTCCAAGTTTACGTAACAAGTAGTATTTCTAAATGTATCATCGTAATACAATGGCAGTTAATACACAAACAAAACAAAACAAATTGAAAGGGAAATATGTTTGCTTTTTAAATGAACTGTGGGTTTCATCCAAATAATTGGTGTTAATTTCTGTAATTCTATTTGACTCTAGCCTGCTCTGGGCAGTAATCACTTAACTGCATCTATGGGTGGCCTGAGTCTACAGCAAGAAGGACTAAGACCTGTGAATCTTCTTCAAGAAAGAAATATCCTTCCCACGACCCTCTTGAAGGCTCCTGTCCCAAACTTGCATGAAGACATCCAGAAGCTCAACTGTAATCCTGAGTAAGATTATCTATTTGCTATAATCCATCAAAATAAGTGAAGTATACTTTCCTACTTCTAAACATAACTCTTCACAAAATATTTCCATAATTTTGTGAGTAGAAAACATTGAGAACGGGCTTCACTGTGTTATGATAAAGGTGGCAAGTGGTTTAAACTTTGAAATGAGGAAAACTATCGGTGTACAAAGTACAAGGAAAAATACATTGCTTGCAAGGCAGCTATAGACAGGTATAATACAAAAACTTTACAATATAGTTGGCAATGAGTATGACTGAGAAAAGATAAAATAGGAGTTAACTCACTTGAGTGAGGTACACCAAAAAAATTGTGAACGCAGAAACATGAGTGACCTCTGTATTGAAAGTAACCATTTAAAACAATGGAGTAAATGGAATGCCAAGCAAGAGGCTGGCAGTTGGTTATTCAAGTAATCACTCTGGGGAGACCAACCCAACTGTGTATAACAGGTACTGCTGGTTTGCGACCCTTTTATGATAGATAAGGGAAATAACAGTGTCTTTGTGAAGTTGTTCATGCAAACAAGCTGGGCTGGATTTGCAAAAGTACTCCGCACATGTGCACTTTGGAAACCACTGAGTTCTGACGCCTCTAGAAATTACTGTGGGGTTGTTTATATTTTTGTGTAGTTTTAAGACAACTTTTTAAACTTTGCTGCTTCAGATTTGTATATAAGGCCACATCAAAATGGTATTGCAAAATAACACTTAGTATATAAAGATTTGGTGCAACTTTGAACATTGTTAAGCTTAACTTTGACTTGAGTGACTAAAATGACACAGAGTTCTGTATAAAATAACGTGTATAAAATGTGTATAAAATAACATAAGAACTCAAAGTACGTACTGTGGGTCAAGCTCAGACTAAACCAGAATGATTTGACAGAGTTGGAGAAGACCCTTTATCTGGAAATGGAAATTCACCATCACCAGCTCTAGAAAAATATAAAGGATGCTCTGTACTACTGAAATCATCATTTTTTTAATCTGAAAGCCTCTGAAAATAACCCTTTGTCCTCCATGTAGGTTGTTCCGCTGTACCCTGACTAACATTCCTCAAACTCAGGCCTTATTGAATAAAGCCAAACTTCCTTTGGGGCTCCTGCTTCATCCTTTCAAAGACTTATCGGTATGACAAATATTCAAAACATTAAATGCTGAAATATCAACAGTGCCTTTATTAAAGTCCAGAGCTGGACAGTGAATTATAAAAGAAGGTCAAGTACATTGGCTGATCTTGGCCCAGAAAAATTATCCTGGTAACTGACATTTCCCTGTTCCATACAGATCATTGTAATTTTTCTGAATTTTTTCTCCCTACCGGTTTTGAACCTTCAAGCCTCACTTCTTAGTCAAAAAAACCTCCCAAGCCTCAAAAAAAACAGAAGCTGAGAGGCAGCACAGCATTTGGACTGTGACAGAAGGCAAAACATCTAAATTCCAGTATTGCTTAGATAGCTTTATCTTGTCACATATCAGTTGTAGTTATTGAAATCCTATACCAAACCTAGCACTAATTCTAAACTTAATTAAGAATTAACAAAGTTAAAGGATGTCCTCAGATAGCCAGGAAACTTTGTGAATTTAGCAGTGCCTCTTTTAAACATTGTTATTTTTCACAATTGAAGTAATTTTTCAAAGATGTGGGGTTTCTTCTGATTTTTGATCTGTATTGGGTGTAGGACTTGGTCTTAAACCATCAGTGTAAAATTCAAGACTTTAGAGGCTTGAAAAGGGAACCTACGCAGTCAAATAGGTTAGAGCTCAGTTCTGACCGGCCGTCTTATTCAGGAGTTGGAGGAGTGCTGTGAGGATGCAAAAATACTTCTTCCTTCAACAAGTATGCTTTGTCTAGCTAACCAGGAAGCGCAGTGTAGATAATGCTGTTATCGTAGATGAATAGCTGTAGTGTGGTGATGCTTTAAAACAGGAAGCTTTTCTTTTCCAGCAATTGCCAGTGGTCACTTCAAGTACTATTGTGAGATGCCGCTCCTGCCGGACATACATTAACCCTTTTGTCAGCTTTCTAGACCAAAGGAGATGGAAATGCAATTTGTGCTATAGAGTGAATGATGGTAGGTTTTAAATGTGCTTACTGCTTTAAACTGTTAAGGTTAACCTTTCCCACCTTGGCCTTTGAGACTGTAATACTGATAGCCATATCAGTACTAGGGTTCATAGTCAGTCATGCTGGGGCTGTGAGACATGAGAAATGTTTCCTGTGGGCAAAGACAGTGGTGTCACCGATTATAGAATCATAGAATGGTTTGGGTTGGGAGGGACCTTAAAGATCACCTTGTTCCAACGCCCCTGCCATGGGCAGGGACACCTTCCACTAGACCAGGCTGCTCAAAGCTCCATCCAGCTTGGCCTTGAACGCTTCCAGGGATGGGGCCTCCACTGCCTCTCTGGGCAACCTGTACCAGCACCTCACCACCCTCAAAGCGAAGAGTTTCTTCCTTGCATCTCATCTAAATCTACTCTCTTTCAATTTAAAGCCATTACCCCTTGTCCTATCACTACATGCCCTTGTAAAAAGTCACAGTGACATGGTCTCCCAAGGTACCCTAGCAGGTGATAAAGCAGCTGCCCTGCCTAGCAAGTTCTCCAAGAAGCGCTGCCCGACAGGCACAAAAGAGTTGACGTATTTGTTTTAAAATGCAGCTCGGCTAATACTAGTGTGAAGTAATAATATATAAACTTATCTGCATAGTTCCTGAAGAATTCATGTATAATCCTGTGACAAGAGTTTATGGAGAACCTCATAAAAGACCTGAAGTCCAGAATGCTACTATTGAGTTTATGGCTCCATCTGAATACATGGTAAGGCTTTATTTACTTTTAGTTATTTGCTCCCTTTGTTTTATTTCCAGAGGGAACTCAGAAAAAGCCTTGTTATAAAACTCAGTAGAACAGTTGCTGCCTCAAGGAGTGTATCTGAGAACTCTTGGGAAGAACTGCAGATAGTTCTTCATTTCTAAACATTTACGATGTCAAAGGTTTTCTGTATTTAGAATATATAGGTGTTTGTAGGTCTTCTGGAAGAAAACTGTGGTTCTGGAGTTACCCAATAAGAGACAGATGCATTCAGAAGTTCTAGCTATCATCTGTGTGCTGTTTTAATAGAGTTTAAACTTGCAGTGGAATGAATAAACCCAACCTAATAAGTGTCATTTTGAAAATTAAAGGTAATCTTTTCTTTGCTCAGCTACGTCCACCTCAACCACCTGTGTACCTCTTTGTGTTTGATGTCTCTCATAATGCAATAGAGACAGGATACTTGAATACAGTCTGCCAGACCTTGTTAGACAATCTTGACTTGTAAGTACCTCTTTCTTAGACTCTCCTATTTCTGTTCCTCTTATGAAACTTGTGATAGACATCAACATGCCAGTATTTCCTGTCTAGAAGAGAAATTTCCTAGCGTTGGCTAGCAATGGCCAATGTTATATTAAAATGTAGCGTAAAGCTGTAGTCTTTTTCCCATCACAGCTGCACCGGTATAAAAGGTAATTTTGAGGCTTGTTTCTCAGTTTGGTTCTTTCCTATCTGCTTCACTAATCCCAAAAAGGAATGAACATCATGTTTATGATGTCTTTTGAACTGTATTTTTCAAATGCTGAAATTTAGATAAGTATTTGCTGAAAGGAATGCATACATCTAACAAACTTTTCATAAAATATATGCTGTTTGAACTTACATAAATGCTGCTTGGTATTTTGCAGCATTTGGTATTTTGTTTCTTCCTTTTCTTCCATTTGTTATTACCCTCTTAAAAAAATTATTGAGAGTTGCTAGGTGACTCTACTATGGGCTCCGTTTTGGGGGGGGGGGGGGGGGTTGGGTTTGGTTTTTTTTTTTTTCCCCCCCTCCAAAATGACAGTCAAGCTGTTGCAGTGTAGCTGCTAAGCTAACTACTTGGTAACAACCTTGGACAGATGCACTGGATGTTTAAAAAAAAAAAAAAAAGCCTGCAGAAATGAAATTTCATCTTGCTGAACACCATATGTCTCATTTTTAGGCTTCCTGGGAACACTAGAACAAAAATAGGCTTCATAACATTTGACCGCACAATCCATTTCTACAGTCTTCAGGAAGGTCTCTCTCAGCCTCAGATGCTTATAGTGTCAGATATTGAAGGTATGCAGAAATAAATTCTGTGATAGTATCTACTAATGACTGCCGGTTTTGACAGCCTTTTTAAAGAATGTATCTGGTGGGAGTTTCTAGATCAGATCATTGGTGTCTCTAGTAAAGGCTTTAGAAGTAGCATATGCCTGTGTTCATTTATGAAGCCCCAGATGTCTGAGCAGTGCTGTGGCTGTTCATGACTTAAAACATGAAGACGGCCTTCCTAACTTCTAGTTTAACTTGTACAATTATCTAGATTTCTCTTATGATCCCAAATACTGATGCTTGGTAAATTGCTATAGATTCTGTGGTGACTGATGCTTGGTGCTTGTTCTTCGGCCTTTAGTTTCAAGTCACCTTTCACTGTATGTTATAGGGCAGGGCAGAATGAACACTAGAAAATCTTCACAATGCATTTTTACGTAATAGTCTTGATTATCTTTCAACCCTGTCGATTGCTAGTCTAACGTGGCATTCTAGCCACAGGTATGCTTATGAGGGGAAAAAAAGAAATCCACTTAATTATGTTTGTATAGGTTTACACGCTGGTGCTGTATTCTTTTTTCAGTAGGTATAATGGTTGGCAAATACAATTGGGGGAAGCTTGATGTGTTTTTAAAAAAATAACTTAAATGCTTCTTTTTCCTTCCAGATGTATTTATACCAATGCCAGAAAACTTATTAGTAAATTTAAATGAAAATAAAGAGGTAAGAACTACCTTAAATAACTAGTGACATTCACATAGTTTGGAATATGCTTGATAATTTCTGGATTACTTAATGCACTTTAACACCTACAGTTTAAATGCCAAGTCTGAGGTGGAAAAAAGAGGTCTTTTAATTTATCTGTGTGACTAAACTTTTGCCAACCTGAAACAAGACAGTACTTGACTTTTGCTAGGGCTTTTTCTTTACTACCTCAATATTAGAAGTGTTAATACATGTTTATGTATATTTAGCAATCAGCTCTATAAAGAAGAAAACTCCGAAGACTCCTAGTCTTAATACTTTTGTTTTCTCAATTGTAGCTAATTCAGGATCTGTTGAAGACCTTGCCACAGATGTTTACCAAGTCCCTGGAAACTCAGAGTGCTCTGGGGCCTGCATTACAGGCTGCCTTTAAACTGATGTCCCCCACTGGAGGTCGAATCTCTGTCTTCCAGACACAGCTTCCATCTGTGGGAATGGGAGCACTGAAGTCACGGGAAGAGCCAAACCAAAGAGCAACCGCAAAGGTTAGACAAGCAAAAAGGTTGAGAGAACTGACTACCCTGTTCTGTACGTGTAGGTGGTTCTGGAGTTGCCTGTTCTAGGCTAATTTAATGGTTCTTTTGTTGAGCTAACCTTCCTTTGTTAAAGTAGCAGAAAGAACAAAGAAGAAAAAACCCCAAACAAAAAACCCAAGCACTATAAACACAGATTAATATCTGTTTGTTTTTTTTTTTTTAAGATACCGCTGTAATCAGTGATGAAGAGTCAGTTGTTAGTGTCCCTGCAAACAGGCAATAAATGTGTTAATCTTTTTGAATTTGCTTGTATTTTGTAATACTCCATTGTATTAACAGGACATACATCTGACACCATCGACTGATTTTTACAAGAAGTTAGCCTTGGATTGCTCAGGGCAACAGGTTGCGGTGGATTTATTTCTTCTTAGTGGACAATATTCTGACTTGGCTTCTCTAGGTAAGTCATATTAAGCTGTTTTGGGGTGTGTAACTCTTGTACTTTTGGCAAATACATAGAATCTACATTAAAATTTAGTATATGAACCTAATTTGAATGAATCTAGTGTGTCAAATGCAAATTCATCCTTGATGAGCAGTGGCAGTGAATAGAATGTAATCTTTCAGTCTTTCCTGATTTAACCTAGCTGTTTTCATATTCTCCCTTAGTGAGTCAGTATTCTTGTGATCCTGGTATAAGTGGCTGAAATACTTGCCTTCTTTTATGCCTTTTAACTTAGCTATCAGTGTAAACATCTTTAAAGTAAGCTTCATTAGCATTTTACTTATTTTTTTTTCTCCATTTAACCAAACTTTCAAGTGACAAAGTACTGTAATTTCAGGCCAATGGAAAATAATTTCACACCTGAAACTACATACATACTTGAACATACAGTTGTGTTACATCTATGTCTCTGTATGCAGGTCTATAACTGTGTAACAGAGCTATTTGCAGGTGTGAACAGTTTAATAATTAAAGGGAATATTGCATTCATCTGGTATATTTAAAGACCACAGCAGCAACTCTACCAATGTATGTTGTTTTTCTTTCAGGTTGTATATCAAGGTATTCTGCAGGTAGTGTCTATTACTACCAGTCTTACCATCATAAACACAACCCTGTCCAGGTGGAGAAATTGCAAAAGGAACTGAAACGATATTTAACTAGAAAGATTGGGTTTGAGGCTGTCATGAGGATAAGATGCACCAAAGGTTTGAACACCATTTTTTGGATTTGGTGGGGGGGCGGAGGGGAAGTGTGCGTTTGCTGTTATTTGGGAATGTGTTGATTGGTATTTTGGCTGTTATGTAAGCTTAACTGGTTAAAAGACAAAGATTAGAAAAGTAAAATTCAGTAGCAGGAATCAGACCATTTATTGAAGACTGTATTTGCAGTATCTTCACTGGCATCTGAGTTCCATTTTACAATGGTTAAAACTGGGAATTTTGTTGGACTGCTATTTCAACAAGGGACTGTTTTTTATAGTCTAGAGACTTGCTACTACTCTGCATTGATTTGACTTCCAAATTCCTGCTTTCTGCTACGCTTTGTGGATTCTATGGATTAGTTGTCTGTTTGGGATATTTACCTTTCCTGAAGATACTTTATTTCATTGAAAAGGATCTTAACATTCTGATACAGAGACATCTTAACAGTGATGGCAGGTATATAAATGGTATCTGTACTTCACGACTATGAAAATAAAATTGATTCAATACAATGCTTATCTTGTAGGTCTTTCCATTCATACTTTCCATGGAAACTTCTTCGTACGATCTACAGACTTGTTGTCATTACCCAATGTAAACCCAGATGCGGGATATGCTGTGCAAATGTCAGTAGAGGAGAGTCTTACTGATATGCAAGTTGTTTCTTTTCAGTCAGCTCTCCTGTACACATCCAGCAAAGGTAAGATATACAGGTAGTGTTAGCTGCATTAACAGCACAGCATTCAGACAAGTCTTTTTGTGTCCATTTATCAGCCGCAATTCAGTTGTGTTGTTACACAAACTATTTTATGTAATATCAAGATCACAGCTGTGATGTCTTACTGGGTGTTGTGGATGTTATTGCTTCTTCCAGACCAAGATGTTTCTTGGGAAACTTAGTTCTGGTCTGAAAACAGGTAGACTTAACCCAGAAACTGAAAACTAACTGTTTTTAAAAGCTACTGGAAATGTCCTGATTTGCCATTTGTATGATAAATTAGATTAAATCTTAAATCTTTTTTTGCTATTGAGTAAACAGTGGCATTTCTTGTATTGTTTCATAAAACAAAAGTTATGTTTGGAGACTATAATTTTCTTTCCTTCCAGGTGAAAGACGAATTCGTGTCCACACTATGTGCTTACCTGTGGTAACAACACTGAGTGATGTCTACCTAGGGGCAGATGTGCAAGCCATCACTGGGCTGTTAGCCAATATGGGTAAGCATGATACGAGCATGTTTGGGTAGGTATGGATGATATCCCTAAAGCTCTGAGCAGTAATGCTCTGGGAAGTAACATCAGAAGAAAAGATTCTCTCTTTCCAAGAACGCTTTCTAAGTTGCAAACCGAAGAGGTGGGGGTTTTTTGATGCTTGGCTTAGGGAAAGTATCAGCATAGTTGTATGCAGTCACCTGGACTTAGTCTTAGTTTGGTGCATCGTCATGGGCCCCTGGCTTTTTTCGGAATCACTTGTCTTGACTGTGTAGTAAAAGCTCATTAAGATGCATGGAAGTACTTGTTAAAATGAGAAAAGTTAACCTATGTGACTGTATTTCTACCAAGGGAGGAAAAGCCTCTTATTTGAGCTTTGTACTCTCTTTTTAGCTGTGGACCGATCAGTTTCTGCTACCTTGAGCGATGCTCGGGATGCCTTGGTCAACGCAGTGATAGATTCTTTATCTGCTTACCGTTCATCAGTCCTAAGCGTTCAACAGCCCGGTCTCATAGCCCCCTACTCACTACGGCTCTTTCCGCTTTATGTACTGGCGCTCTTAAAACAGGTAAGAGTTAAAAGGAAGCCGTGCAAGAGGATGATTGTCTGTTTGGCACGTCAGCCTGAAGTAAAAGGACATTTCTTTGATGTACAAAATAGCATCTATTTTCTCTTTCAGTATTTTTGTAGGACTCAAAACAGAGAAGTTGCTTAATTTAGATAATTTAATAAAACCAGCCTTCCTGCAATTTGCCATTAGGCTACTGAGATATTTTACAGATTTGAGAACGGTCCTTCTTGCACAGATAAAGCTCTCTCAAGACAACAATTCCATTTTTCTGCACCCCAGAATTTGATGACCTGAAAGGTCAATGTAGAACAAAGCCTATTTAAATTGTTTCTCAGGCCTGAGTCGATAACATATGATTTTACAGGTTGTGAATGTGTGTTTTTATCTTGGGAGTCTGTTACGTTATGAAAAATGGAGGGATTTGGAGGATTTTATGGAGCAAATGTATCAGGGTAATAATGGACAGGCTTTCTGCTCTTGCCTGTGGAGGAGAGCCACAGGGGATAGCGATGATGTTTAAAGAATGTCACTAAGGAGAATGATCTAGTTGAGAAGTTGGAGTTTAGAAGTGTGTATAAAAACAAAAGTGTAAGCAGTATAAGCGAGGGAATAGGAAAATATTAAAGACAGTGACTAGTCTGGAGAATGTGGAAGGGTACTGGTAGAGTGTTTTTTTCAAGAATCTGATTTTTGTGCATTTCTGGAAATGTAGATCTGCACAGCAGTCCAGTGTGGGTTAAGAGAGCTACCTGGCTGGCTGTTCTTGCAAAAGGTGTAAAGCATTTCACAATATTTGCTCAATGTACTTTTTTTGATTGGATTTCCCAGAACTTACACTAGAAGTCATTTTAAGTGTTGGACAAGCTGCCTTCCTGTTCTAGAGAGAATTTGCTGATTCATACCTCTTGATAAGGAATTAACCAGCATGTTCCTACTAGTCCCAGTCAAGTGGGAGGAGCAAACCCTTGTTTCAGTTACAGCTGGGGTTTTTTTGTCCCAACAAGCCAGGACTATATGTTTACTGTAAAAATCACCTAAGATTGATTGTTGGAGCCAATTGTAAACCGCTCCAATATTTGTTCTTTTAAATTCCATCAAGTTGCATTTTTGAGGTATATGTTAGAAGAGATGTATTTCAAGATGCTTTCTTCTCGGCTGCAGTGCTCACTAGAAAGCATTGATAGTGCTCAAGGTCACGGCAAGTTCTAGAACTCAGAAATAGGAATAAGGACAAATGTATGATTTGTGTGTGAAGCACTGAAGAGAACTATGGAGAAGTAAAATAGCAGTGGTAAAGAACCATATTTTGGGAAAATACTTATGGCTTAACTCTAAGACTTTTAAGTAAGTTAGAAATGGGCAATAGATGGTGTGCTAAATTCTCCTTATCTCACTTTGCTTTCGTGGTCAAATTAAATGCCTGATTGTTTGCAGAAAGCATTTCAAACTGGGACGAACGCACGCTTAGATGAACGCATTTTTACCATGTGTCAAGTGAAAAACCAGCCCCTTGTTTACCTCATGCTTATGACACATCCCAGTCTGTACAGAGTTGATAATCTCACAGATGAGGTGAGTATTTGCATGGCTACGTGGTCTGTTTGTCTGGTCCCAAAGACTTGTATGATGTGAAAATATTTTTGTGTTAAAAATCTCACACGTTTTCCAGCTGCATAGCTAAAATTTACTGTTTCGTATTTTCCCATTTGTTGCATTTATGCATTTGTTATTTGGGATTGGATTGATGACTTATGCAGACAAGCTCTGCTCTGGCTAAGGACAGATGGGGAAGGTTTTGACTAACATTTCACTTTTTGCCTTGTGTCATTATCTTGCACTATAAATCACATGTACGTAAAGACAGTATAACATATGTTTTAAAATTTTGTCCCTCTGTAGCTTTCTTTAAAATGTCAAAGTAGTTCTGTGAACAGCGAGAGAACATTTATGGAAGAGCCTGAATAATTTTAGAAATCGCATCTTTTATACATAACAAATCTGATATTCCAGTTCTAGAACTAATTAACTAAGATTAAGTTGATGAAGTACGCCCTAAATAAAACATTAAGAGATTTATTAGTAGATCATGCACTTGAAGTACGACTTGAATTAAACTGAGGAAAAGGGTCCAGCTTCAGTATGCAGTGTAATACATCCTATTCTTATTTAACCTTCTATTCTCGCGCCTCTTTCAGTGCATCAAGATGTGAACCGCTGTTTTTCGTTTTGCTTTTTCCTTTAGGGAGCTCTTAACATAAATGATAGAACTATACCTCAGCCACCCATTCTCCAGCTGTCAGTGGAGAAGTTGAGTAGGGATGGTGCTTACCTTATGGACGCTGGCTCTGTAAGTTGTGCGGTGGTGGTGATTTTAAAAAGTACCCAAATTTACTGGACGGGTTCTTTCCGAGAACTCAAAATGTGTAGGAGACTGCTGAGGTGTTGTTTTACGTTGAATTAATGTTGTTATTGCTGGGTATCTTTCAGGTACTGTTTCTGTGGATTGGGAAGAACTGTGGGCAGAGCTTTATCAGCCAAGTCCTTGGAGTTCCAAATTATGGCTCGATACCGCAGAATATGGTACATGCTTGCTTTGCTGTACACCAGTCGTACAGTGCCACCAGAATATTATTTTCATGAGAACTAAAATACCGCTGTTCAAATATTAGCCCTCTAGTTATAAATCTATACTATAAAAATACACTATAAATCCACAATCAGGGGAAGAAAGAATTTCTGTTACCTCTCTTGGAGTTTCTCCAGGCTAAAACTTTATAGATCTTCCCATGAAAGCACAGTAAGAAGAGTCTGGCAGTGATTTAAGTTTCTCAGAACTGTGGGAGCAGACTGAGAATACTTGGGAGTAATAAGGACAGTGCGTTAGTGGGAAATCCTTTGGTTTCTGCAGTAAAACGGGTATTGATCACAGCTCAGCCGTCACTATTCTGACAGCCGACTGCTCATACCAGTTTAGTGCATTTGACTGTTTCAAGCCCTTTCAGAGGAGACTAGACTAAAACTATACATCACAAAACATATCTGTCTGGGTTTCCTTTATACCTGATTAGGATAGAGTTGGGCTATTTTAAGTGTTCCTTTTACTGTTGTTTTTTTCTGAAAAATACCATGTGTGTATTAATGATACCCTTTCCCTCTTAGACACATCTCCCAGAACTTGAAACTGCAGAATCCATCAGAACAATAGCTTTCATTTCTTGGCTGAGAGAACAGAGACCTTTCTTTCCTATACTATATATAATAAAGTAAGTGGTTTTTAACAGTCTTTCTGCTTTTTTTAGGGCCCTCTTAACAATAAATATTTGGATAGCATATACGGAACTTTCTTAACAGAATTTTTAACAATGGTGCATGCTGTGCCTAACAGATTTGACAACAGATAGGACTTGTTATGAGTTGCCTCCAGTTGGAATTTCCACAGACTAAAAAAGACCAAATGTCACAGAACAGTCTTTAGTTAATGGTGGATAAATGAAGTAAATGCTGATAAGTGCATTTTGTTGGGATGAATCACAAAGGCTATTTGAGATCCTCTTTTATATGTCCTTAAGCTGTTGACTTGCCACTTGACCTGTAAGTTTATTAATGCATTACACTGTAGATCTTGACGAATATTTGTTTCACTCAAACACTGATATTTTCATTTTTAAGGGACGACAGTCCACTGAAATCAAGTTTTCTGCAAAATATGATTGAAGACCGAACAGAATCAGCCTTATCATACTATGAATTCCTCCTTCATATACAGCAGCAAGTGAATAAATGAAACACTAGCCTTTGGCGCACTTCTTTAAGGAAAGATTTTGCAGTAAAGAACGATTGTGCTTGTAATACCTTCATTAAATCTGTGGCCTGAGGCAGTTGATGAGAAGTTCTCACTGTGATTTCAACAAACTAAAGCAAATAAAGGACCACATCTGAGAATCAAATGTGCAACTACATAATATTGTACCTTAAAAAAAAAAATCAAACTATTGGAACTGGTTGAGCACCTTTAATTTGCTGCAAATCATGTTTTTACTGTAAGTAGTTGCAGCATGAAGTACATTTACAAAGGCAATACTGAAAAGGTGAAATACATTTTGTAAAATAAAGAGTTCTTTGTTCAAAATGTATATTTCTGTAACTCTCTGCATTTTTTTTTTTTTTTTTTTTTTTTTTTTTGTTGCTGCTAGATATAAAACCTCACAATACTGATCATGATTTGCAGGGAAATTCTTTCTAAGTGCATCCAGTGATTACAGACAGAGCATCTCAATGTTCAACTTAATGCTTAAAGTAGCAATGAAACAACTGTTCATTGTGAAATGAACAAATACTTTATGAAGCGTAGAATCCAGTGCTTGGATTGGATTATGGCTAATAGGACTAAAGGTAAGCTTAACCCCGACAAGATGGCTGAATTTGTTAAAGCTTTTAAAAAGTTGGTATTCTAATTAAAAAATAGACTGGGGAGGAGCGGGCCCTAAGTGAGACACATTTTAAAAAGGCAGTGGCTGAGTCAGCAGCAAAAGTAGCCTCAGGTAGATGGCCAGCTTTGGTTTTCTTCAGTAAAAGGAATAGTTTTAAACTCAGTTTGTGAGTGGTGTGGGAGGGGAAGGGCAAGAAAAGTTATCTTGGATTTTTTTGTTTATGTTTAGTAGACTTTTGGCTCTTGTTTACATTAACTGAATGTTAGGCCCCTAAAATCTAGTGTGTTTCTGAAGCGAGTTTGTATGATGGCACTTCAGACCTAATGTTTCGAGACAACATTGAATATTCTGATGTTAAAATTGGAAAAGAAATTATTTTTCCAAAGACAAAAATAGTATATTGCATTTGAAGAGTCGTTTATGGTTTGAGACGCGCTTGAAGTTTTAATTTTTTTTTTTTACTGCAGCTGTGTAATAAGCCTAGGTCCAAAGCCAGTGTGCACCAAATAAAAGCTTTAAATAACTCTCAGATCCCTGCCAGAGCTACAGATGGAAGTTGACATTGGACTTGAAGTGCAAATTTATATAGACAAATATTTAAATCATTTTATAAAAGTGTATTGATAATTGTTCTGTTTTGGAGATTAAGCTATCACGTAAAGAGTGTTTAAGTTACTGTATCCCTTTGCCCGTGGAAATGTTTCATATGGAAAAATCTTGGTTTGCTTTTTTGTTTAATAGTGGTAAACTTAAAGGTCTTGCAAAACCTGCTTCCTGCGGCAAGTAACTTGAACAGCTAAAACACTTGTAAGTGGTCAAACGTACTGTGATTAGGCTAGGTAACTTGCATTTTGTGACAAATGTCAAAGGCCACCGTAGGGTAATCGTTTGCTGTCATTTCAGGCTGTAGCTGTACGTGATTGTCAGGAGTTGCCTTACTTCAGGGGAGGAGTTTCTTTGGGGAAATTGTTCTTGTCGCTTGAGCACAAGAAGCTAAAGTTCAGAACAATGTCTAAAATAGCATGAAAAGACTATTATAGAACCAATTTAAGCTTCCCTGTCTGCTGTCGCCATAGCAAACAGGAGTATATTTACTTGAACAGCTTTTCAGAGAATTGCACAGTTTCTAGTCATAGTGAAGAGATTTTTTTTAGGTTTTGACAGTCTGATTTTTTTGGGGGGGGGGTGGGGGAAAGGGGTCTCTTCATTTAAATCATAAATGGAAGCTATGCACTTGCATAGGTTATGACTTAAAACTCGTGTTTTGGGTATATTATCACTCAGATGTTGAAAATCATCCCTGCATCTAACAGTCCACCCAAAGTCTGTTTCTTACTATGACTGTATTTTGCTACTATATCCTTTTTTTTTTTTTAAAACCATAAATGTGGGAGACGGCTTCATTGCTTTATGTACACCAGAGTAATGGCTAAAGATGTCGGTCTTTGTGGCAATTAGCAACTTTGAATTACAGTCCCTACGTTTTACAGAGCAAAACATTATAAAAAGAATCAGACAAACCCTCTTGAAGTTCTCTTCACTTTGGAAGAAATTCTGTATTGAACTTCATTAGTGTATTCCCTCGCAGTGGGAAAGGCCTGCTGGTTCACCGTGTATTGCTGTAAGGGCAATGCAGGACTCATGAACACACAAGCTACCTATGATGTGTCATTTTTACCTACAATTGAAAAATGAGGACACTGAAGATGAATTAGAAAAATAGGCAAGAGTGGCTCTGGTACTTAGATCTCAGCACGACAACTCTACCACTGCAAATGTACTCTATTTTTCTAGTTGAAGACTTTTTTTTTTTTAAAAACTATTTCCATATTTGACACATAGTGTTCAGCCAACATTGTTACCATCCATTTTACTTTGCTTTCATTATCGTTTTTAATTTAATATATTTGAGTCTAAGTCCACATAGACTGTGTTGCAATAACTAGAATGATTTACTTTCTTTTATTTAGAACTAATTTCTTAACAGAATTTAATCAAAGATGCAGAATGGCTGTTAAATAAGGGACCATTAAATGTGATTTTAAGGTTCTGTTTACTATTATGGATGCAATCCTTATAGTAAATTTAATTTTGTAAAGTCGTGTATAATATTGTAATATTAAATCTTTGTTTTCTGAACTCTCAAACATTTGATCTTCAGTATGAAGTTAAATCTTCCCCCTTATGAATTTGAGACAGGATTTACTTGTCCTCCTTTTTACAGTTTGTAATTTTCACTGTTTTATTCCTGTACAAAGTCATTTGTAACACATGCAAATGCTTATTTTATCTGTGCTAATTTATCAGATTTGGCTACTCAATAAAATTAATTGAAAGAACTCATGCAAGTCCATCAGTCCTTTCTTATAAATAAAACTAGAATAATGTATTTGATCACTCGAGATAAATACCACGTACCAACAAGTGATAAATTCTACTTTTAGTTAAAACGTAATATTTAGGTGATACAAACTGAGAGGGAATTTGAGAAAATTAGTTCCAGCTGACTCCAACTTTTCTCCTGTCCCTGGCATTTTTGTGTCCCTCCAGCGCGTGTCTGTCAGTCAGCACTGTCGTTCAGCCCTACCTTGGGGTCTGTTCTTCCCGTGAGCCCGCAGCGGTGCTGCACCCCGCCGTGTGGTACCCCGCCACCTGGCTGGAAGCTGGTCTCGAGAGCCAGCTGACACTGATGGTTGGAATTTAGCCTTCAGCAGTGTTCCCAAGATGGTGATCAATTTTATCGTAGGTAATCCTGTATCTTCATTTAACATCCTATTTTTTTCAACGCCTTTTTGTAAAAGTCATTCCATCTTACGCTTGCCAGTTTTTTTATGAGCTGTCATCGCTGCTGCTTCTGGTTCATCATATATAAGTTAATGCATGAGCTTGGTACTTTGACCCCTGTATTTAACAGTTTTTTGAATACAGCATTCTGTTGTTCTCTAAATCACTTAGTATCGTGGAAATACTAATTGGACTTGTCAGCACAAAGCTTTTCCCTAGTGCACATAACAATCTCTGTCCTGTTGCTGAATTTTACGACTCCGGCTGGGGCTCGCAATTCAACAGGCAGCCACCCTAGCACTGATCTTCGGAAGTCCGAGTACAGGATCTTGAAGCCGAGTCCCGCTTCTAATTGAAGTGCCTGTGGCGCAGTCTGTGAGTTAAGGAGTGCAAGTCGTTCAGCGTCAAGGATGTTGAAGGTAATTTGTTGGAATTACTGATGGGAAGTATCCACATCGCTGTCTGCATTTGGTTTGGCTTTCAGGTACTTTTCCTATGCGTGTTACCTATGTTCAGCTAAGGGAAGAACGCTGTGGCCCAGTTTTATCTCTTTTTGTCACACAAGTAGAGGTGTGATGGTCTTTTTATTGTACATAAATATGAATATTATGCCAACTGTACCTTGCTGGAAATAACTGAAGATGTGCTCTGTTATGGTGATTCCGGAATCCTTGAGAGGTCCTTGTTCCCTTGTTTTTTGCCTCAGTATGCACAGTCAATCCCTTCAGCTGTATTGACAGCAGCGCAGCGACACCACACTGGGAATGCGATTTGGGAAGCCCCAACAGTCCCCTAGGCGGCCTTTCCCTACGTTGCGTATCCCTTTCACGTACACGTACATCGTTCGCTGGCACTCCAATAAACAGCATATTCTCTTCCCTCATTCGGAGCGTGCCCAGGCAAATTAACTTCCTAAATTCAGCCGTAGAGCAGCACTAGAAGCCTTTTTTTCTGACAGAAAATCTCAAGACGTGGCACCACGCTTCCTCCTCAGCGCGCGGGTCTGTTCTGTGAGAGGAGCGTGACGGGGGCTGGCACCTCGTCGTTTAAACGCTGCGCGCTGGAAACGGAACCGCTCCGGGAGCTGAGCCTTGCGAACACCGCTGATGTTCCGCGGCTTTCGCACGGTCACAATTTTAACCTGTTTTCCTAGTTTAGAGTGTTAGGTAAAGACTACTTTGGTTAAAACGTTGAATGTTCGCTTATTCTAATACTTGAAGTTTCTATATGGAGCACTGCTTTCCTCTCTGCATGATACGGAAAGCGTCACCATCCTGTGCTAGTTTTTACACTGCGTCGTTGGGCAGCTTTTCCTCGCCGAACGCGAGGTGGATGTGCCAGGCTCACCCAAACCCGAATTTTAAGCACAACAGGGAAGGAGCTGGCCAGCGCCGGCGCTCGGAGCGCGAACTCACGTCGCTGCTGCGTCGCTTTTCCTGTAGGCACGGCCAGCCCCTCGCCCTGCCTCAGGCTCTCAGCGTCCCCCTCCTCAGCCCCCGGGGCCGCTGCCGCCCGGCGGCCATCGCCCCCTCTCGCCCCTTCCCGCCTCCCGCGCCGTGATGTCACTTCCGAGGCCGGGGCGGCCATCTTGAGTGCGGGCGCCGCACCGTCCGAGAGCGCGGCGCAGCGGAGGGCTCTCCCCGCGCCCCGCCCTGTGCTCCTGCCCTTACGCGAGATGGCGGCGCTTGCTTCAGCGGTGGGGCGGTGCTGGCGCCTGCGCGCTGAGGCGGGGCGGCCCCATTGTGCGGCGCTGAGGGGGCGCCGCGGCCTTTCCTGCCGGGGATGGAGGACGGCGGCGGGGCGGGAGCGGTGCCCGCGCCCCCGGGGGCCCCCGCCGGCCTCTCGGCCTCCCAGCGCCGAGCCGAGCTGCGGCGGAGGAAGCTGCTGATGAACTCGGAGGAGCGGATCAACCGCATCATGGGCTTCCACCGGCCGGCGGCGGGCAAGGGTGAGCCCTGCGGCGGGGCTGCGGCGGTGGGAGGGCTCCCGGCTGCGGGGCCGGCGGTGACCTCCGGCTGCGGCCTCCTCCTGCGGCCGTACCCGCTCCCCGCAGCCTCCCCCCGGGCGCGGAGCGGCGGGCTCCCGGCGGCTGCTGTTTGTCCCCTCCGTGCGGCCCTGGGTTTCAGTGATGCTCGGAGCGAAGCACGACCTTCTCCGGGCCTCGAGAGAGCCGCCGGTAAACCCCCTGTGTCATCAGAAACGTGCCGAGAGCGGGGCCTGGGCCTGCTGCTGCTCTTGCCTGGCGAGCAGACAAGCTGTCATTGCACTTCAAGTAGTTTTTCGCAGTTGCAGAAACCGTGAGCCTCCCCCCCGTTTTCATTCAGTAACGGCTTGCTTTCATAGCCCTGCTTTTATATCAAAGTTTTCTCGCATTTGGATAATAACCAGTCGTTGGATGTTCGTGGTTGGCACACAGAATTTTCTTGCAGATTCCTAGGCAGGTCATTTATATTTCTCTGCATGCTTCGAGGAGGCTGGCTGCCTTGCCAGGAAAGAGTTCTCAGATTTCAGTTTACAAGGATGCCCATAAGCCATGAATCAGTCTCTTTTAATACTGAAAAACACTGTTTAAGCATTGGTTCTCCCTCCCTGGTAGGACCAGACCTGTTCTGCATGCCTCTCAGTGTGGTTTTTGTTCTCTTTCTCTGTAAGATGAGGTCTTCAGGTTTAAGACAGAGCAGGCAAACGCTGCTTTTCCTCTGACAATGCAGAAGAACAAGCCGAAGCACACTTCTCCTATTGCCTGCTTATTTGTCAGTCTTTACTGCTCCTGGGTGATTCACTTTCTGTAAATCTTCGTCTGTTTTTTTTATGTTGCTCCGTGCATTTGGAACATCTTTCCTCTTGTGCGTGCAAGTGTTGCTGCTTAAGGAAGTCCAATGTTTTCTTTTTTCCATCGCTGACTGACAGCTTCAGCTTCCCACCTGCATGGCACAGCTTTCTGTCTCGTGTCTGTGCCATTTCCAAAGAGTGCCCTGCCATGCAAAGCATGTGGTGCAGGTGGGGTTCTTTGTAGGCTGCTGGAGGGGATATCTCCCCCTTGGAGATATCTTAGAGTGTGCCAAGTCCAGTTGTGTAAAAAGATAATTTTGGTGAAGCTGATGAGCATTTTCAGTCTGGTCCATGCTGTGCTCTTCTCTTTTCATTGTCATCATCTCTGGTGTAACCTAAGTCTTGAGTATAAACCTCTCCTTTGATATAAACCTTTCCTTTGATACACAAGCAGGTTGTGTATCAGCTGAGCCCATTTCTTTTTAAAATGGGATTGCTTGTATTCAGGTATGTCAGATAGCTTTGTGATTAATAATTACCACATGTATTAATCATAAATCTGTGTTTTCACTTTGGAAGCAGAGACATCAACCCAGGATGCCAGTCCAATGTGGCTAAAGTGTTGTTCCGCATACCCGGTGTGCATAACTCTGTATTTTTGTTTCTCTTCTTTAGACGATGAAAGTCACACAGAATCAAAACTTCAGCACGAACAGGATAAATCAAACTCCCTTCCCATTCCTTCGGTTTCCAAGCGAATTGTGCTTGGTGATTCTGTCTGTAATATGGCAGGCATGGCTGACCATGCAGGCAGCATGGTAGACCTCAAAGGGGATAAGGACTTGTTCAGTAAAACTCCAGAGCTTGTCAATGAGGGTACAAGTGAGCTCCGTCACCGTAACAGAGGGGAACTATCATCTGAAGCTGCACCACGGCCACCTAGACATGGATTGGACCAGTACTTATCCAGATTTGATGAAGCTCTGAAGCTGAGGAACCAGCTGATGAATGAGAAGCCAAGCCAAGAGAATGGGAATGCAGTGGAGGAGTTTGACTCTTTCCGCATTTTTAGATTGGTGGGATGCGCTCTGCTTGCCATCGCAGTCAGGGCTTTTGTGTGCAAGTACTTGGTGAGTTCAGGGAAACAAACAATCCTATTCTGTTTTGCTAGTTTACTGCAAACTGACTGTGAAATACTCTTTTATCTAGGGCTGAAGTCTATCAGTAGTGACTGAGTTGGGAACTTGAGGCACTCTTTGTTTCCAACAACTGGATAAAACAGTGTTTGAGGAGCAGAAGCACTGGAATAGTTGTTGCAGCTTAAGTCCCCTGCAAGTTTATTCCCATCTTTGTGAGCCTGAGTCAATTGCTCTTCTAGTTTGGAGTCTACAAAAGAATAATAGAGTAAGAACAACAATAGTTGTCCCAAGATAAGCAGATCCTACTCATTTATCAGTCTTCTGAGCGAAGTAGTTCCTCAATATTCCAGGTGTCCGCCGGTGCACGGCACAGAGGAGCGTGGCTGGTAGGGCCTGCCGCCTCCTGGATCAGCGGGCTCCTTTTTACACGCTGCTGCGTGCTTCTGCCATTTCAGGGTTTTAGGCCTAAAGAAAATAAGGCAGAACCTTTTTTTTAACATATAACTCGTCTACTTAGGTTTGTAGTATTCAAGAATACTGTTGCTATTGTCCACAAATGATTTTTTTACCTACCTAATTTTCTTCTATGACTTGGGAAGCATTCAATTTCTGTGTTTTCTTAGCTATTACTTCTGACCAAGTTAATTTTCGTATATTCTTTTCTGTTCCTTCAGTCAATATTTGCACCATTTCTTACTCTACAACTTGCTTACATGGGACTGTCCAAGTACTTTCCAAAGGTAAAATATTGTTTTTAAGTATTGGATTAATTTGAAATGTTTTAAATTTAAACTTGTGCTTAGATTGTATTGTTTTAGGACCAATGCATGCGCAGTATCTTTCCCTTGTTTGAACTGTAGAATTGAGAGTTACCAAATGCTGATAGTTTATACTAGTTTTTAATCTTCCCAGATTTAGTCCAGATCGATTTTAGACTTGCTTTGAAAACGTGGACTAGCAACTTGTTTAGCTGTAGCCTAATTAAAAGCACCTGACCAGGAAAGCCAGGTAGTTCTTTCATGTATTTTAGGAAACTTTTGCTTTTCTCCTAGACCACGCTCTTCTGTGGTTAGTGTTGGCTCTGTCAACAACCGTTTTGCATATGATACCTGGACAAAATGTGAGAGGATGTTTTACAAAATGACACAGTCCTTGGGTTTTCAAGGGCTCTGCATTCCATTGCTAGTATCAGTTTGAAGGGCAACTTGAAATGAGACGTTTATTTGTGTGTGGAACTTGCTGCTTATTAGCAAGATTTGCTCTATCACTTGCTTTATATATTTACACCAGTTAATTGTGCTGAAGTATTTGCTTGGTTGATGATTTTGTCAGGTCTACAGTGCAAAGTGGGATTGAACGATGCTCTCAATCCATAGTTAAAAGGGAACATTTGCATTTTAAAAGGAATAATAGATTAGCTGTAGAAAATCAGAATAAATCAGCGGTGCTTTTGTAGTTAAGTATGTAATTGAAAACTAAACTTCATAGTAGTCACTCTAAGCTGACACAAAACAGTATAATTAGCTTTAGACTTGCCCTAGCTCATCTGCTAGATCTTTTTGATCTTGTTTCTGCTGTTTTTAAAATCGGCTCTTCAGCGTCAGAATTTAAAGAGGTGGTTCATTTCCACAACTTGCTTTTACTGCACTTATACCCAGATGAGCTCAATCAGCTTGTTATCCTTTATTTTTCTCTCATGAAACCTAGAGAGATTCTTGAAAGCTTAATTTAGATTGGATTAAATTAAGATAACCAGCAAGAATCATCAAATTACCAACATTTTCAGCCACTATCACCTTTTCCTGCCTGTCAGACTTTGCATCCTCGGGATTCGTCATCTTAAGGACAGAAGAACAGCTTTCAAAAGGGTTTTGGGGCATTTCTGAGTTCAGAGGATGAAACTGTCAAATGGTGTCCTACTAAAATAGAAAGGAACAGTCGGTTTTCAATTTGAAATCATTTCTTCTGTGTTAGAAAAGTAACAGTATCTTTCGCCAAGTAGTGTGATGAGATTAATCCTGTTCTGCCAGTGGAGATGCCTGGCTTGGCTTCTTATACCTAGGTTGCCCTTGTCTGGGACTCTTCCCACTCATGCAGAAGCTTTACAGCCTGCTTGGAGTGCCGGCGTGAAGTAGACATAATATCTGTGATGAATTTTATCTGCTGTTAACCAGCCCCTCGCTTAGCTCCAGTGGATTCATCACAGCATGAATCTGTAGCTAGAGTAAGTGGTGTGAATCCTGGAGCGTGTCTGGAGAGAATCAATCCAAACCTGCTACTCTTACCGATGAATTTGGAATGTGTCTGGCTGTGTGTGAAATTGGCACAACATTTGTGACACGTAACACAGAATTGGATTATAACAGAAGAACTAACATAATACTGGTTTTTTTTTTTTTCTTTTAGTGTGAGAAGAAGGTGAAAACGACAGTACTAACTGCTGCTCTTCTACTGTCTGGAATCCCCGCAGAAGTGATCAGTCGCTCCATGGACACCTACAGCAAAATGGGAGATGTTTTCACAGACCTTTGTGTCTATTTCTTTACTTTTATCTTTTGCCATGAACTTACTCTGTTTTTTGGTTCCGACGTACCATGATGGCTGTAGAATTCAACGCAGTAGTTACACTAAAGCTTTCTGGACTGTATTCCTGTAACGTCTGGCTGTGCAGAGAGGTTTAAACCTTCATTAAAATTCTTTACCTGTTCAAATGCTTGAAAGGAGCCTTAAATCCAATCATGTTGGGAAAGGGAGAGCAGGGACCCAGACTGCCAGTTGTATTGGTTCAGTTTATTTAAATACTGTGTCTGCCTATTACAAATGTGAAGAATAGGATGCAAGTGTCAGTGGATGATTTATTTGGTTTAGTTAGATTCCCTTCTCAGCCTCCTTCATAAACATTAACAAAGCTGCCTTTGTTTTCAGTGAGAACAAAGAGAATTCCTTTCAGCAAAACCATATATATATTTATATACATCTCTCCAGTATGACTATAGCTAACAAGAACTGCTCATTTTGTGGTGGTCCCGTTTTTTTAAGAAAGCTCTAAATAAAAGAAATCCCTGTATTCTGTTGTTCAAATTCAGAATGTTGAACCAAGTAGCTGCTTCTGGCGAATGTTGGTGAAACATGCCACTTTGTTGTCCTAATCCTTGCCTTGCTAAATATTATTTGTTGTGATTGTGATTAATTTCATTTTATGATGATAGTGCAAAACACCTAAGCAAAACCAATAACAAAAAAGTCCTGCTGCTTACAAAAGTCATTCATCAAAAAGTAGGAAGAAATAAAAATGTTAA
Source organism: Pelecanus crispus (assembly GCF_030463565.1). Classification (NCBI taxonomy): domain Eukaryota; kingdom Metazoa; phylum Chordata; class Aves; order Pelecaniformes; family Pelecanidae; genus Pelecanus; species Pelecanus crispus. Next base: position 3,880,157 of record NC_134650.1, read on the forward strand.
TCTCCCCTGTTTGTGAGTTTCCAGCAATCGAACCCTAGTGTAGCTCATTCACGTGCTTTCATTCTGATGCCTTTTTTTTTTTTTTATTTTAACAGTTCACCTCATGAGGGGAAAGTTGTGTATCTTGACAACCAACCTGCAGTATCAAATGTTTGCTCTAGTATATGTAAAATTTACAAGGGAGCTATTTTTTTTTTTCTAGCTCCTTGCAGGATTGCATAAAGACAACTTTTAATATGACATTAATTTTGGCAGTTTGTGTCTATTACCAGACATTTGCATGTAAACAGGATCTTAATTGCGGAGGAGTTCTGCTCCTGCTGTGTAATACTACAACCCAACGGTATAGAGTCTTTGATTCCGCGGAGCTATTTATGTTAACATTTTTGGTGCGTTTCTGAAATTGCCCCAGTGAAATCACAGCAGCCATTTCTCTTTAAATCCTGTGTACTACAAGTGACAGTGAAATAAAAAATAGTGCTTTGAGTTGACTGCTACGTGAAAATCAATGTACGAAGGGAGAATAGCATTTTGTATTTTTTGTTTCTGTGGATGTCCAGCCACATTGGTGAAAAGGAGCCAAATACAGATGAATCCTGTCACTGGGTAAAGTAGCAAGCTAGCCAGTGCTCTTGTTTTCAATCTCCTAGGAATTTTGCACAGTGAGAGGAAGGAAGTGTCATTCCAAATAGCTTAAATGCTGATAATATGTGAAAATTTCTATTGAAGCTAAATTTGGTATTATTTTTAAGTTTTCTGTTTAGAATCTGGACTCCCAGGTAATCTAGGCCAATGCCTTTTTTTAGCATAGGGAAACACCTATTTATCTTGCTGTATGTCTGCAGGAATTTTTTTTAAGGGAGCAAAAGTGTTTGATAATGCCTCTTCAAAGTAAATAGCCCTGCTTTCTGCTTAATCTTTTCTGTTACAGCTTCCTGCTATAACTTTAGCACTGCATTTCTGACCCTAAATTAGATCTATGTTTGTTTGTGGCATGAAAACAAGAAGCTTATGTTTTGATTTGACAATTTTGGTGTTTTTACTGATTATTTTACAATGAGTATCATGTTACAGGTGTCCGGGGCTGGGCTGCAAAGGATTCTGACTTAGGTCTATTAGCACAAATATTTATGCAGAAGCTTTGACTTTGTTTATCTTAGACAGGGATTTCAGCAAATTGAAATAGCTGTCATTTAAATTAAGGTTGAGATATGTAAATGATGAGTTTGCTCAAAAGTTACACTTGTTCTGACTCCCTATTTATATGCCGGAGCATAATACAAATAAATTGCAAAAATACTGTGTACAAAAAGCAACGGCTTTTTAATCCTCAGCATAAAAATTTTAATCCTAATCAGCTAAATACTAAGGAAAGAGCTGCCCCACCTGCTGTACGTTCACTCAACCCCTTGCACCGTCCTTACACGCAAGGAAAGGCGAAACGGGTTTTCTTCTCAAGCGGTGAAAGAAAATCTTGCTGCGAGACCTAACCTGGAACTTTTCAGCCCGTGAACGCTCGTTTTTGTCTGACGACTCGGAGGAAGGCTGGAGGAAGCCCCCCGGCCCTTGGGAGAGCGGCGCGGGGCCGGGGGAGCTTGTGCTAAACGATGCTGCTTCCCCGTTGGGCAAGAAGTGGATCCCTTGTAGTCCCTTTTTAACTTCTCTCCGTTCATGTACATAATTCTATTTAATGTTTATTGCCAAACTGGTTGTTTTTCTATTAAAAGTGGATTTGTTACCCCCTTCCTCGGCGGTTTGTCCTGGCTTGGGAAGAGAGGGCAGTGGCGCACCGGGAACGCCGCCTGCGCTGGGCAGCGAGCGCAGGGCCTCGGCCCCGGCACTTGTGATGAGCGGGGCGGCGGGCAGCTGCCTGCTGCTGCCCCTTTTGGGGTGCTGCCCATTTTGGGGCGCTGCCTGCTGCTGCCCGCTTTGGGGTGCTGCCCGTTTTGGGGCGCTGCCCATTGGTGCCTGTTTTGGGGTGCTGCCCATTTTGGGGCACTGCCCGTTTTGGGGCACTGCCCATTGGTGCCTGTTTTGGGGTGCTGCCTGCTGCTGCCCCTTTTGGGGTGCTGCCTGCTGCTGCGCATTTTGGGGCGCTGCCTGCTGCTGCCCGTTTTGGGGTGCTGCCCGTTTTGGGGTTCTGCCCGTTTTGGGGCACTGCCCATTGGTGCCCGTTTTGGGGTGCTGCCCATCGCTGCCCGTTTTGGGGCACTGCCCATTGGTGCCTGTTTTGGGGCACTGCCCATTTTGGGGCACTGCCCATTGGTGCCTGTTTTGGGGCGCTGCCCATTTTGGGGCACTGCCCATTGGTGCCCGTTTTGGGGTGCTGCCCGTTGCTGCCCGTTTTGGGGCGCTGCCTGTTGGTGCCTGTTTTGGGGTGCTGCCCATTTTGGGGCACTGCCCGTTTTGAGGCACTGCCCATTGGTGCGTGTTTTGGGGTGCTGCCCGTTTTGGGGTGCTGCCCGTCGCTGCCCATTTTGGGGTGCTGCCCGTTTTGGGGCGCTGCCTGTTGGTGCCTGTTTTGGGGTGCTGCCCATTTTGGGGCACTGCCCGTTTTGGGATGCTGCCCGTTTCTGCCCATTTTGGGGCACTGCCCGTTTTGGGGCACTGCCCATTGCTGCCCATTTTGGGGCGCTGCCCGTCGCTGCCCGTTTTGCGGCCCTGCCCGGGGGCTGCGGCCTCCGGCCGCCAGGGGGCGCGGGCGGCGGGCGGCGGGCGGAAGCGGGGGGCGGCCCCTTCCCGCCGCGCCTCTCCTCGTCCCGGGCGCTGGGGCGCGGAATGGCCGCCGCCGCCTAACGCAGGGACCGCGCCGCCGCCGCCATGGGCCGGGAGTCCAGGTGAGGGCAGCGGGGTGTGTCGCTGCCGCGGCCGGCCTGGCCCGGCCCACGCCGGGGCTCACGGCCGCCTCGGGTGGCGGCGCGGTGCGGGTGGCTGCGTGGTGAGGGGGGGAACAAAGGGCGGCGGCGGCGGGGCCCTCCCGGGCGGCGGGCACGCTGAGGGCCGCGGCGGCCGTCGTGGCAGGCCCCCGGGGCCGGGCCCGGGCCCGGCGCGGGAGCTCGGAGTTCGTTCTGCGGGCGGGGCTGGGTGGCTCGGGGCTCCGGGCCGGGCTTCAGGGCCCCGCCGGGCCGAGGCGCTGCGGGGAGGCTCGGCGCTCCCCGGGGGGCTGGCAGGCTCCGCTCCGCCGCCCTGAGGAGCCGGCGTGGGCCCTGGCCCCGTGTCTGGAATCGCGGGGGTCGCGGGGTGCGAGCGCCTAGTTGGGGTGCCCGGCCTTGGGTCCGGAGCGCCGGGGCTGGCAGGCACGAACCCCCGGGCCTCTCGGAGCCCCCCCCCCCCCCCGGGCCTCTCGGAGCCCCCCCCCCCCCCCCCGGGCCTCTCGGAGCCCCCCCCCCCCCCCCCGGGCCTCTCGGAGCCCCCCCCCCCCCCCCGGGCCTCTCGGAGCCCCCCCCCCCCCCCCCCCCGGGCCTCTCGCTGGTTTATTTTAAAATAATAACAATGGCGTAATTAGCCGGGTAGGCTTTTTTACCTGGATTAGACGGTTTTGCTTGTTGTTTTTAAGTTTATGCAGGGTCACTTATCTTTTGTCCTCTCGCAGCGTGTATGAACGCCTGATTAAGGTGTTGTAACCGGCTCAGCAGTAACGTGATCGTGTGCTTGGTGTGTTTTGGGTCAAGCCTGTGCTGCCGGCTGAGTTGGAGCTGCTCGCACCTTTCGGGCTTTAAACCAACTCCGTAATTTGCAAGCGCGGTCGTGGCATATGTCTGTGTTGCCTAGTTTAATGTAACCGTCAGATTTTAACACCAAAACTGTAACGCAACGGGCGCCGCATGCAGTTGTCCCTACCCTGTAACAGCTTCCTAGATCCATAACTGAGATATATGCTGAGAGAGGCAGGCTAGTTGAAATTTTAACAACCGGCTTGGCTTCAAATTAGTGATTCAGTGAAGAGCTGGGCACTCCCGTAGATAACTCTAAATTAGTTTCAGACTAGCTGGGGCAGCAGTTGTTGCCAACAGGACACCGTTAGCGACTCAGGCTGCAAAATCTCTTGGGAACTGAATGCCAAACTGCTGGCACTCAAGCTAGCGGGACTCCCTTGCTTATCACAGTACAGCTTCTCATAATGACAAGTCTTTTCCTGTTTGGGCTAAAAATAATGTTAAAAGTGGGTTTAAACTTGTATTAATTTTCTGGTTTAATACCTACGAAAAGTTTGAAAAGTGAGGAAATGGTAAGAGGGTGAGAGTGGGTGGAGATGGGTGGGGTGGGCTGCATGTGCTGGAGCTGATGTAAAGATATGTTCATCAGATTAGGGCTTTTGCAACCTGCAATCATATACTCAGCTTTATTGCACGCTGTAGAGGAAAACAAACAAAAACATTTTTAGTTTTCTAAAACTAGAAGATTAGAACGGGGGAAGTATGGAGCAGATCCCGTGGCATTTTGTGACAGAGATGGGAAAGAAATGAGATGGATCTAACGCTGACAGATGTTCTTGCATTCAGTTATACTGCTGGTAGGCAGTGTATGGGTATCATGCTGCTACTGTACTGATTCCAAATGTACATGGCACCTAAATATACCAGAGTGCTGAAATAAACTATATTATTTTTAGTGCCGATACCGTTGTAATACAACCCTGGGTGGCAATGATGGACGGGAAAGAAGGAGGTGGGCGGCTTGAGGTCTTGCCTTCTCTGCTTCTTCCTGCTTCCCCAGCCTGGCTGCTGGGCTTGTCGGGAGAAAGGGTCTGTGGGTCCTGGGCTACAGGAGGGTGAACAAGGGAACTATTCTGGCGTGGTGAGTGAAAATCAGGAGTCGGAGGAAGAGGAGGTGGTCACAGTTGAGGTCCCTCTGTGGCTTGTACACTCAGCTGAAGAGTTTCCTAGAGAATTCCCAGCCCTACTCTCTCCCACGGTATGGCTGGGATAAGAGAGAGCATTAATGAGGGGGGAAAAGGAGACTCCCATCTCCATCACACACCCCTCAAGCCTTGCTAACTTCTTAAAGCTTCTGTTGTGATGTTTGATGACGTTATGGAATTTCTTTCAATGTCAGCACCGTAAAGGCATTGACCATTCCTGTGTCACGTATGCTCAGGGGTTTATGTTTCTTCGATTGCAGTTTGACAGCTTTTCCATTGAGCAGAGGTATAATTTACCTAGCTTACCTGGATAAAAATTATATATTGTATACAATGCAACAAAGACCAGTTTTATTTGTTCGACAAATTTTGAGAGAGTTTCAAAGAGTCTTCGTCTTTTCCTATGTATAATGGAAAACAGTGGATTTCTAAAAAGGAAATTGTTCTTGATGTTCTAGTGTTCTCATGATGTGCTTATAGTAGCACTCTAAAACCAAACCAAAAATATGACCGAGTAATCCCTCTAATTGCATCATCGTTAGGAGTATACGTATATTAATCAGTTTGGCAAGATGATTACAAATGTTTAGAAATTTAAAAAATCCAAGACATTAAGATAAATCATTCTTTTTGGCCTGTCCACCTAAATATGACAAATATCCTTTAACTGCAAATTGTTCTCACGCTCACGTTCATCTTTTTCTGTGAATTTATGATGCAGGCATTATCGGAAGCGCTCTGCGTCACGTGGACGCTCTGGTAGCCGTTCTAGAAGTCGTTCTCCATCTGACAAGAGAGGAAAACGTGGAGAAGACAGACGCTCTAGAAGCAGAGATCGAGAACGTAGACGTGAGAGGTCACGCAGTAGGGACAAGAGAAGGTCTCGATCGCGTGACAGAAAGCGTCAAAGGTAGGACTTATCAGTTCCAGTCAAAGTAGGTAAAAATGCCTGTCATCTGAAGATTGATGTTCTTCTGCTATAATTAGTTACTCTGCTGCTGTTCGTGATAGATTGTACTGTGCTTAATGGTTTTGCTTATTAAATGGTTTCTAGCTGCTGGTGCTGGAGTTTGTAAGCTCTTAGTGGTCTTGATGATTGTTGGATTCCTTTTACGACCTGTTCCTCAATAGCAGGCTAAAATTATACTATGTTCACATGCTAAATAAATAAAATTTTGTTCTATGGCAGACGTTCAAGAAGTAGAGAAAGGGAACGGAGCCGAGAGAGGAGGAGATCCCGGAGCCGAGAGAGGAGGCGCTCCAGAAGCAGAAGTAGAGGGAGACGGTCTCGATCCTCCAGTCCAAGCAAGAACAGGAAAACAGAAAACAGGTATTTGTGTTCTCTAACTACAATCAATATCGTAGCGACAAAATACCGTGAAACTATTGGTAGCGTGGAGGGATCATCAGGCAAAACTATGCAAAGCTTTGGTTTGTCGAACAAGCAGAATATTATGCGAGTGTACTGTTACCATCTTTTCCCATTGCTTAATGTGTCTAACACAGTTTGTTGTGAGAACATTTCTGTAAAAGAGGAAGATCCAAGTTGTGGCAGCTAAAAAACGCAGTTAACTTTAAGACTGAACTTCATTCTGAAAGTTTTGTAGCGCTTCATTGTTATCTCAGGTTCTGGTATCAGTAAGTAACGTTTTGTGTCCCAGCATGTATGCCCAAATTAATAAAGTACAGGTGCTCTCTAGCACAGGCATTACGTTGGAAGTAAAACTTACTTTGAACTTGTAAATTACTGGAGAACAGAAAGTTTTAGTTACCAGATTTGCTCCAGTGCAGTGCTCTCAGTGATGCACTATATAGTCTTCTTTCTCAAATAAAGCACTTTATTTCTTTGGAAACATACAGGGCTTTAGAAAAATACAGGTAGGGTAGCAGCAGGGGATCTATAAACAGCATCGTGGTGACATCTATAACAGGAATTTCTACACTGTTGTAAGTGCCACTGGTTGTACCTGAACTCAATGTTTCATCCATTCCTTACACAAAAAGTGTTCTAAAGAATGTAAGGCAATGAAGTTCGGAATCTGCTTTTTTTAATTATGTTTTTGCAGGAAAATAAAATACATAGTGTAACTCTTCAGAGAAGCTCAAGAAGTCTGCTTTGGTAAAGCCACCACCTGTTTATCTGCTTTCTTGAATTCTGTAGGTGTGCTTAGTGCTGCAGTCAGTATAGATTTGACAAGTACTGGTCTTAAGGGTTTACAATTGAATAAACTGTCTAGTAAATAGACTTAGTAAAGAGGTGAACCTTTTAGATGTTGACTTTAGAAATGTGTAAAAACTTACCACAGGTCGTGTTCCTTTCAATATATTTTAATGGAATTTTCAGATACAATTACAAACAGCATATAATCATGCTATATTGTAAAATGAGTGGGAAGTCTGTAAGTTGTAGCAGCAGTCTGTATAAAGAATAAGCAGGTTGATGACAATCTAGAAGTTGTGAGAAGCTGGGATCACGAAGTCTTTTGGAATAAGTGTATGCTTTGTATTAGAATAGCCCAATGAAAAAGGATTAATGACATTTAATTGGCTAAGGTGAATTTTACATTTATTTTCATGAGTTAGCACATGTTTGGTTTGGATGCTTTTATTTTGCTTTTTTTTTTTTTTAATTGGAAGCAAATAAGGATAATAAAATCAGTGATAAACGGGGTTTGTATTAAATGCAAATCCACAAGTTACATTTGAGTTACATAAGTAACTTTTCCCAGGGAGAGGTGTTTTTGTCTTTCAGCCAGTACTGTATGCTCAGGAGGACGTTCAAATTTCCATGGCAAGATGCTAGATCACTTTACCTTTCTCTAGAAATTCAACAAAGAGGAAATTTTTAGTATCTCTTTTCTAACTGCTGTCTTCAAGGAGGTGTAAAATAAACTGCAGAACCACTAGAGTATCAATTGCAAGTGTTCTGGAAATGAAGTCTGCAACTTCCTCCTGTAAAGAAATGAGAAGAACAGAATCAAAGCATGTGAATCGGTGGATTGCAATAGATTCTAAATTTCTGGTAGTTAAAGGGAATATTTCTATGAAATGGAAAGATTCTTTGGGAGTCAGTGTGCAAAGATTCTTTGGGAGTCAGTGTGCTTTGTAAGGTATTTGAAAACATAAACTTGTACAGGGTGTTCATAGTTCTGTTTCTATCCAGCAGATGTGTATTCCTGCCCTGAGAAAAGCTGTGATGTTCTAAGAAATCTTTGATCTTACCTTTCAGATCAAGATCTAAAGAAAAGACAGAGGGTGTGGAAGTTTCCAAAGAAAAGAAAAAAGACAAAGAAGACAAAGAAGAAGAGAAGGATAAAGATGCTACCACAAATACCGTGGCCACTGAGGTAGAAGCTTTTAACACTTATAAATTTAAAAGATAGAATTTAAACCAGGAATTAAGTTAGCCATAGATTACTGCATTAACAAAAGAAAACCTGTTCTTAGAGCTGGACAAAATCCCCACTGAATGAGAGAGTATTCTTAGTAACACAGACTCCTGTCACAGGGTATGCTTCCAGTTCTTGGCATAAGAAACATCCTTCTCATTTCAAGATTTCGAACTACTTGGACCGCAAACCACAGACAAGCATGAAGGATCTCTCGTTTTTCACACATTAGGTGTCAGTGAAGGAGCTGAAAATTTTTTCTGGCCTCTGGACGCAGGCAGCAATCAAAGAACAAAGGGAGAGGGAAGCTCACTTTACCTTGTTCCATGACATTAAAAGATGTACCGAGATGAAGAATTCCCAAACCAGCAGTTTTAGCTAACTCTTCTAAACCAGCGTGTTGTTACTAACCCTCCTTTGTTAACAAGCGGCTGCACTGTCAGTTAGGGCTCCCCAGGCATAAACCAGTCACAGGTTTTTTTTACTAGAAGGACTTTTGGAAGTAGAGGGCAACATGATAATTCTTTAGTCTTTTATGGCTCAATGGCTAAAATGAGTTGAATCTCACTGGTGTTACAATATTTTTTTTTCTAGTAAATACAGGAAAGTTTAATTTGCTATTATCTTAAAAATTGTACGCCAGCTACTATAATGAAAAATAAAATTGGAAACTGCATTTGTTACTTGAAAATGTTACAGTTGATGTTAGTATTTTGCATTTACTTCTGTTGTGATAGGTTTGTGGATGTCCAGTCTTCTATGGCATGCTCACACAACAATTACATTTGTTTGAAGAAGCATAGGCTAAAGCCAGTGGCCACTAATTTTCACTGTTTGGTTGGTTTTTATCATAGAATTTTGATCAGAACAAATTAGAAGAAGAAATGAGAAAACGAAAAGAAAGAGTGGAGAAATGGAGGGAAGAGCAACGCAAGAAGGCTATGGAAAACATAGGAGAACTGAAAAAAGAAATTGAAGAGATGAAACAGGGGAAAAAATGGAGTTTAGAAGATGATGATGGTATTTAACTTTTTATATATAACAGTTAAAATACTTTTGTTCTTACTGATATTTTTATTACATTACCTTTAAAGCATTTAATTACTTTTCAGAATGTGAACTGTAAAATAACAAAGCCTAAATCTGGTCATGGCTTCAAACGGTTTAAGATACAATTGGGATTAACAAACTGAAGAGAAATTGTATGAGGAAAAATGATACAGTAATAAAACTGGACTGTGGTTATTTGGGTAGACTAATAATTTAACACACGTGAGCGCTTTTCTCTTTCCCTGTCTGTTTTATTCCCATCTTTCTTGCTCGTATTAGATGATGAAGAGGAAACCGCAGAAGGAGAAAAAGAAGGCAATGAGGTTGAAGATGAAGAGTTAGATCCGTTGGATGCTTATATGGAAGAAGTAAAAGAAGAGGTCAAGAAGTTCAATATGAGAAGTGTGAAAGGTGGAGGCGGGAGTGAAAAGGTAAAATCACTAAGATTTCTTATCTTTGTCTTTTAAAAATAGCTTTCTTTTAATATCAAAATAGCTTTGAAAAAAGAAGGCGGGAAACTGCAAAAAAGTAAGAAGTAAGTTAGATGCACTTAATGCCTGTTTGCCTTAACTTCAATTTCCTGGTGTTTTATCAAGCTGTTGTAGCAAGCATTATTCTGATAAAATTTCACTGAAGGAAGTGGAGAAAAAAAATCCTGCATAATGCATTCAGAAGTACGAATATTCTGTATCTTTTATACAGTATGTTTTTTGTTTTATAGATAGTGCAATAGTTTTTCTTAACTGTTTTTGTAGAAATCTGGACCAACTGTTACCAAGGTAGTAACCGTGGTGACAACCAAAAAGGCAGCTGTGGAGTCAGAAAAGAAGAAAGGGGAGCTCATGGAGAATGACCAGGATGCAATGGAGGTAATGGAAATGTCTTGTATTTGTACTATGAAAAGGCAATGTGCCTCTTATGAGAGGCAGGAGAATGAGGATAGTCCTGGGATTTTTCCATCTCCAAGGAGATAAACATTTAGTTATTTAATTTGCAGAACCATGGTCACAAGATTTTTGATCTTAGACAGTTTCTTGTTACTTGTACTGGTTTTTTTTTTTTTGTTTTTTTTTTTTTTCCAGAAATTGCCATCACAGCTTTATTGTTCAGAGGCAGTTATATACAGATGAGAACTGAATGAGTGCATCAGGTTGTCTGGCTTTGTAATTGTTCTTAATATGACTGGGCTGGCATATGTCACATGAAGTGTGTGTTCAGTTCATGTGTCCAGGTTACTGAAATTGGGCAGGCAGTCCTGGCGATCCTGTGTGTGAATGACCCACGAGCTAGTATGAAGTGTTTACATATGCAGCTGCTCAGTCTGCACGTTCAGTCGCATGTATCTAATCTGAAAAAAATGGGGTTTGTGTGTTACATTTCTGCTGAATTTCTTTGTAAGTATAAATATATTAATTTCCAAAACACCTGTAAGTTATGGATCTCAAAACACTTCATAAATCATAACGAGACAGCTCTTTTGGCACAAATGAGAGACAGATGTTCTTATTTTACAGTTTAGGAAACAGTAGAAAGGAGTCTGATTGTGCCTAGGGCTACAAAATGTTATGCCAAATCGTGTTCTAGTAGACAGCACCCTAAACCAAATTTATAAGCGTTTTCTGTTACACTGGCTGCAAATAACAAATGTGTTTTAGTAGGAAGAGGTGGTACAAGTAGATAAATGTCAGCTGCCCTCTCTGGATCTGGGTTCAATGAATGGGTAGATCTCCCTATAGTCTTTACAGTGTGCAATTTTTTGCATGTTGAGCGGTGGCAGATCGGCACGACTATTGAATTTTAACAGAACAGCGCTCTGGGATTCTCACGGAGCCGTCTTGCTTAGTGATTGGACCTGAACTTCTCAGAATTACCCTTCTGTGTCCAAACTGCCTTCATAAAATGCTTTCAGGAAAATAGGAATCCTGAGTACTTAATGTGGTCACATGTAGTGTTGTAGGCCTGAATAGTTGTTAAGGGTAGGGCTATGTTGCTGTCCAGGAGGTCTTGGAGAGACAGCCTCGCCCAAATCGTGGACTGGATACCCTGCTAGTGCTGTAGCTCAACTAGGTCATGCTAAACTCTGTGTTGCTGCAGTTCCGGTGTTAGTAGTAGCCAACTAGTTTAAAGCTGAGTTGGGTGCACCTGTCGGAGCTGTGACTGCAGCGGGACACAAATCTGTGGTATGCTGGCTGGATTTTTTTTCTTAGTCTTTTCCTACCTCTGTTGTATGGCAGTGATTATTTCTGAACGACAAGGCTGGTAGTTATTATTCATAAAGTCATGAAAGTGATATGGAACACGGTGAAAGTTAAGGTTTGGGACAAACTGAAAGAAATAGATGAAAGAATAATAGGGACTCTTAAATGGAGAGCGGGTTTTCAGTATCTGGCCTAATAAGGTAAGGAGTAACCGTTGCTTCTGAGTAAAGTTCCTTTAGAAATGAAAAACCAGAGCCTCTCAGAATACCGTTCATACTAATTTACACACAAATTATAACCTATACAGTATTCCTCAGAAGAGGAGGAAGTTGATCTTCAGACTGCCCTGACTGGCTATCAGACCAAGCAGAGAAAGCTGCTAGAACCAGTGGATCATGGAAAGATAGAATATGAACCTTTCAGGAAAAACTTCTATGTTGAAGTACCAGAACTAGCTAAAATGACTCAAGAAGGTAAGGACAAACAACAACCAGAACACCTTGGCTACTATTAAAGAAAAGAATGACAGATTTTGATGTGCAAAGAAACAGCAAATTCTTCTAGAATATAAAGAACATTTGGAGCAACATGGTATAGAAAAACACTGAATCGGTTAGATTGCTATTATTGATAACTTCATATAATTATATGTGAGGCTTTGATTGAAAAATTTACCCGAGTCCTTTCCACTTACCTCCTGTATTTATGTGTAACAAGCTAAAAGCTGTTTTTCTGGTGGTGTTAAAATCAGTATTTTATGTTCAGGGACAGATCAAGAATATTTTGACGAAGGTAGTAGAGAAATGTCAAGTTTGACTCTGTTGTAATATAAACTCTGTTTCAGAGGTGAATGTGTACAGGCTGGAGTTGGAGGGTATTACAGTCAAGGGAAAAGGCTGCCCCAAACCAATAAAAACCTGGGTACAGTGTGGTATTTCCATGAAGATTCTCACTGCCCTCAAAAAGTAAGCACTTTATGAACTATATCATGCTTGATTTTGCTCACTGTGTTCTGTCGTAAGTGTATGGGAAAAACCTTTTTCTTTGTGGCGTAATGCAACGTGTCATGTTTGTAGATGTTACATCTATGGCCATCAGGGTGTTTATCGCTCAGTAGTGAACTATTGTTACGAACTATTCCTTCTGCCATTTGTATCGTGCTTTTGCTGCTCATTTTTAAGCTGTGCTTTTTGAATGGCACCGATATGTATCTGTAAATATGAATATGCAAATTTTTTTAGCATGACTTTGTGATTCACATCTGTCAAATCCTATTTTGTTCTTAAAATATCTTTTTTTTTTTTTTCCTTTCTTTAAGACATGGCTATGAAAAGCCCACTCCCATTCAAACCCAGGCTATCCCAGCAATTATGAATGGACGTGATTTGATTGGCATTGCTAAAACAGGAAGCGGAAAAACTATTGCATTTCTGTTGCCCATGTTCAGACACATTATGGATCAGAGAGCGTTAGAAGAAGGAGAAGGTCCCATAGGTACAAAGCTTTTATTTTCAAAATTGGTATTTAAAGAAATGAAAACTCAAGCATACGCTTTAGAAGGGTCTTCAGTACTTCTCTTGGTTATAGGGAGGAATGCTTACTTACTAATGTCCATTAATGAGTGGCTTTTTAAAAATTTAGTTAATGATCACCATGCTGTTTAATGTTGTTTGTGATCACTGTGCTATCTAATGTTGTTTCAGGAGCACTTGCATGTCTGTATATCTGGAAGGGCGACCTTACTCATTTGATTTTGAAACTTTGGCCAGAGTTCCACCCCATCCTCATACTGTCTCAACTCTCTTTTTCTTGAAATTACGTATTTAAAAATACATATAAGTGAATTATTGTAAACATCACTAAAAAAGATTAATTTTTATCGTATAAATAACAACATCTCTCATATTACAACATATGATGAAAATGCTTCGCTTTTCAGCTGTCATTATGACACCTACTCGCGAGCTGGCTTTGCAGATTACCAAGGAGTGTAAGAAATTCTCAAAGACACTTGGACTTCGAGTTGTCTGTGTTTATGGAGGAACAGGAATCAGCGAACAGGTACGCAAAAGACGTGCCTTCCTTGTCAAATAATTCTTGAACTTTATTAGCTAATGTTACTTTTGCAGTGAATTTGGTTCCTTTCCCAGAAATCCAGTACATTTGCAGTCTTCGTTATGGATTTTCTCTGCATGAATGGTAGTAATGCAAAAGCTTAAGCTTTTGCACGTAACTTAAACTTAAACATACTGATCTTCTTGAAAATTCTCAAGTGTGGTCCTTAAAAGTTTCAGACTGTTTCTTTTTATGTATGTACTGAGCATGGCGGTAATTAAACTATTAGTGCGATGTGATACTTTGAAAGTTAGTGAGAAGATATATTTTTATGCGAGTTCTCCTCAAGATAACAGAAGCCAGAAAATGTTAACTTTGGTTTGTTGCATTACCAAATATTACATGTTAGAGTAAGTTAGAGACTAATTTCAAGGGGTCCGTCTCCACCCCCTCCCCCTGGTTTATGGAAACAACATCTGTGACTGAACATGGCTTATTTAGCATCAGTTGTCCCTAATATAACATGTGACATTTCTTACAAGCCCTTAACTGTATAGAAGTCATATCCCCATTACAGCTACTTCCAGTGGTAGTAACTTAGGTTGTCAGAGGTTAGTCTTGTGGAAAGCAAAGTTTTCCAAAGACTTAAAGAAATTGCTAAGTAAAATCTTCACATAAGCAATTCGCATTAGTAGACAGCTGTATTACAGTATGTTGTTTCCTTTTTTGCAAGGTGATACATGTTTTTTAAAAAAAACCCACAAAGCCATAAACCACTAATAATTTGTTTCCTATGTTTTAAAATCAGATAGCTGAACTCAAAAGAGGTGCTGAAATTATTGTTTGCACGCCTGGACGTATGATTGACATGTTAGCAGCTAACAATGGTGAGTAGAAAACCTTTTCCTACGGAGAATTTTTTTATATTTGTTGTGTAATTCTAACAAATTCAAAAGATCATGTTTTTTGATAAATGGTCGTATGGAATTTTCTTATATCTCTTCAGGCTGCACTATCTAGCTATTGAGAATATATAGCACTAATGATAGGTTTAATCATATATCGTTTTGACTTTTTTGGGGAGGACAGGAAATACTACATTCTTGAAGAGTTTCTGAGAATGTTTATCGTTGTTAAAGTGTGCTGGTCCAAATTTTTTAACTTCAAGTCCTTTAGATAAAGGTTGTATAACAGTTGCTTATTCTGTCTGCCCATTGCTCCTTTATTATTGTTAGCGTAGCTCAGCAGTTACCCGCTTGTACTTAAGAGCATCTGACTCTGCCTTTATCTGTTGGTTTTAAAAAACAAACAGACAAAGAAGCCCTCCCTAAATAACTCTTTGAAAGTAAAAGAACTGACCTTACATCAAATATTCAGCTTGATTAAACTGAGACACTGCAGCTTTAAGAGGTTTTGTCCTAGTGTAACCATTGCATGCTTATTAGATAAAGTTTTATTATTAAATTATTCCACATCAAAACCTCTACTAAACTGTTGACATTATTTAACTTCTGTGGAAAAAGTACCTTCAAGACATATAGAACTGGGCTTCCAAGACTTAAATCGTCAAAGGTAGGTACATTAATGCTGTTCCCAAGTAATTTTACAAAGTTATTATTTGGGGATGAAAGTGTTAAGATGTTAAATAGTTATGTAGGTTTTAAGAAATGTTTATTTTGTTCCTTAAGTATGAATTCCGTATCTTAAAAAAAAATGCAGTGCTAAATCTCTAAAAAAATAATTTGAGGATTCAGCTACAATTTGCTGAAGCTGAAAGGACCAAATTCTACTGTAGTTTGATAGGCACAAGTCTGAGCGATA
Organism: Pelecanus crispus; assembly: GCF_030463565.1. Lineage (NCBI taxonomy): Eukaryota > Metazoa > Chordata > Aves > Pelecaniformes > Pelecanidae > Pelecanus > Pelecanus crispus. The sequence continues at coordinate 3,895,531 of NC_134650.1, forward strand.
GCTATAGAAAACGTGAAAGATCTGTTCCGTTCTGAGAGCATTTGACAGTGTCACTCCACAGTTGTTTGGAACTGAATGTGCTCACATGTTTATATCGTTTGAGAATATGATTCCTAAATCCCTTGAGTTAAATCCTTCTCATGAAAGGGAATTTCTTAGCTATTTGTTTGGGAAGGGTGCTAATTATCCTGTCCATCATAATTTCAAAATGTTCACAGACGTACAACTTACTTATTTTTGTTTCCAGCTGTCCCAGAGTTTGGGGTGGTTCTTAATTTTAAATTTAGTAGTGTTACTGGGTAGGTTTTGATCTTTGTGTAATCATTTTGAAAAGACTGCTTACTCTGTTTTATGCGTATTATTAGCTGTTACCTAGAAGTAGTGTGATTATCCTCAAAGAGTTATTTCTAGCTCCAAGGAAGCATTACAGATTATATGTATAAAAGGAATTTTTCTGAGGCTGCAACAGTTAGCACTGGACTTTGCCTTCCACACATGCGCTGTAATCTCTAATATGTTTTTTTCTAGGTGGCGCTGTCAGATAATGGCTGATGTGGCTCCTTGCTTCATCTCAGTCTTAGTTTTATGATGTGTTTTGGCGAGGGCAGTTTTCTGAATTTTACAGGTTCTTCTGGCCCTCTGATGGTATGCAAGAGAAGAGTTTGACAAAATAAAGGGCCTTGTGCATACTTACACATTTCCCAGAATGTATATGTGATTAAAATGAGAACATTAAAATTCACATTTAGTGAATTTTTTAAAAAATTAAGTAATGTCTTTGTTAGAAGATAGTGAGACTATATAACATTTAAAAAAAAAATATTCCTGAGGGAAACTAGATTTCCATTTGATTTTGTTTACCATGTGTTTTTTCCTCTCCTTTCACAGGTCGGGTGACAAATCTCCGCAGAGTCACATACGTTGTACTTGATGAAGCAGACAGAATGTTTGACATGGGTTTTGAGCCTCAGGTAATTAACGACATGAGCGATATTGCCACAAGACGTTATTTTCCACTTAAAGGGTTTTGCAATGCTACGTTATTATTACATTGCCAATGAGCGTTCAAAAAGATGTGCTACATACGGACAACAGTTTAAACTGACTCTTTAATTTTTCTGTTACCCTCACATGCTTTGTTTTCAATAAATTCTTGCATAGTTTAGATTTTTCTCCAATATATGTTTTTGGGGTTTTTTTGGGTGTTTTTTTTTTTTAACACACTTGTTTTGGATACTTGTGGCCATGTTGTAGCCCTGTGTAATCCCTTGGTGCAGGTGTCATTAGCAGCTGTAGCCTGCTTATAAAGTCTTTGACATCTCCTGGCAATGTCCTGCAGGAGACAGGAATGAAATGTTGGAAATGTTGGTGACGAATTACTTGCTGGCAGCTTTGGACATCCAGGACTCTTTCAGTTGTCATCAGGCTATATTGTCTTCCAAAATTAGGAAAACTCCCTTATTTCGTCTCTTGAGCTGTAGTGTCTCTGCTGCATGTGTTAAGATTTCTGCTGGGCTGTTGCCGGGTTGCATATTGCCACTCAACGTCCTTTCGAGTCCAGCAGGCTTTGCCCGTCTCCCGGTGCCAGCACCTAGGTCCCGTGAGCAAATCTGTAAAGAAATGTTTTGTAGTCTGTGTGTAGTGCAGATACCACGTAACTTTAAAGATGACAGCACTGTATGTGTATGGAGTTCACTTAACAGCACTTGGGTATTAACAGGGAATGTTCTCTTGAACCAGGTTATGCGCATTGTAGACAACGTCAGGCCTGATCGTCAGACTGTCATGTTCTCTGCTACTTTTCCCAGAGCTATGGAGGCATTAGCTCGGAGAATCCTAAGTAAACCTATAGAAGTGCAGGTTGGAGGCAGAAGCGTTGTCTGTTCTGATGTGGAGCAACATGTTGTGAGTATCGCATATCTGCCTCGCTTATCTTCTTGTTTGCTTGCAAAAGGCTATTTCCAGCAATATTGAATATAAACCAATATACCCACAGAGCTTTTTTTTTTTTAGAAGTGTAGTGACCTTATTAAACATGAACTCAGAATAAACTAACATCCTAATCTGCAAATGCATTGCAATGACTTGGTTTTTAAAAACTTGGTTTTATACTACTAAGCTGAACAACAGTTTTGCCACTAGCTGTGGAAACAGCCTGAAAAAGTCATCTCCTGTTCCTGATTTTTTTTTTAATGCACCCTGAATGTGTTTAATGACTTAAGATACAATTTATACTCTTTCTACTTTGCTTTTGTATGTCTTTTTCCAGATTGTCATAGAAGAGGAGAACAAGTTTTTGAAGTTACTGGAGCTACTGGGACACTATCAGGAGAAAGGATCAGTTATCATATTTGTAGATAAACAAGAACATGCTGATGGGTTGTTGAAAGATTTAATGAGAGCCTCTTATCCTTGCTTGTCTCTTCATGGAGGTAATCTGCAATCTTAAGTATTTATATTAACAACTCCAAACTAGAATGTTGGTATTCAGTAGCTACAAGGAGAAGTTACTTAGTTTCAATTATTATTTCTTCCTAAGCAGGCTTTGCTTTATAATTGGGAAAGATATTTGTCTCTTATTTTGAATTAGACATGATAGTTTTCCATAATTGCTCTTTATGGTTCCCAGTGAGATGTCATCAGATGCCAAATCTTGTCTCTGTACAACAAGATTGTTGCTGAGAGTTAACACCTCTCAGGGAATATTACTAACTACTTGCTATGGTAGAGTAGTGAATGCCACTGGGGGAGTATTGTATGATATTTTTACTTGAGATTCCACAATAATAGCAGCTGTTGTCTCACTTTTCTGCCATCAAGTAGTAATATAACAGAAGTAGTTTAGTAGCAAGAGGAGGAAATCTCTTTAGAGTGTTGTCCATCCCAGAGTATTTTAAAACTTTCTATATATAATGCTCTTAAAAATACAGTAACCAATAAGTACAAAACCACCGTTCATTTAGTGCAACAATGGAAGAGGGAAAAATATTCTCGTTCTTCTGAGACTTCTATTGCCTTTAGAGAACAGACAAAGCCTCCAGATGAGGTCTCAGTTGAATATAAGAAGTAAAATAGAAAATCCTATTAAAGAAACTTTTGAGGATCTTGGTGTGGGAAAACATCTTTTTGTAGTGGAAAAATCCAGAATAACAACACTTTTCATAATAGACTAAGAGATTTCTTATTCCAGCTAATGTAAGTTGCCTGTAAAAGTGTGAAAGTACTGAAATTTTATTTGCATAGGCTTTCGGTTGGTTGAAGTTGAAGGGTGTTTTGACCTGTGTACAAATTCTTTTGGCTCGAAGCAGAGCTTGATAATTACCTGTTTTGTCTGGTTTCTTTCAGGTATTGATCAGTATGACAGGGACAGCATAATTAATGATTTCAAGAATGGAATTTGCAAACTTCTGGTGGCCACATCTGTGGCAGCAAGGGGCTTGGATGTAAAACAATTGATGCTGGTGGTCAATTACAGCTGTCCCAACCATTACGAAGATTATGTGCACCGAGCAGGCCGAACTGGACGAGCCGGCAATAAAGTATGTATAATCAGTTGCCTGTTTTGGTTATTACTGAATTTTTTTCCTTATTTATTGCTTGATCAAGGTATTCCCAAGGGGATAGCTACAGAGGGAGCAGTTTACATCATTAGTTGGAAGAGGGTTTTCCTTTAGAGTGCATCTAAGGTTTTTGAGTGATCATGTGTAAAATACATTCTGAATTTTAGTATTGTGAAAGTTGGAACTTACATGTTGTTCTGACGTATGAATGTTCTTTTAAATCCCATTTGTGGCTGAAAGTTTGGGTGTTTTTCACTGTTGGAAATGCGCCCTACTGAATTTATAAGATTTTTATTTTCCAAACTTTTAACCGTGACAAGATTGAAAGGAAGGACTTCAGTTTGCACCATCTGTGGTTGATTATCTCTGTATCAGCTTCCTGGGAAATCACATTATTCATTCTACATTCCCACTAAAAAAAGTTTATGCGTCAAAATCACGGTTACTTTTGTTGTCCAGAACATCATCTGCGCAAGGGTGCTTCAGTAAATTTAGAGATAAAGTGTCTTTAGAGATTTTTCTTTATTATCTTTTAAATTAATTTTGACCAGGGGTATGCATATACGTTCATTACTGAGGATCAGGCACGGTATGCTGGTGATATCATTAAGGCTTTGGAATTGTCGGGGAATCCGATTCCTACTGATTTGGAGAAGCTCTGGGCTGACTTCAAAGACCAACAGAAGGCTGTAAGTAATTCTTTCTTCTGTAGTGGGCTTTGGTGTGGGTTTAATGCGTATGCACGTGGGTCCAGTTGTATAGCATACATACATGAGTCATCTCGCTGATTTCATTGAGAACACATACGTGTGCTTAGGTAAGTGTGTAAGTGTTTTCAGGATTGGGTCTTGAATGTCATTTACAGGACTGTTCTTGAGAATTTAAATGCTGTTAATCTCGTATGTGATAGAGAAATGCCTGCTGTATAAGGGGCACTTTGGCTTTTATCAAAATTCACGTAAAAGATAATGAAGTTCTTTCACAGAATTTGTATTATTATTTCTAGAGCTCTCGCCATCAGAGGATCTTGCTCATGCTGAGAAGAGTGACTTTGGAGTTTTTCCAATATAAAAACTGGAGGGTTTTTTTTTACTGCATTTGAAAAGCATTTAAAATGTATACTTACAGAAAATCCCACTACTGCATTGTTTCTATCTGCTGAATTAACATAGCTTTTTTTATTACGCTTCATTGTAAAATACAGTTTTTAAAATTTGAAGAGCTTTTTAAATGTGCTAGGATTTGCTTTTTAAAATCAATAACTTCAAAATTATTTTTATAATTTTATAGTTATTTTATGACTATCAGAATCGGGATTTTAAACTTCTAAGTATGAAAGTGTATGTGTTTGGTTTTGTTTTCAGGAGGGAAAGTTGATTAAAAAAAGCAGTGGATTCTCTGGCAAAGGTTTTAAATTTGATGAAACAGAACAGGCTTTGGCGAATGAACGAAAGAAGCTACAAAAAGCAGCTCTTGGCTTGCAAGATTCAGATGATGAAGATACAGCTGTTGATGTAAGCACCTGAAAATAAGATTTAAGTTGCTTAAGGATTTCCAATACAGTTGTTTTTTCCCCAGTAGGTTACATAACATGTTGCAGAATGCATGGATTTTGTAACTCCATGTCCCACACTGCTGACTTAATTAGTTAAATTCCATGAGTAGATCTGTATGTATTCTTTTATATCAAAGATATATAGCTCTGAAGATCAAGATCCATGAAGATCTTGAAAGTCTCTTTCTGACTGACTGGTAGTCTATACTTACTATATGTAGTTATGTAAATGTCACAGAAATTCTTTTCTTTGTAATACTAACCTTGCGTAAATGAAATAGGACGATTGCCCTCAATTACAAACGTGTTTTTACTTGCAGTGTTTTAAAGACATTCATAGTAGCATTTTCTATTTCTAAATCCTTATCAGAGTCCTTTCTAAATGTTTGTTAGGCTCCTTTTCATGACCCTGAACATAAACACTATGTTAAAACCTTTTCCTGGTTATTAGATCATCTGTTCCTTTTGTTAAGCTGTAGTTCTGGGCAGGCTTCTACCATTTCTACAAGATTTAATTTTTTAAAAGCATGTAAACTAAATGCACCTCAGTGTTTTCTTTCCTTAGGATGATAAGACTATCTAATGGTAAATGCAGTGATCTAATAATTGTTATTTTCTTTAGATCGATGAACAAATTGAAAGCATGTTCAATTCAAAGAAAAGAGTGAAAGACATGGCAGCACCAGGAACATCAAATGCTCCTACACCATCAGCTGGGAACGCGGAAAAACTGGAAATTGCTAAAAGATTGGCTTTGAGAATCAATGCCCAGAAGAATCTTGGAGCAGAGGCACAAGTATTGGTCCCCTTCCACTTTAAGGTCAGACTCTTTACAGAGCAATTTTTTTCTTTTTCTTTTTTTTTTTTTTTTTTTTTTTCCTTAAATAAAGGTTATTTGATTCTTTGTTCTGTGGCTGCCATTTTATTTAGTGTCTCTGCACACTAATAACATGCTGCATTATTTAGCTCATTTCTGCTGGGCTAAGTCAGTTCTAAGTTGCAGGATTTGTAATTGAGCTAATATGATAATAAGATTTAATACAGAATGGGAAATGCTTTGTCTGTCCTGGCAAAGAGTTAATTCATTACTGATAAAATGACATAATTAGGTTTTGTCAGCTTTAGCAGAGTTGCAGGACATCTTTCTCCGCTGAAGCATGGGATATACAGTCCATTTAGACTTAGGTTAATGTGGTCGGGAATGTCCAAAGGTACTTTGAGCTGAACATACAAAGACCAGTAAGATCTCTTCTATGCAGGTGTGAGGGGAGTTATCAAGAGGAAGGAAAGAAGAGAAAGAAGTTTGGAGAATGTATTTGTTATGTGGACAATTATATAACACAGAAAACTTTAATGAAACCCTTGTTGGTGTATCTAGGACTTCTTTTGGCTACCTTGTTCTCAGCTTGGACCTGGTTTTTTTTACAGGATGTGATGCAGCAGGCTACAAATGCTATCCTGAGAGGAGGCACGATTCAAGCTCCTACTGTATCTGCCAAGACCATTGCAGAGCAGCTGGCTGAAAAAATCAATGCTAAGCTCAATTATGTACCCATAGAGAAGCAGGAGGAGGAGAAGCAGGATGGAGGACAAAACGAATCCTTTAAGAGATATGAGGAAGAATTAGAGATCAATGACTTCCCACAGGCAAGTAACTGTTTTGCTATAATCAAGTGTAAATGACCATTATTTAACAAAGGCTATCTTCATAGCTTAGACTATGATTATAGCAATAAAATATTTTGTCTCTATTTCTTATCATACCTAATTGAAATTACCACATTATCTGTGACTACTTCTCAGTTTATAGATACACAATGTTTTGGACGTATTCCAGAGTATATCAGGAAAACAAGCATTCCTTATCATACAAACATGTCTTCACCCTCTGCCACTGACTTTTCTCGTATCCAAATCTTTGACACTGTCTGGCATTTTATTTCAAAGGCCATACTACTATGACTGATACGGCTCTTTTGCCTTTTTTATTACCTGAGTATTTTTGCTATTCAGAATACTGCTGCTCTAGTCTACCTCATCTGTTACTTTTGAGGTTTTATCTTGCACGGTATCAAGCACAAATTCCTTGTAGTTATCTTTGAGGTTCCACCCAGGTTTGCCTTATTTTATCAAGTTGTTGTGTTACCCTTCCTTCTCAGAAATCCTCTTAATTCTTATCCTTAGCGGTTTCTCATTCATAGAACATGTTCTAGATTTTATAATTTTGCTAAGGATCCTTCTAACCCTTCAAGGATACGCTTGCTAGGTACAAAACATTGCCTGCTCATAATGGCTAGACAGGTGACCATTCTGTTGTCTGCATGCGTGTGCCTGCAAATAAACAAATTGTAAATCTTTAGATTTTTTTTTTTTTTTTGTAGACCTGCACTAGAAAAAACAGCTCTCTTCTGATCTTCTTTTTGTTCTTCAATATTTTGTAATATCTTCTCGGAAACACTGATGCCTATATAGCAATTCATCAGTGAGAATCGTCACTGCTCATTATGTCCCTGGAAAATCTCTGTAAGGGAGAGGGACTCATCTTGTAACATATGCACATGCAATACTGAACGCAGTGCAGATCTGAGCTGACAGAGTTAGAGTAAGATAAAATGATCACCTAAAGCAAGAATGACAGCTGACTGTGTAAGCTGGTTTTTATAGAAGTGCTACACAACCATTCCATACCATCATGTGAGCTGTGAGATACACACAGGGTAACCTTCCTGATTGTGGGTGCAGTCACTTCTGAGAGTCACATTAGCGCTGAGAAGGTACCTCTTGTAGAGAGAATACATAACAGGCAAAATTTTGGTCCAGGAACATACAACTTGCCTTTAGAGGCTGTATTCCAAAGTTGGCTTCTGGAAAAGCAGTGGTTTAAGGTAGGATATATGGTAGGTTTGCTCAACTTACCAGAACTGAGAAAAAAACAAACAGGGACTGGAAGGGATCGTTCTTCCCGTCAGAAATAGCTTTGCCTTCACGCCAGGGCAGCATGAGCTTCTCCGGTCTTGTCCTGAGTCCTCTAACTCTGAATGCCAGACCTCACCACGACAGAAAAATGGTCTCAATCTACAAGTAACTGCCAACAATCTACTAGATACTTTCTAGTAATTTCATTGTCTAAATTAATGGGATGCATTTATCATAATGAAGTATTTTTGAGGGTATTGTAGAGATTTGGGACAATTTTTACCAGGTTCTGAAAAACAACTGACAGTGTTCATTCCTTAGGCTTTATTTATGGAGATTTTAAGGTTTACTTATTTTTGTCTTTAGCTGATGAACTTTGCAGAAATACACAGCATTTATTTTGTTAAAGGGAAGTACTTGCAGCCATTAACGGTATATGTTTGCCCTTGAAGTCTGTTCCTGTACAAGAAGTGCTAAATAAAATACTTGAGTGCTGCTTCAGAAAATCACAAGAAAAAATTACAAGTTTTAAACTTTCAGTGTAGCAAAATGGAAGGTCATTTAGAGTTCTTGCTTCAGTAGTGCTATGCATTCATTCTGTTTTCTCCTGCTTCTATAACTTTATCTCGTTGACACAAGAGGCAGATTTTTTTAAATAAAGTTGCATCAAAATAACTGGCTAAAATTTCAATATATGTTTTTAAAGTAGAATGCCGTGACTGATTTTCTTTCACAGTGTAGTGGTTGTCTTGTTTGTCTAATATGTCACCTAACCTTTGGACTGCCATTTTGTGTGATGCCTTTCTCCTTGTTGATCCTCCCATGTCCTTTACCTTGCAGACTGCCAGATGGAAAGTTACCTCCAAAGAAGCGCTCCAGAGAATCAGTGAATATTCTGAAGCTGCTATTACAATCAGAGGAACTTACTTCCCTCCAGGCAAAGAACCCAAGGAAGGAGAACGAAAGATTTATTTGGCGATAGAAAGTACGTATTCTTTTTATAGATGTTTCAATGAAAGATATGACTCTAGTTTTTTAATTAGACATGGAATCTCTGTAGTCAATGTGTCTGGATGCTCGGTTACAGACCCACTGTAGTTACTTTGCAAATTAATATAATCACTAAAGAAACACTTGTTTATCTCAATACACTTTGTCAAATGATTCATAGGGATCACAGAAGTGTGTCTCCTGAGAAGACTGTCCCGCCACAGAACAACAGCAAACGTGTGTGGAATTAGTTTGGAGGAGAGGGAGAGAAAAGGGGGGGGGGGGGGGGGGGGGGGGGAATACCAGAATAAGCACAAAGATGTCTGTGCCAGTGTGAAATAAGGAAGAAAAGGGAATTGTGTGGGGTTTGGCTGTTAAAGGTGGTAGAGATTACATCAACTACTACAACAGAAACATTGCAGATCTCATGATCGTTGAGTAGAGTTTTTCTCAAAGAAACCTCTAATCCTAGGTATTTCTGAATAGTGTAATTTATGACTGGTTTAAGTATCTTCCTTAAAACAGAACACAGTCTAGCTGTGGCAGTCTATACAATACTAGAGCGTTCTTCAGCAAATAGTTGAGGCTATTCAGCAAGTTTTACAGTGTTTCTGAAAATAGCCAGCAGTGTTTATTCTGTAGGCTTCATATAAAGTGTTTAAGATGGTAATTTTTTTTTTTTTTTGGTCTTCAGGTGCCAATGAACTGGCTGTACAGAAAGCAAAGGCAGAAATCACACGACTTATAAAAGAGGAGCTCATCAGATTGGTGAGTGAAATATCCGGAATGCAGAGGGAAAGTGCCTTAATTTGTGTTTTATACGTTTGATTTCTACAAACGTTGACACTCTGGCATACATTTTTATTAATATCAGGGACTGGAACTTACAGATCTCAAAACCACTGTTTTGTTGAACAGCCTAGAAAATATGTTCCTGTGTTCAGTCAGCCAGACACAGGGCTATTATCCAGCCAGCAGATGGAGATAACACATTAACAGAGCTTTTTCACCGAAGACCCCTTACCGAGTTAGGTCCAAATGCATTTCCTAATTTCAGCACCAGCAGGCAGGGGGGAGGAGAATTATTCCCTTCATTTTAATACTTTATATGTGTTGAGAGATGTATTTTGCCGTAGCTTTACGGCATAGCCAGCTAATAATCAGCTGTGTTCAGCACGGTCTGTTTTCAAGTAAGATATTGTCTTGAGAAATCGTGTTTTGAATTCTCTGGTTGAAGAAACCCTGGCTTTCTCTAGAATAACCTTCAGTGCTGCTACCTTAGACTTGACAGTGTCTTTGGCTTTTTCTCCTAAGTAGCCTTTCAAATCAGCAGTCAGTTCCAGTGGTCTTGCTGAGCCATTATTGATAGCTTTGTTTCTTTTTCAAAATTGTTGACCTCACCATAAAAATGTTTTCCAAGGGAAGGAGATTGCTGAGGAACTGCTTATTCACATGTAACGTGGATTTATTGTTTGTGGGGTTTTATTGCAATTCGCTTGTCCATTTTCACTTTTAACTGTGATTATTCTCTCCTTTATTTGCAGCAAAATTCATACCAACCAACCAACAAAGGAAGATACAAAGTTCTATGAGTATTTGGAGTTACCTGTCTGCCAGTGGCTGGTGCGTGAAACTTTGTGGCTTCTGTTGTTTTTGCTGTTTACACTGCTTATTGTAAATTAAGAATTTTTTTATTTTGTCTTTGCGGACATTTTTTAACAGAAAATTGATACTTGCTGAAACATCCTAATCCTCTCCACTAAAGTTATCAGTCTTAAAGCAGACCAGTTTTGGCGGAGCATGATTTAATTTAAAAGTGCGGTTTATATACTTTTAATCATAAAGAATATAAAATAAAACAGATTTTAATTTTCCTGACAGACTATACTGTTAAGTAAATTAAACAATGTTGGGATTTGTGTTGGAAATTGTTAGAATGTACCTGCTTCATATTGTGGGGATGGTTCACGCCATATCAGTTTATATTGGAAAAATGACAAAACACCAAAATAAAGGCAGGATTTTCTCCTGATCCATAGCATCTCTCTGGCTGGTTCCGCACACATTCGTTCCCTGTACAAATGTCCCCTTAAGGTCAGAGAGTCTTGCAGTGATCAGAGTAGAGAATTTTATCCAGAAATACTTGAGGTCTGGTTTTAAGATCTTCTTATCCTTTTCACATCCCATTTTGTCTCTATCATCCAGGTAATGGAATAACTCTTTGGGGTTTTTGTAAAGTGAAATGTTTTGTAGTATGAAAAGTTTTCTTGTTTTTTTTTCTAAACATCAGAATTTTAGGATTTGATTTTTTTTCTTTTCCCCTCATTCTTTGGCATAAGAATGAAAGCCTGTTTAGTTTAAAAATGAATTCTCAGAAAAAGAGAAACCTCTTTTGTAATGAAATATGACTTTGTCACTTTTTTATAGTGTTCTTATATACACGTTTAATGTGATCCCCCCCCCAGGGTTGTCGTCTTTATTACTGTTAGGACATGGCTTTAAGTAAAAATGAATAATGATATTTATGAGTGAATTCCACAAATATTGACTATCATTGCAGTCAGTAAGCTATTGGGACAGGCAAGACCTTTCTTTTTGAGGTCTCATCCCCATAACCATTAGTATGCACGATGGACACTTACTACTCTTAAGCATTTAAATTTCCTGTCTACTTATCTGGAGCCTAAGCGGTAGCAGTTTGAATCGTCTCATTCTAGCAGCTGCAAGACTTTTCAAGATGATGACTTGCAAAAGGACTTTTGTAGAAAGCTTTTCTTACCTGACACATTGAGATGTGTCATTTTAAAACAGCTGTGTATATACTGCTTTAACCCGGGTGAAGACAAATCATACAACCTGCATCATGGCTGTATAAATTCACAACTTCTGTTTCCCAACTTCAGGTAATTTTAATGACTATTTCTGTTTACATACAACTGTCTGTTACTCTAATGTCAGTGTACCTCATTTGCAGCTCATTTGCAGTACAGGAGAGGAAAGGAATGATTATACCACCGTAACAGTATACGATTAGGATAAGAACACCCAATTTGCCAATATTAATACACTGAGTAGAACAAAGAGAAGCAGCACAAACAATAACACTTCTCAAAATTTAAAAAAGAAATCTCAAACTAAAGCCCTATGGTTCCCTTTAAATACATCAGGTTTCCTTCTGTTAAGAACTGGGTTTTGATAATGCTTCATACAACTTGTTCATTGAATTGTCTGACTTTTGACAGTGTGCTCCCAGAACAGTGACAGGTTTTGATGTGTTTAATGAAGAGCACTTTCAAGTTTGGACAGTCTGACACTTCACTAAAAATCTTGTTTCAAAATGTTCATATATATATATATATATATAGGTATCTCCTAAAAAAGGCATGATGGAGACATTTTTGTGATTTCCAGCTTTGCACTGTTGGATTTCAGAGATGCAACAATGTATAATCTTTAACTTCCTGGGGTTTTTAAATGCAATGTCAATATTCCTATGTTTTTTAAATTCCAGCAAAAATAAAAAGAATTTCAATGTATATTTTTCAGAAACTGTCTTTCTGAATAGCTCATCTGTTTTCTGCACTTACATTGCTTCTGTGTTTTTTTGCTGTGCCAGTTAACCTTGTACTTTTTGAAGGAGGGTGACGTGCAGTAACTAGTGCTTGCGTTTTTCTGCTAGAAATGCAATGAGGTGCAGCTCAGGCTCAGTTAAGAAAGCTGCAGTGAAGGTGTTTGGATACATGAAAAGAGCAGCGAAATGCATATAAGCCAGAGGAGGAGAGACTCTTGAATTAACGAATACACAAGGAAAAAAAAAAAAAGTGGAAACGAGAATACAAGCTGGGAGAAGACACAATTAAGTAATGAAAAATGTTATATTTAGTTCTTTCCAAGTGTGTCCATGGATAGAGACAAGTTTTTTATAAACATCAGAGTTTGGCTGCTTTCCAGGGAATCTGCCCTGCATGGATTCCTGTCACCAGTTGTTGGAAGAGCACAGGGATGCTGTATTTCTTGGGGCTTTTTTTTTTTGATACACTTAAACAGAGCTTGTTCTGTTACCTGCCCAAGGTGATACACTGCCAGCTTTCTAGGCTGCCTTATGCTTTCAGTGCTTGAGTACAGTGGTGTTTTGGGTGGGTGATATGAGCATTGGATACTGGATCATGAATGAGTTTTTGCTTGCGTTTCGCAGTAATGCAGCCTTGTCGCGCAGTGGTGGTGGTGAGTGGTGATGCTCTGGGGGTGTTGCTGTTCTCAAGGAACGGGACACCGGCACTTCTAGCTGGCAGCGAAGTAGGAGAGAACTGCTGTGTAGGTGAAGGTCTGTGAATCTGGAAGAGATGGTGAACGCTGGGCGCGGCTGGAGGCAGACAGGGAGCCCGGCATCACCGTTTTCCATGGCCCCAGCAGGTCTGCGTCGGAGGTTAGGGGAAGGAGAGCTCAAGACTCGACCGCAGCCCTGCTGGCTCCTTCGTTCTCAGTGCAAGCACGCAGCAAAGAAAGATTCAAACAGCAACAGTCCTCACCACACCGTGAAGGGTTAATAAGCTCTGTGCCCTAGCCAGGAAAACAGGAGCTGAAGACTAAATCCAATGTTCTGTACGGGGGGAAAAAAAAACTCACAGCAAGATGAAAAATGTCTGCAATCACGGTTCAGAATTTTATACTACCCTAACTATTGCACATCGTTGCTACCCCTTGTTTTGTTAAATAGGCAGCTTAAGGCCTACTTTACATGTTAGTCTTTATGCTGTAAAAGTTGTAACCAAGATGTAATGTGTAGATCACAGCCTGGCGTGTTCTGTAGCTGTTCCCTGTCCTGGCTGCTTGAGATTTTACTTGTACAATTAAAGCAGTGCAGTCTATTTAATGTGCATTTGGCTGCTAATTGAATAAAAGATTCTGAGGCTCAAAGTGCCACCTGTAGGAGCTTTTCTCACTCAAGTCTTCCAAGTGGGAGAAGAAAAAATGAAGATTTTTAAGCAAAGCTTTGTTAAAATTCTGCCATTGTAATAGCCAACTATAAAACAAACACTAAAGGCTGGATTTGGGATCTTCCGAAAATAATAAGCAGAAGAATGCTGGAGTCTCAGGGAGGGTGTGCATGTTGGTATTTCAGTCCTTCAGGCATGTTTACATTCGTAAGAAACAGCTGTTAGTTCAGCGAAACTAGGGACAGGGTTAGAGAGACAGGTCTGTGTATCTGCACGCATGGAGCCTGCGTAGCTTGCCAGAATCAGTTTTTAATTTTCTGCCGTGTACACGTACTGTCGACAGCACATTGCTGAACACCTCTATTAAGAAAGCCTTTTCTAAATTTGCCCGAATGCCCTTAAATAGGCCGGTGAGTTTCTTCTCGGTGTGAACGCTGGTGTAAACCAGCCCGCTCGCAGCGAGTTACCGGTGAAGGTCGTGCGCAGCCTTCACTGTACCCGAGCGTGAGCGCCGGGCCCTGCGTGCGCGTTCTGGCTGCCTCACATGATGCTCGAGGAATGCACTTTCCTTTGATTATTTTTCTTGACCCAGATCTCTTCCAAATATGGTCTCAGCTTAAACAAGTTTGTGTTCTTACAGCTCGGGCGTTTGCAGAAGAAATTCTGGCTTTCAGCTAACTGTGGCTGTATGGGGGGAGTAGAGGCGGAGAACAACCTAAAAATGTACAGAGAAAAGGCACACAGCTGGACTCAAATTTGTCCCAAAATGTACATTTTGTAAAATGTTTATACAGTGCTAGGCAGGAAGATTTGTTTTCATAATTTTAGCTACAGTGGAAACAATTGTTTTTAAATAAGTGACCATTAGTCTGAGTGACTGCCACCCAAACATTGCTTCTCTGAGACTTCTCATCTGAAACAGATTTAAATATTTTTCTTTAGTCAAACCGAGAGATACAAAATTGTCAAGCTGACCAGCATAAGCAGAGGTAAATTAATTAGTATCTGAGAACTAAGCGGTTCTAGTGAGCTAAAAAATTATTAATAACCTGCTGTGGAGTGAGCATATGATTCTTAAGTTATTTTATACTTTGGCCGTTCTAACTACAAAGTTTATCATCACAAACATGTTTCTCAGAACAATAAATAACCACTGGGCAACTGTTCTGAAACTAACTGCTGAGCAAGGAAAACGTTACACTTGACAAAAATCCTTAATCTTAACTAAAACGTACATTTCCTCTGCCTGTGCATGTTAGCAAGCAAGTGTATTTGCAGAAATTGCTCCAGTAATTCATACTTTGATAGGAGGTCATGGCACTTACGGTCCTGAATCCTCCTGGCTTACTCGGCATGCTGTGTAGCTGAGGACCGGGGAGAAGCTCCTGCGTTGGCAGAAGGAGGAATTTATGCTTTTAGCCCCTTCCTCTCCTTGAAAATTTAGATCCACCGGTGAGATGTCCAGTGAGGGAGAAGGAGAATAGGACTTTGCAGCCTGGATGTAGGGAGGGGCAGCATTTCATTGCATCCCTTACCATACAGATAATTAGTTGTAACCATTTGTTATTGCTAGTGAGAGCAATCCTTTAGAGAAGGGAACAAGGGAAGCAGATTCATCACCTGACGAACGGCCGTGCTTCAGGCCCTGGGGAGCTGTCACAAAACAAGGCAGCCGCAGACCAATTTATCTTTTGTTTGGTTCCTGTTCTTATTAGCGCAGCGTGCAGATGAAGAAACCAGACCCCATTGCTACCAGATTAATATTTGAGCGCTGTGGGCACCGGAGCTGGCTCGTGCGGCGCGGGTTTGCCTGGAGCACGATACGGAGCCGTGACAGGGCCAGCAGCCGCACGGAGGCACGTCCAGCTCCAAGGTCAAGCGTTTACATCTCGCTCTGCCGGCGATAGCCTCGACGACAGCCCGATTCAGGTTTCACAGCGTCTTGGGATGGAACCTTGCGCTGCTTCACGTTACAAGTTCACTCCTCTCTATTATCTGACCACTTCTGCGTTCTGTCGAGATCACGATTTCTTCTAGATAAATCAGGAGCCTGAGCCCGGCCTGACTTCCACCACCTTCCAGACTAAGACAGTAAAAGTTAAATAACAGGATACCAAAGACATATCGAACTCTACCGCTTTTGATTGGCAGCAGCATTTCCAACAAGAGTTAGAAACAGCAGAAAGATGAGGTTCGTAAATAAACTGAATCATTTGCTAAATTAAGCTAAATAAATGCTGCTTTTCCCTGCTGCTTTCTTATATTGCAAATGAGGATTCCTGCATGCATTAGGAAGCACTGGCAAAAAAACGAGCCGTCGTCTTGGCAGGATGTTTCACAGCAATTTTCGGCCCAAAGAGCTCCAAGTATTGTAGAAATGGAATATCACAGGGTTGGAGTACAGCAGTCAGCTCCCCAAACAACAGCAGGAGAGGCAAATATTTAGAAAGACAGAATTAGCCATTTGTAAAAGCTGCATGTTCTTTTTGCCTGGTCTTTCTTGCTTTTATTTTCCAAGACCTCATCTGAATAACACAGAACACCTTTCGGACTCTTTCAGATGTCAGTCATTTAAGGACTTAGGTGCTCATTTAGACCCTGCGATTTGAAGGTGTATGTGCTACCGTCTTATCGATGGCCCAAGGGTGCTCACAGAGGGCAGGAAGGTTTGGATAGAGTATACAGTGACACTGATGCTGTTACAGTCATTAACAAATGTGGATTAAAAAAAAAAATCTGTTGGTCATAGCCTTCCACAGTGGGCTGTCATATTGTTTCACTAAAACTGACCTTGACGACAGGAGGTCAGGTTGTGAAAAGTGCTGGGCACTTAAAATTCCTGTTTCTGTGGGATCTCTTGAAGTTGCTGTTCCCACTTGAAGCCTTTTTTATAGTAAAGTGCCATTGCAATACCTGCACTCTTACTCAACGCTGTAGAATGCAGACGGATGAAATAGGGCAAAATCTTTAATAGTCGGCGGTACTTCATTGGAGCTGCTGCTGTAAGACACGAGTGGCTAACGGTAGATGGACTCGAGCCCGCGTGTTATGTTGGAAACGGCTGCCGTCTTCATTGCAGTGTCAGCAGTGAAAGAGAACTAACCTAACACATTATTTTAATACGGTCCTAAAGCTTGATTCTTCTGTAATGGATTGCAGCGTGTGTACTTTTGGGGCAGAAAGTGTCGCACCCCCCATGCAATTGAAAGTAATGGAAACACCAGGAATCCTGATTTTTCATGAACATGCTTAACCCTTTGGAGTATTTCAAGTGTTGAGGATGTGTTCTAGGGAGTTATTTTACTGCACGATAAATCAGGGATTTATCCTTCAGAGCTGGAGGTGAAGATGGATGTGAATAGTGATATTCATGAGGTGGAGAAGAACATGGATGGCGGCTAGTGATGTTCATGAGGTGAAGAGCATGGCTGGTTTTTACTTTCATTATAAATAATCCAGCCACCAAGCCAGGAAACATGAAATTGCTACTCTCCCCTTAATTGGTTTAGTGGTGGACTTGGTAGTGTTAGGTTAATGGTTGGACTGGATGATCTTAAAGGTCTTTTCCAACCTAAACGATTCGATGATTCTATGATGACGGCCCAGCGCTGGCCCTGCTGCTCGGCAAACGACGAGGCCAGGCTGAGGGAGCTGGGGGTGTTCAGCTGGGAGAAGGCTGAGGGGAGACATTACTGCAGCCTTTCAGTACTTAAAAGGGGGCCTGCAGGAAGGATGGGGACAATCTTTTTAGCAAGGCCTTGTGACAGAATGAGGAATAATGGATTTAAACTCAAGAAGAATAGATTTAGACTAGACATAAGAATTTTTTACAGTGAGGGTGGTGAGGCACTGGCACAGGTTGCCCAGAGAGGCGGTGGAGGCCCCATCCCCAGAACCATCCCAGGCCAGGCTGGACGGGGCTGTGAGCACCCTGGGCTGGTTAAAACTGTCCCTGGCACTGCAGGGCTGGGCTGGGCTGGGTGGGCTCTGAAGGGCCCTGCCCACCCAAAGCACTCCATGATTCTATGAAACGTTCCTCTGCTCCCCTGTCCTGTCACATCATGCTCAAGGCTGCTGCGCGCCGACCTGCCCGGCAGCCCTGCCTCACCCTAGGTGGGAAGCAAGGAGGCCGGCCTTCACCCTCAGCGCCCCCACCCTCTCCTCGCACCTCCGCCGCCTTCCCGCCCAGCCGCCGCCTTCCCGCCCGCAGGACAAAATGGCGGCGGGCGGCCGGCGGGCGAACGCCTGAGAGGCGGGAGGAGCCGCGCGCCGGCCCCGCCTCCGCGGCGCGGCCCCGCTCGGGAGCGCGCCCCGCCCTCCCGCCCGCGCCCGCCGCAGCGCCGCTCCCTGCAGCTGCCCGGCGGGGTGTGGGGGAGGCGGCCGCTCGCTCCCGCCCGCCCGGCCCGCCCGTCCCGCCGCCCCGCAGGCCGCCCCGATCCCCCTCAGGTAGGTGCGGGGCCGGGGCTGTGTCCCCCGGCCCCTTCTCCGCGCGGTGGGAGGTGGCGGGCGGGCAAGATGGAGACGCGGCCGGCGGGGGAGGGGAGCGGAGCGGAGCGGAGCTCCGCTCCGCTCCCCTCCCCCGCCGGCCGCGTCCAGCCCCGCCGCTGAGGGGGATCCCCCGCAGTGCCGCGGGAGGGGAGCTGCGCCATCGCCGCCCCGTCCCGCTGCCCCCCCCCTCCCCTCCTGGGCCGCACCCCGGGGCCTAGGAGGGGTTTGGGCCAGGCCCTGGTTCTTCCCACCCACGCCAGACAGGTGACACGCGAGGCCAGACCCCCCCCCCAGCACCGCCGTGACCCCAAGCGCGGCTGTGGTGGCAGCCGAGGCAAGGGGGGGGACTGCGCCCCCCCTTTGTCCCCTCAGCTGGCCCTTGGCCTCCTCAGGTGGAGCCGGGCCCCTTGCCTGGCCTCCCCGCTGCGCTCGGGAATCCCCAATTCCCTTCAGCACCCACGGCTCTCCTTGCGTGGGGAGAGCGGATACACAGTGCTTTTTCCTCGGAACGTATTTAGCGTGTGGAATCTTAACGCGTGCCCGCGGTCCATGGGTGTATTGCCTTGACGCACCTAAGCAGTGCATGCCTTCGTTCACCTGCGCGTCAGGGTACCCTCTGATGTGTTCCTTCCGCGCCCTTGCCTCCGAGCAGCACGCGTGTGAACGACGTATATACTCTTGCAGGTAGTTACAGATAGTTTAGTACATCCTCATTTGCACATAGCCCTTCTGGGGTAATTAATTAGTGAATAGTTGCGCCTTTAATTTGCACGCGTTTCTCTCTGGATCTCGCTCTACAGAAAGTCACGGTTATTTTGATCCACGTGGTTTTTATTTTTGTAAAATGAAAGAGTAGGAGGGACGCTCGGTTAATACATTTCTTAAACTGTGGTTTATTTCTATTTCAGTCCTCAGATGCCACAGTTTCTCTTACAACTTTTTGTCTGTACCCGTATCCTTCAGGCTTTAGATGCAACCTCAAACAAAAAAAGTCCCGCGTGTTTGTCCGCTGACCGCTGTTGAACAGATTCAACAAGTGGATTGTGTCTTTCTGCAGTTTAGCATAAGTACGCCGTCGTGGCTGCGTTCGGGAGTGTGGGCAGGTACCCGGAGCCTTTCGCACTGGTCCTGTCGCAGAGAAACGCCGTGGAAGCGCGCATCAGGAAGGAGATGTTCGATCCATCTCTTAAGCTTCAAAATCCTTTTTTTGGGAGGAGGCTAGGGAGAGAGGAGAGGGTAGGTGAGAACACCCACTGAGATGAATGAGCACCGCGTACCTCTCCGAGCTATTGTTCTAGACTACAGCGCGGTCTGTTCCCTGGGGAGAGGAGCGGGTGGGCGAGAACACCCACGGAGATGAATAAGCATCTCCAGCTCCCCAGAGCTGTTGTTCTAGGCTGTGGCGAGGTCCTCTCCTGTTTACCTGGGAATAGCTCCTTGAGGTGAACGGACAATTTCACAAACAGTAATAATCCTTTCTTTATAAAGATCTACCTCTAGCTGCTCCATCATTCATATGCATATTTGGATTGCCTTGAAGTTTGGTAATTACAGAACCACAGAATAATCAGGGTGCAGTTTCACAACCTTACTCCTCTAAGCCAGTCTGTCTGGCCTGATGACTGCCTTGCGTCTGCGCTGCCCCATCCCCAGCTCTGGGTTGGTTTTTTTTTTTTTTTCCCTCCCAATCTCCATTCCCTGTTCTCTGTTTGGGACTTGTCATACGCTTCATTCAGGTCTTCTAAGTCCATTAAGTTGTCGAAAAGTCATCTTTTCAAGGTCTGGTTAGGTTTTTAAGTAACTGGGACCAGGGGAGGGTGGGTCAGCAGCAACCAGCGGGTAACGTGGCTTAAGCTGACCTGGGACCTCAGTCTGTCTCTGTGCTTGTAATGGAAATGCGTTCCATTTCTGTTCCTCTTGCCTCCATGTCAGCCAACTGTTGCTTTTTCTTCCTTGTTGGATTAGTTTTCACCTGGGTCGGATCCCCGGTGTTGATTTGTCCTGCTCTTGCACAACAGTTAGTGTTGGCACAAGGAGCGGGAATGTGGGAGAAGAGGAAAGGGCAAGATTGTCCTATTCAGAAAAAATGCGGTTTCGCTTGATTATGAAAACAAACTGTCAATTGTGTCAGTGTAACTGGAGGTGCACAGTTAATTAGATCATTGACGTGATCTTTCTTAATTTTTGTGAAGCTGGCTTAACCCTTTCCAGTGTCATATTTCTCGTCATTACTGGTTATATGATCTTAATTTTGGGGTGGGAAGAAGTCAGCTGACATTCTTGCTGATGTTGGCATCTAGTGAAACTCTGTCTTAGATACGACTTGTTTTTTAAGGTTAGGGAGCATAACAATTACTTGTTTGCCTGGTTGTGCAATCAAATCGTGAATGATCGCTAGAAGTTCACAGCTTACTTGACGCTTAGCCTAGCTAATGCCTGACAATATCTAATCTTTGTGAGAGCAGCGCCGATCTCTGTCTTTTAACATGAAGATGGTGCTCAGGCTTTGGAGAGCACTGTTCCTCCAAGGGTTTCCGAGTCAAAAGAGTTGAACTCCCGAAGGCACAGAGATGCACCCAGGTTGCAGCTCTCTGGTAAGGAGCAGGAGTCGCAGTCCCCTTGCGAGGGAAGGCTCCCCCTCTGCCTGGCACGTCTGGGGAAGAGGAATTTGAAGGGGGTGGGTATATCTGCTCCAAATAACTCTTCCCTTAACTTCCGTCATGTAAGAAAATGACCCTGGGTCACCAGGGGAAGGACTGTACTTGTAAGTTCTTGTATTGCTTGGGAAACTCGTCATTTCTTAGTCTTTTTGCACTAAGAGTAATTGAGAGAAAAACTGTTTTCGGAATTACATTTTCTCTTCAATTTGCAATTCTCACGTTGTCATGTAGTAGCTCTAGCAAGCCACTGCTGTAAAGAAACTGTTTCTTTTATTTTGGCTGGTTTTAATATATTCTACCTAGTGTCAAATTATGAGAAAAAACATATTATGCAATCAGCTGCGGAAAGTGCTTCGTGAGCACATTTTTGAGAAACTGGTTATCTAACTTCAGAAGTAGATTAGATTTCAAATGTAGGTTCAGGTGTTACGGTGTGTGTTGTGCCACTGCTAGGATTTCATACTTAGTATTTTAAAAATATTTACATTTATGGGAATACTCAAGGTAAGGCGCAACATTGTGAAAACACGCAGTTACGGGTTTTTAAAAATGGGGTGAGGCCCTACTTTAGCAAGAGTTAACGTGTAGAAAAGGAGATGACGATAAAAGGGACACTTGAAAAACATTTAAATTAATGTCGTTCATTCTTTTAACAGAGTGATGAAAGTATTTCTCACACCCGCTCTCTTACGAGGGAAGAGCAGAACCAATACCATATCTGTTGCAATCTCGAAAGGGAAAATATCGCTGCTGCTGAACTCCCCCCCTGCAAAGAAAATGAGCCCTTTGGTATTCCCCAGGGCCTGCAGCCCCTGTGCCGTCGAACGTGGCATAGAGCGTTCTTTATGCAGAGACCTTGAACAGAGCTGGTCCTGTGCTCCACTCCGTCAGTTTTAATTGGTAGAAGCAACGCTCAGAGTACTAATGCAGAAATAATACTTGTAGCTGCTTGTGTTTTTAAGTAGTACGTCATATACTTTGTGTGTGTTGGACGATGATGAAAATGTACGGCTGCAGCCTCCTACAGCTCTGTCAATACTGTTGGAACTATTGCAAGCTCAGCAGGGAAAAACTTCAGAAAAATGAGTGGGTTTTATATACTAACCCTCATGAAAAGCAAAATTGTCCCTGTTGGCGATAGGAATTTACCTTTTCTGGTATTTTTCATTTGAAAAGCTGTAATATACATGTGCTTCCAGTTTTGTTCAGTTTTGCTCTGATTCAAGTGTGTTTTACCAAAAGTCAAAGGCACTTGCTGAGTCGGGTCCATTTTGGTGCTAACCAGGCTGTAGTTAGAGAAGGGTGAGACCAGAGCAGTTGCCTGCTTCTGATGGTGGAATTGATTATTCTGCTTAATGCCGGAAATGGGTCACAGGTCCAGTGCTCAGTGTAAAATATTTAATGAGCGAGTGCCTGGTCCGGCTTGCGTACTTTCTCTGCCCGTGAAAGTTTTCACCTTACCTACGCTGGCAGCTAAATTCTGCCCGTGAAGAAGGCAACGGGCATGATGTTTGAAAGCTAAAGACAGCATTGTGTCACAACCCAAGAGGGTTGTGTTTTTATGTAATGGGAGTCGAGTAGTTTTGATCTTAAAATTTTGTGTAGTGAACAAGACACAAATGGTGATTTTCTGCATAGTTTCAAGCCTAGAGAGAGATGGGCCATGCCAACAGAAGCCTTAGCAGTTATAAGCTAGAACTGTGCAGTATGTTAACCTGTATTTAGGGATAAAAGGATGCACTCTGTCTGTCCAAAACCTGTAATATCACTGGAATTAGGTGAAATTTCTTAAGTTCTGTGCTGCGTCCATATTGCCTATAATACGGTTTCTGTTTCATCTCCCAGCAGCAGAAAGCAAACGATACCACACTTGACTGTCAAATACAAAAAAATCTTAATGACAGCCTCATACATGGTGTATTGACTGACCAGTAGCCTGGCTGTCATCTGAGGAAAACAAAACTTCAAACTCGGCTCGCTAGTGCTAAGGCAGGTTAACTTTGCAGGTACTCAGGAGAGTGGCAGTGCAGCTGTGCTTTAAAAGGAGGGGCCGGTACCATGTCCAGAAATCCCCCTGCAGCAAAGCTTTGCAGATCCCGGGTGGATGGTCCTGTTTCTTTCTTTATTTCTAGCAGTGGTGGAGCTTCCGCACTTCATTGCATGGGAAGCTCTAAAGCTGCCTCTCTTTTCCCAAAGCTAGCTTATCCGGTTGTCTCCTCCCTTCCCTGGCATTTGTATAGAAATAAATTACCAGATAGAAAAGGATCTATACAGAAAATCCTCTACAGCCACTTTCCAGTAAAAATCTTTTTGAAATACGACTGAATTTCATTGCTACAGTGCCTCATCTTAACTATTTGTTTACAAGCAGACGTTCAACCAGTCAGTTGAAGCGGTTTAAAAACTGATTTAAGTAAACTGTTGCAAATACCTTTTACATATCTATTGACAGGTTTAAAACAAGTAAGTTCTATTTCACTGGAAACTTTTCTGGCCAGTTTTATTTAAGAATGCTTGCACACAAAGTTGTGTGTGTTTAGCTAAATTGCATAGCCAAAGTGTGATTTTTAAATTGGCATACCTTTGCATTTTATACCAATTCTCATTTATGCTGCGTATCTCCCTGCCAAGAAACCTGCTTCCACTCTACAGATAAGCTCACTACATTCTTTTATTCCCTGCTGTAATGTGAACGAAGTGAAATTATGCTGGAGATGTCCATGTTAGGGTAATTAAGCTCAATTGCAATTTCCTTTTTAAAACTTTTTGAAAAAAAAGTCTTAAATTAAAAAACACAGAATATAAACTTTGGCTACTACTTGAAATTTTCATGGTTTGATGAAAAAAGGTGCAGAGAGGAAAACAAACAAACAAAAAATTTAAAAAAAAGTCCTGTTGGCAGTCTTCCACCAAGATTGTGTTGGGGGTTTGTTTTTGTTTGTATTTTTTTTTTTTAAGCTTCCTCCTCTTGTAAGAAATTCTAAACAGTTACTGATTTGTACATCTTCTTTCATAAATTACAATGATACTGGCTGTTGCCAGATGGAAGGTAAACTAGCATCAGCCTGGTTTTGTACATAAGGTCAGTGTTGTCGAGAGCTCTCAGGGACGTTCAGTAGACGTAAAACAAATGCATATGGTGATGGAGCTCCAACGCTTGCTAGTTACAGCAGGATATATTCACTGTTTAGGAGTACCTGTGATGGACCTCCCCAGGAAAGATGGATGGCGTCTGTAGGAAAAATCCCCCTGACTGTAATGAGGAAAAAAAGCAGAGAATAAGAATGTAACATTAGACAGGAACAAGCCTGAACGGTGGCTGGTCTCCTGAGAAATACCAGGGGCCCTCACTTTATTCAGCGCTTTCTCCCTGGTCTAGTGTGTCCCTCGGATACTGGGCCGCTGAACTGATCCTTCTTTGTGGCAGTCGAGCTTGGAGCGGCTTTTTGGGGCTGAAGCCAGTATTCCTGCGTTTAAAGTGAGTACCGAGACAAGAATGCCGCTAACCGCTCCAAGTGTCCTCGAGTGCATCAACAAACAGATGAATAGCCTTTCAGAGCCGCTGGGCTTACTCTCTCGGCAGCAAAAGTACATTATCAAAACCCTTATGTTTGCAATTACGTATCATGAAAAATCTCAGGTATTTTTTGCGGTATTGTGGGCCCTACTCTAGTGGGGCTAAAGGAAGGTAACATTTTTTTTTGACTGCTATTTGTAGAAAACCTTAAGCTTCCTTTTTATTGCTGCACAGAAAAGTCTGTCTGGTCTCTTGACCTGTAGCTTACTTCCTTTGTCCTTTGCTAAGCAGAGGCTTGCTAATTATTCTTTGTTGTTTCGTTTGCTAGTCAACACCTGCACTAACAGCGGTTTCACGTTTGTTCCATTGTACCGCATTCAGCACACCAGAATTGTAGCACTCGGATAATCTCTGCTAGAACCATCTAATACTTATATTACTATCATAATTTCGCTATTTGACATAAAACCATATTCATCTATTTGCACAAGAGTAATGCATACACTGTAATGGGCATTTGACAAGCCAAAGTAAATTGGGTGTTAGAGCAGGGAATGTATCCATTGTAATCAGAAGAAAAGGGCACAGGGATTTACTCCTGAGTAAATAAACCGGCTGTGCTGTATGCTTTCTCTCTGGCTCGGAGGAGACGTTCATAACTGCCAAATAAATTCAGTAATCAATGGTAGAATTTAAGTTGGGTTGCTGTAGGTGATATTCCAGAGCTACTGCAGGGAAAATACAATAAATCTTCCAGACCTTATCTACTAGAGAAATTTACTGCAGGAAGAAATACTTGGTGTCCTAAGCATGACTGTAGGTCACAGAAATACTCTGATGTGCCAGATATTGATTGGCTTAATCTTGTCTTCAGCATGGCTAAATATTATTATCTTAAACTGAGTATTTGCAGCTCATTTAAGTTGTAGAACCAATATAGTTGAACGGGTGAAAATACCATCCTGTCGCTCCTTGAGTGGCTTGCTGGCTTCTTACGGTATCGCCACTATTAAGAAATCTGAGGGAGTATCTGTGCAGTTGGTGTTTAGAAGCATCGATACTAAGAAAGTTTAAGAATGCCAGCAATGCTGTTAATTGTTGTGATTCTGCCCTGGTACATATGCTGCAGGGATTTGATATGATGGATATAAGCATAACCAATTTATTTAGAAAGTATCGCTTGTAATCGTGACGGTGACCATATGGGGTTTCTAGCAGCTGGACGTCAGTTTGTCCATTGGAACCGGGGTCAGCCTGCCGTAATGTGCAGTGAGAGCTGCCCTTCTGCCATCCTGAAGATAGGGGTTTGATTCTTCTTTGAAGTAAACCTCTGTAAACAGAGCACAGCTCAAGTTATTTTTGTCTAGCGAAAAGAGCCAGCTCCATAAAAGAGTGGTTGACCTTCATGGGCCACGTTTGTTTTCCAGAATATTTGGAGATGTGTTGACAACGTGCACGTCTGTAACAGGAGACGTGTTGTTTTTCCCAAAGTTGTTATCTCGGAGTTGGCATTACCAGCAGTTTGTACCTGCTCTTCTGAGTAGGACAGCAGTGGCGTTTCTGCAATCTAGCATCTTTTACTTTGTAATAGATTAACTTGGTACATCTGCTTTCCCAACTACGGCACCATTGTCTTTGCTGAATGCCTTACCTGTTTCTTTTCTTTCACATTAATTGTGACAAGAAATGACAAAACTGATTAGTGTTTTATTACTTTGCTGCAGTTAAACAAAACAAAAAATCTTTAGGAGCTTATGCCTACTAAATCAAGAGAGTGATAGCGTATTTTTCCTTGGCTTACAGGTGATAGTTAATCTTGCAACTAGAACGGCTGGAATTTAGATGAGATTCAGTTAGGAAGGTTTTGAAATCGCGGTGGGTGAGCAGATATTATATATCCTAGTTGCTGAAATGCTCTTGTTCAGTTCATTAACGTACTTCTTCCCTAATTATACCTATCCAAATAATACATAGTTTAAATTGTAATTTTTATATGTGTAAAGGTTCCTATGCAAAACCTCAAGTGAAAGATCAATAAAACTTTCTGTTTAAAAAAGTAATTTACTGACATCAGTACTGTTTACTAAAACTAGACAAAGCAGTTTGGACTAATTTTAAGAACTCAGGTAGCTTTTGAAAGACTCTCACTTGTGGAATGCTGGAGTATTATTATATATTGATACGTATTTGTCTCCTCTTATTTTTGGTAGAAAATGATGCACCCTGTTGCCAGCGGCAATACAGCTTTCTGTGGGACCGGCAAGAGTTCTTGCCTTAATGAAGACAATGTGAGATCTGCCGATCAGTTTGACTTGTATGCCACGCAGCAAAGTAAATACAGCCACGCAGTCAGCCACAAACCGATTGCATGCCAGAGACAAGACGGGTTGAACGAATCGCACTTGCAGACCACAAGTGGCAGGAATATAGAGACAAAAGACGAACTAAAGAAAAAGAAAAACCTCAACCGATCTGGTAAACGTGGAAGGCCGTCAGGGACCACAAAATCAGCAGGGTACCGAACCAGCACAGGTCGACCCCTGGGGACCACCAAAGCAGCTGGATTTAAGACAAGTCCAGGCAGACCCTTGGGTACAACTAAAGCAGCAGGATACAAAGTCAGCCCAGGCAGACCTCCAGGTAGCATTAAAGCTCTATCACGGCTTGCAAATCTAAATTATACTTGTGGCAGTGCAGCTTTTCCCTATCCTATGGTGCATAACAGAGGAGTACATGCTGCTGGTGAGACCAGTAGCAAAATGAAGCAGCCTAATGAATGAAAGGAGGGAATTAGTAACTCCTTACTAATCCGCTTTACTCTGAATTTTGGCATGTTTCTTGCATTTTGTTGTAGTGTTTGCCTAAGTCTGAATTTCTAGATTTGATTTTTATTCAAATAATGCCATAGCCTACGGGTGCAATTCAGTAGTAACTTTGAAAGCAATGTTGCGAAGGCACTTGTTTAAAGGGGTTTTTGTTGGTTTTAAATCATAATTTATAAGAAAGTTTGAAGTGATGCATATGCCTTGGTGTCGATACTTAAGTAATGTCCATGTCCCTAGTTTTACGTTCAATTTCTGGTAAATCTAGTTAATGTGGTTATGCATTAAATAATTGAAATAAGGAGGACAGAGCTAGCTGGCTGTTGGTTCATGACGTGGCCTATCCCACAATAAGGAACTTAGCCAGATGAGTTCTGATGTGATAAGAAAAATTGATAAAGAAAGAAGCAAGCTACATTTTCCACTTCTGCAGGAGCTTCTACAGACCTCAAATAGATACTTAAAAAACACCCAAAAAACCCTCAGTCTTTTTCTAAAGTGCTGATTTCAGGTGGCTTTTGTTTCTGGAGTTGTAGCAGTTCGACAATTTCAACTGATGCTCCAAAAATATTTTTGAAAATTTTAAAGAAAACTGAGCATTTGTACAGCACGTTACAGCTTCACAGCGCCTTATTAATACAAGCTAATTTGCCTTTAGGTGATAGCTGTTCTTTTAGTTACGCTGTTAACAGGATTCTGCTGTGTCATTTTGAAATGCCTAATAGTACATACACCAAACCACAAATAATTCTTTGAAATTTGAAATATTTTATAATAAATTAAGTACTGTTCGTTCTAGTTACGCACTTGGTTAATATTAAACAGTATGTTCTTAAATCTGTAAATAGCTATTTACACTGGTTTTTGCCTTTAAAATCTGTGCTTAGGTGGCAACAGTTTAATAGCTTTTAAAGTATTAATCTATAATGTTTACAAATTAAACTTTCTAAATAGACACTGTTGCCAAGTTTTCAGACTCAGTTTTGCCAGATATTCCTGAAAATACAGTTATTTCATTGTTTGACACTTACACTATATTTAAGTTACAGAAGCTTATATATCTACCAAAGGATAGATCAGGAAGGATTAGGAAGTAAAGGAAAATCACCATTTTCATGATTTATAAAAAGCAAACTGTATAGCTGATGCAAACAGCATGCAGTTCACTGCACTGCTAGACCCCCCATATGAAGTGATTAATCTATGCATGCAAGCTGAAAAAAAAAATGTTGTTGGTTAACTATAAGTACCTTTCTTGGCTCCAACTAAAACCTTCCCTCCTTCCAAAAAAAAAGTTCAATTTTTCGACTGGGTGTGTTTAATTTTTTTTTAAGTGTGAGAGAGTGTGTGAGTGTGCGTGCAAAATAGTTTAATCTAGACTTCAAAAAAAATCAGTCCTCAATGTTGCGTATTGTTCTAAATTTATTTTACTGGAATTAAAGCTTCCCCACCCCCCAAGAAAGTTTACGTTTAAGTTGTTTCACGTATGATATGACATTATGATAAATTTGTAGCTTCAAATATCGGGGGGGAGAATATATAGTTTGCAGATTTGGGGGATCTGAAAAATTGGGGTTAATTGAGCTTGTGCTGAATGAGTAATGATGCTGATAACTTTTGTTAACATAAATGCTAGTCTGGCCTGCTGTCATTTAGATGAGAACTCTTGATTTCAGTGATGACAACTTAAGAAACAGATGTCATGTTTCATACCTTTTTTATCAGGAAAAAAGCAGCAAGCCTTCAGGTGTTCCAGTGATGCCTAACACATGTTGAGCTGGACTTTATGCTGTACTTTACAATAGGTGTGTTGAATTGTTTTGGGGGAACTGTGTATGCACTGGCAACTAAGACAATGAACCTCAACTATACTGGATGGCTCCTTAGTCAATAGATGAACTAATGGCAGCTAAACTGCTACTAAAAAATAGTTTCTTCATGCTGAAGCTATGAAATCCAGTTATACGTTCTGTTCCTCAACAAACTCGCAAGTCTGAAATTTAGCAATCTTTCTCAGAACGATGTAACTTCTGACACATGCAAAACGCTAATGTGAGTTAATTCACCCTCAGGATCTGTGTTGTATTGGCTGTTTTTAATCAGATGATTTTTCAACAAAAGACTGCTTTAAGTTCTTCCCTGAACTCAGCTGGGAAAGCAGTCCTCTTCAGCTGAATGTAGTAACCGCAGGAGTGTCGCACCTCGCTGGCAAGGAACGTGTTGCATGTCACCGCTGTACCTTGGCGAAACTCCACTTCTTACCTCCTCCTGTTTATCCTGTTCGCTCCCGTTCCGTTTCTCACTTGTGCATCTACTCGATGGTGCTGTGCTGTGTGTCAGGAGATAATGCAGATGTATTGCTGTTCTGCTAGTATAATGAATTTTGTATTCAAGTATGCTGATGAAATAATGAAATCATCTAAGCAATTTCTGTTCATTACAGTGTTTATTAATTGTATCAGATGGAATATAATCCCAGTAAAAAGCAATTAACGTTGACAATTGTGAAACGATGAGCATAAAGTAGAAAAGCCTTCAGAGAGTCTAATGGGCTGCTTGGCACTCCAGATTTAGCGAGGAGAACAGAAGCGCGCTGCCGGGCATTTCCCAGTTCTGGTTTATTTTATATCTGACTACGGTTTACCGGTGCCGTGCAGTGAGGGGAAGAAAAAAGAAGTTAGAGATTCCGAGTGAACTAGAAATGGAATTTTCAAATACTTCTGCTCTTCCTATGTCTGATCTGCAGAATACGTTGTGCTTTTTTCAACACTTTTCTTTCCATGGCAAACACTGAAACAGCATGTTAATGCCTAAACTTTATTAGCACCGATGGGAAAACTGGCCTTTTCCCCCCATAGTATGAAAACATTACTTGTAAGGTAAATTGCTTATTTTATATTATATATTATAATTCAGCTATTCATAAGCTAGGATCACTGTTGCCTGTTAACACTGTTCAGAAGAGCTACATGTCAAGTTTGTTTTTTAATAATTTCTTTTAATTATCGAGTTCCTAACGTTTTATTTATACATAAATGAAATGTATTAGCTTGCTATTATTCCTTAATGATGCTATACGAGTTCACTGTTTAATATACATATAGCAACTACTATTCAGTTTCTGATTAAATTTACTTAAACTTTAAAACCAAATAATTTTGCTACTATAAAGTCTTGCACTGGACATACTCAAGATGCTAGCACCATATTTCGGCAGGAAAAAATCAGATACCATCAGAAGTGGCTAACTTTGATATCAAAGATAGTATTTTTAAAATCAGCAGTTAGCTTTGTCATTGAAGCAATGTTCTTTGTATCTCGGATTTAGTTTAAACTAATCAAAATAACTGTGTATCGAGAGCCATTAAAGATCTCTGTTCTGAATGACTATGTTTTCATTTTGTCTGAAAGATCTTAGAGTTCAGTCAGGACAAAACCAAGCCTTGTCAGTGAAAAGTGATGTGTCTGTGAAAAGACTTACTTGGAATTACAATAGACAGAGTAATTCAGATGAGAACTTAACTCCCTCCCCCATTTTTGAAGAGCTTTAAAAGGCAGAGCAATGTGAAGTCATTTGTCCGATGGTTTCATTAGCTGTGACTCTGCTACTCTTTGTTATATGTATAATAATGTTTCACGCTATCCTTAGAGTTGACAGTTAAAACACTTGATAACAATCGTAAATACTTTGAACTGCAGACTTCATTTCTGACCACAAAAGAAGTTTATTCTTCTCTATTTTAATGCATATATTTTAACACTGCTTAAATATATTTATGACTTTAGTAGAGACTAGACCTTGTGATTTTTTTTTCTTCCGAATAGATAAATCTGTATTCTGAAATTTGAACCACTTTCTGATACTTTAATCTTTCATCATTTGCTTTTCCACAGGTTTACTTCGGGGGAAACAGTAATCTGTTAAATAACTAGTATCAGCACCCCATGCTCTGCTGTAAAAAGCCTGATTAGATACTGTGTATGTTTTTATGTCCATGAACTTGAGCTACTCGTGTGCAATTAACGTGTATGGGAATGGAGTAGTGTTCATGATCTGTATTTACATCATCATATGGATGTATATTTATTAATAAAGTTAATACTTTAAAACCTAACAATTTTTTCTCTGGGCTTTTTTAAATATCTTACAAATTCTGGCTGAAGATGCCTATTGACAGCATTACCAGATCTTCTTTCTCTCTTGTGAACAGAAATGCTGTTTGTTCTCCAGCTGTCTCGATGACACGGTGTTAAGCGACTCGAACTGGCGCTGAAATGTTTTGGTACACCTTGTACAGATTTCACTTAAAAATCTGTCGGTTTGTCATGTTTGTCCCTTGCCTCCCTGAAGTGTAATTGAATCTGGCTACAATAGACTGAGTGTGTTCGTGCCCCTGTGGACTTCAAAATGCACACGGGAGTTGGGAGGCCACTGTATTGTGTGATTTTGAAATTGAAGAAATAAGCCCACCCTTTCAGTATACTTTGCTTTCTGAATTTCAACGTGAGATGTCTATTGCTTGTTACAGGCAAGTCCCATATATTTGACTTAAGGCAAAAAGCCCGTATGAATTGCAAGGTATCAGAAAATAGCGGAACGTTGCTTATTTTTTAATAAATTAAAAATGCTGCTACAGTAACTTAATTGTTTGTATCCTTTCACTCAAATATGAGAAGAGGGGAAGAAAGGAGTTGTAGCTCTGTACGTATAAATAGTAAGCTGCTAACTTTTCTTTCCTCTCGCACATGGAAATCAATTTGAGAGTACTCGTAAACTAAACTTTTCATGGAATGGTTGTCATTATTCTGTGATGAATAAGATGTATTTATCCCTGTATTCTAGCAACATTTCAATTTATCTTTGTTGGTAAAGTGTGCTCTGCATACTACCCAACCCCTCTTTTTTTTGTTTTTTTTTAATTAATCTTTTTATCCTCTACTGAAGTTTTTCAATAACTTCGGGGGAAGATGGGCAGTCCTACCTACCAGAAGCTGCAATCTAGACTGCTAGGTCTGCATCCTCCCCTTGCTCTCCAGCACCCTCTGTTTTCTCTTCCATGTACTTTCACAGGCCCTGAATATATCTGGGGTTGAAATGTTCTAAATGTCACTTGCAGTTACTTTGCAGACTTTTAAGTTGCTTTTACGTGAAAAAGACATTTGATGCCTTTTTTGGGTTTGGGTTTGGTTTTTTTTTTTTTGTTGGCCATTCTGTTCATTCTAAATATTTGGCTTTCAAGGTGACTGGGCATGTGGGTATGTTCAGAACAGAGTTTGACTGCAGTCTGCTATGTCCTCATCTAAAAATCAGTTCCTGGACGTGATTCCTTGAGCAAAGTGGATTATTTTCTTTGTTGTAATGAAACCTTAAGTATTAGATACTAAGTCAGTCATAGATTGTATCACACAAGAATACAGGCTCTTCAGCTGCGTTGGAAGTTGCTTGACTGCTTCCATGGCTGTTGTGTTTTCTGCCATGTAACAAACTGAACGATAAAAGTTGCAATGCAGTCTGTTCCCTCGATACGCTCTTGGTGTGCGAGGCCGGGTGCAATTTTGGATGCCGGGACCGGTTTATGATTTATTCATGCGGACAGGCTAGCAGTGTTGGGGTGTCAGCTATGCAAGCTGGACATCTTCAAGGAGCCTTTAGGATAGTTACACCTTTTAGTAATTGCATTTCTGCGTATGATGAGACACCAAGGCTTGCTTTGGGGCTGGAATGGCATTTTTCTGCTTTTGTACCTCCTCGGTGCGATCTCTTCAAGTAGCACAAATAGTACAGTGTGAATTGGTGATATTGTACCTATTAAATATGCCGGCAGAGTGTGGTTTTGGACCAAGACAAAGAAGATTGTTCGGGCCAGTTAGTATTTAAAGCTGTAACGCCTAAAAGTAAAGGACTGACTTGCTGCCTTGCATTGCATACTATTTTTATCCGGGTTCTGCCTGTGGCTCTGTGTTTATTGTTTAACATTGAAGAGAGAGGTGCGGCCTGACCGTACAGAATTGGCAGCCCAAAAGCTCCTGCGTTCTGGAGCTGGCTCTCTCCCAGGTTCCCGGCATGGCCCAGGGATGGCAACGTCTCCTTTTCCCCATCGGTAAAAACGTGGCAAAAATATCTGCTTATCTTGCAGGGTTGCTGGAAGGAATCATTAGTTAACAACTTTTAACTACTTTGAAGCTGAAAGATGTTGTGGAGTTCTTAAGTGTTGTTTAAATGATCTGAGGCAGATAAATCTTGCCTTTCATGTTGTTTCTTTCATACCACAAAAGCTTGTTCTAATTGGTGAAAAAACATCACAGTTACAATTAGTGTAAGATTGATTACTTAGAGTAGGCCTTTGAGATGTGTATAAGACTAAAATGTGTATTTGCTGCTTCGAGTGGTCGTATTTTTAAATAAAAAATATTCAGCTGCAGCCATGTGGAGAAAACAAAGATTAAAGTCACACATCCCAAATATAGGTATACATTAAAGTTGCCCGTGCGACCTCAGCCTGTGAGGACGTGTCAGGATTATAC
This sequence comes from Pelecanus crispus, assembly GCF_030463565.1. Classification (NCBI taxonomy): domain Eukaryota; kingdom Metazoa; phylum Chordata; class Aves; order Pelecaniformes; family Pelecanidae; genus Pelecanus; species Pelecanus crispus. Next base: position 3,929,501 of record NC_134650.1, read on the forward strand.
AGGAGTGGAAACCTTGGTCTCAGAGAAGGTCCTGGCGTTGCCTCATTGTCCCAGTCCGTGTCCTCTTCCACTCCTTCTCTTGCTGTGAAGGAGCTTGTCCAGTGGGACTGAAATCTGGGGAGGGGAGAAGTCCAGCTGCTGAAATCTAAGATGCGCAAATGACCACCGAGTTTTGGTGTTTATTCACAGATGCAGCGAAAGACTCCTGTTTTGCAAATCCTCCTCTTCGCTAAATTTCAGCTCCTTCCCTAACAGAGAGCGCTTTTCTAATGCGTCCAAGATTTTTTAATAGAGGCAAAACAATGTATTTTTTTACTAGCCTTCTTCCTGAAAACAGACATTTGGCATTAAAAAACAGAAAAATGTAAGCCACTGAAAACAGTTTTGCAACAAAACTGGCAGGCAGTGTAAGAAATGTGCCTTCTCTGTAATGCCTAAGCACTGGGATAGTACCTTGGTTGTGAGTTAGGTATAATAAAGCCTGACTATCTGTAATTCTTGGGAGTTCATTTGTGTTCCATTCATAGATTACTCATAGCCACCATAAAAAAGAATGCAATTTTGCACAAACCTTTTGACCTGTGTTATGGTAGGAAGAATATTACGTTAGGATTAAATCCACAGAAGTGTCTCAAAGGGAGGTATGCTGCCGGAAAGCTGTGTGTTATTGGGAAGGGTTGGAATATCGTCACCTGTGTGCAAGATCTGACACCAGCCCGGGCCGCAGCAGGTGAGACGCCAGACTGACGGCACAGAGCCCAGAGCTGTGTGCAATCCTTGGCTAGGAGAAGGAAAAAAAAATTGTTTTCAAGTTGAAAATGACGCTTTGTCCAAACTCAAAGATAAGGACAATTGGGAATGGGGCTGCTTTTTACTGACTAGCCCGCACCGGCTTGGATTCCTTACGTCCGTTTGCTTTCAGGCTTGCTTGCTTGGTCTGTATCAGCTGGTCTAATTAAGTATTTTCTATGTGTGAACCTCATGTTTTATATCTTTATAGACTTTTATGTCCTTGATACGAATGCTTATGCAAAATGGACTTTGAAAGAAAAAAATTTCCAAGCAAGAAAATGTGTGCTACAAGAAAGGACAAAGTTGGAGAAGTGTCCCGTAGTAAAAACAAAGACAAAAATCCCATTTCTCTAATAAAGCTGCCACCCATCTTCATTTATATGCATGTAGAGTGTTTTCCTTGCTTTTTTTCTGGTGTCTATGGTTCAGCTCTTGTAGCTCATCATTCTCACTCACTGACAGATGCAGAGTTTTGGCAAAATCTGTGTGCGCTGCTGGCAGTTGGAAGAAACATGGTAAAAAAGGGGGTATCGGCACTTGAAGTACTATGTGTGTTTTCAACGTGCCCCAAATAGTCCTGAAGCTTCACTATTAAACTGAAAAGCAAGAACTAATTCTGTGACAGGAGGAATATTACCTTGTTGCCTAAAAAGAAATAGCAGAGTATTTATCTCCCCATTTATCTCGCTTTTCAGCTTGGGAGCTTTGGTGGTATGCCAATGGACAGGAGCTCATCTTTTCTTTTTAGCTTTAAAAAATACACCTTTCGTTCACAGGCCTTTACCCTTACCCCAGCCTGGCTGTAGGTTAAAGTTTAGCTTTCATGTGCAAACACATCCCAAACTGAACCTGTGCATCTCTATAGCGGGTGGAAGCAGGCAGATGTGGCCATGGGGAAGTCCTGGTCACAGCAGGCCCTTGGGGCTGCGATACCGGGCTATAACAAAACACGCTTTTGGAATGAATTACAGGGTGCGTTCACGTGTCCTCTCAATTACCCTTCAGTCATTAACACCCTGTCAAGTCCTCCGGATGACATTTCCCTCCTCGCAAGAATTTTCGACCGGAACTGATTAAAATCAACAGTGAAATGCCTGCCGGCCTGCAGCACATCAGCAGACCGCAGCTTAGCCCGGGCAGCGTTGTCCTGTCACACCGTCTCGTACCGTTGCCGGTGGACTCGGCCCTGGGCTGCGAAGACGGCGCAAACGAACCCGTGTCACTGCCGTGCTGGGGGGTGAGCCGGGCTGACAGGAAAAAAATTGGTTAAAAAAACCCCACTATTTGTATTTAATAGTGGCGGGGACTGGGACCTGAGCTGAGTTCTGCCCGTTCCCCTGTACTGCCCTCTGAGCCCCAGCAGCTTGCTGTCCCCTCGTCTGAGGGTCACGAACGCAGGGCTCCATGTGTGGAGCTCGCAGAGGAACGCGAGCTGTGGCGATCGTCACCCGCCGCTGCGGCCTGCCCTGCCGCCCCGCCTGGAGGCCTCCCGCCGCAGAAATACAAACAGGGCGGGCGGAGGAGGAGGAGGAATAGCGCAGGCTGGGCGCAGCTCGCCCTCCCGACCGCAAAGGAACAGCGCCGGTCCCCGGGCGGAGCCGCCGCCCGCCCAGAGCCAGGACAAGATGGCGGTACGCTGCCCTTACGGCGCTACGCAAGCACGCACGCACGCATGGCGGCGGCGCGCCGGAAGCGGAAGTGGGTCAGGGCTCCGGCGGAAGTGGCCGTTGTCCGGGGAGACGCAGCGCTGCCGGGGCCGCCGGGGCCGGGGCCGCGCCGAGGATGTGGCGGCTGCTGCTGGCGCTGGCCTGGCTCGGTAGGGCCCTCCCTGCAGGTGAGGCGATGGCAGCCGTGGCGGGCTCCCGGGGCCGGGCGGTGTGTGTGCGGGGGCTCCCCGGGGCGGGCGGTGCGCGGGGAGGCCGGGGCTTGGCCGCAGCGCGGAGCTGACCTCTCCCTCCCGGCGCAGGAGCGGTGACGGAGCAGAGCGCCGGCGGGCAGCCCCGCTCCCCCGGGGGCGGCTCCGCGGAGGGCGGTGGCGAGCCGGTGCGGTACCGGACTGCGGAGATGGCGGACGCGATGCTGGGCAGCGGGCTCCCCGCGCAGCAGGCCGCGGTGCTCTCGGTTGTGCCGGGGGAGGCGAGGGACGGCCAGGCGTCTGCCGTCGCCAAGGGGGCTTGCGATGCGGCGGCCGGAGGCGATGCGTGCGGCGCGGGGAGCGGCCCTGCGGCTCCCCCCGGGCAGGCGGGCAGCCAGGGCCGGGAGCAGGCCGTGCTGGAGACGGTGCTGCCCGCGCCTGCCGAGGAGTCGAACAGCACCGACAGCGCCAGAGCTCCCAAAGTGAACTGCGAGGAAAGAAACATCACCGGTATCGACCGCTTTACACTCCAGATCCTCAACGTGTCTCAGGTAGGCGGATCGCCCGGTTCACTCCTTGGCGTGACCTCGAACGCGTGAGGCTGGTGCACGATGCCCTGTCAGCACCGTGTGTGTGTTTGTTTCAGCGTTGGACGTAGTGAACTTCCTTGCGTAGCATCCTCTGTGCTATCGAAAAGAGGAAACCTCTGAGCAGGGAGGCTTTTTGTGTCATTCTGAGCAGAAAAAAATGGAGATACAGCTCGGCCCACATGCCTGCGTCTCTCATCTGTGTGCCTGCACTGAACTGTCAGCTTTCATATAATCATAGAATAGTTTAGGTTGGAAAAGACCTTTAAGATCATCCAGTCCAACCATTAACCTACACTACCAAGTCCACCACTAAACCAATTAAGGGCAGAGTAGTAATTTCATGTTTCCTGGCTTGGTGGCTGGATTATTTTTAATGAAAGTAAAAACTAGGAATCATTAAGATTGGAAAGGACCTCTAAGATCATCAGTCCAACCATCAACCCAACACCCCCATGCCCACTAAACCATGTCCCAAAGTGCCACGTCTGCCCGTTTTTTGAACACTTCATGCTGCATGGATTAGTGTCTCTCTCTGAAATTGTTAATGGTGCTTCCTGCCCATACCAGTGCCTATTTCTAGCTCATTTTCTTGTAATGATTATGTGTATATCTATTTTTAAGTAATAAACTTTTAAAACAACCTTTAAAAAAAGGTTAAATACGCTTCTCCATCTGTTTTAAAAAGGTTAAACAAGCATACAGCTACATGATAAATATTGGCAAGTATCTAACTGACTGCAGAATGATGCATTTCTATGTAGAATTTAACTCTGTTAAATATATAATTGTCCGTGTTTGTTTTTCTTCTGCTTTCTTGAAGGACCTGATGGAGTTCTTAAACCCAAACAGCAGTGACTGTACATTAGTCTTGTTCTATACGCCGTGGTGCCACTTTTCAGCCAGTCTGGCACCTCATTTTAATTCTTTGCCTCGAGCGTTTCCAACTCTTCGCTTCCTGGCGTTGGATGCATCTCAGCACAGCAGGTAATTTACGCTTCCTGTGCTCTGCCATCCATTTATTTCCATTAGCAAGTTGTGTGTTTTAAAAACAGGAGTGATTTTTTTTTTTCCTTATAAAGGGATAGTTTCATTTAGTAACACTGACACTTCCTGTATCGTAACTATTTTTGTTTCTTCCTCCAGTGGATTTCTTTTCTTTCATGCTTTGTATTTGCTTTATGCCCACCAGTTTATCAACTAGATTTGGAACTGTGGCTGTACCCAATATCCTCCTTTTCCAAGGTGCTAAACCTATGGCTAGATTTAATCATACAGACAGAACGCTGGAAACACTGAAAGACTTCATTTTTAATCAAACAGGTACGTAAATCAGCCCTGATGAGTCAGTAGGAAGAACAGGCTGGCTTTTAGCCAGTTTAGTTGTTTGTTCTTTAAAATTAATTTCACGAAGAACCTGAGAGGACCTGGCAGAGGTTTCTATAATCAGTTGCTGTAATGAGCTGGATTTCAGGGCGTGCTGAAAGCAGAGACTCATCTGGCTGCTGTCACGGAGTAGGGGAGAGCAGGGGGCTTAGCCAGAGAGGGTGCTAGCAGGCTTGAGCACATCTTTCTGCCCAAATACTTAATTTGGGAGTAAAGGCAGATGCACCTTGCGATCATTGCCAGGGCCATGTAAGGCTGACAGCAGCTGGGGGGAGAAGATGATTTTGGTTCTTGTGCTAGAGGAGACAAAAGGATTCCAGTTTCCATGATGTAGCTGGCCACGTTGTGAGCTCGGTGCCAACCAGCTCGCTGGTCCTTCTCTGCTTCTGTAAAGAAAAACAAAACCAAACCAAAAACACGTGTAGGCCTACGAGGGCCTTCGTTAGAGGCCAGAAATTGTTACGTTTGCTAATACAGCAGAAATACTCAAAACCTCCACAAACAAAAACCCCGCAAACTTAACACGAGGCTGTGCTGTGGAAGGACAGAATGAGCCTTCTCCTGTTATGAAAATGTACATTTGCATCAATAGCCTTTTTTTTTTTTTTTTTTTTTGCATAATAAACTGTATGCTAGACATATGTTAAAATACACCAAAATTTTAAGTCTAACAGTACATACGCCTTAGTCTGAGAAGAGGAACAAAGCTCCAAATACAACCAACTCCTCTGTATTTCATGATTATTACTGGTCTTGATCAAGCGCTTGCTTTTTCAGGTATAGAAGCTAAAAGCGACGTGGCTGTGACCGAGGAGGACTGGGAAGGCCCCCTGCCCAGCGTTCTGACAAAAGGCATAGACTGGCTGCTCCTGTTTTCTTTGCTCTTTCTGGCTAGCTTTGTCATGTATGCTACTGTTCGAACGGAGAGCATTCGGTGGCTGATCCCGGGACAGGAGCATGAACATCAGGAATAATCCGAGATGCTGAAAATAGGGACAGAATTTCCCACTTATTGGAAAAGTGGGAATTTGTATGGACTAGAAGTATGTAAGAATGAACTGATGAATTTGTTGGTCGTAACTTATAATATTGGCTAAAAATCTGCTTTATTTATCAACTACTGAACCTGTAAAAAGCAAATTTGTGGCGATTAACGCAGTAAGTAAACAAATACGAAAAAGCGTGAACTAAAAAAGTATTTATTAAGCTGCTCTGATCGGCTTATTTTTTCATGGACTTTAATGTAAACGGGTGATACAGTTCTGCTTTGCTCTTCCGAAGAGAAGAGCTCTTCTGAGCTTTGTAGGACGAGTAAGGTTTTTACAGCCCACTGGCCTGTGTGCGTGGCACTGCTTGGCACAGGAGCAGAGTTGCTTCTGCTGTGGCAGAATCCGAGGTGGTTCTTTTCCAGATCCTACAGACGTACAAACTAAAGCCTCTACATGGATGATGTGGTAAATACTACGGAATTACGACGTGTTAGCCCACGCAGATGATACGTGGCTTTTGGCTCATGTCTTCCCAAAATACAACACTTTAAACGCTGGTGAATGGTGACGTTGCTAAATTAGTTTGAGTGTCAGTAAAATGAACTCTGAAGAAAAAGATGGTTTAAAAAATAAGGTGCTTCAAATGAGTTTATTGTGTACCAGCAATAACAATTCAAAAGCGTGTTGTACAGCTCTTGACAGGGTGACTATTTCGCACCTTTGGTGCTGAGGTTAGATGCTGGTTTTCTTGTTCACTGTGCTCTGTGAGTTTTGACTTAGTGGCAGTTCTCGTTAAGATTTAGAATAACTTCCAAAGCTCACCTCATCGTCTGTGTGTGTATACACACCTTACTTACCGCATTCCTATAGAATTAAATTGTATTCATTGTCCTTACTCTTTTTTTTAAATAAACCGGGTTTTTAGTGTAACCTTTTAAGTCACTTTCTTACAGGATTAAAGCATGCAGCTTCTGAAGTACATATCACCGCCTAAATTAGCAAAGCCAGTTTTGGGATTTATTTAAATTTCTACTAACATGTTTGCTGGTTGCACAGTCCGCAGCTGAGGCTACGTAAGGAACTGATACGGGGTTTAGTTACAATTAGCATGGAAGACTTTGAATAAGGTATGGACTGGTACGCTGTATGTTTTTTTTGATTATTTGATTGCGTAGCATTTCTACGTGGTGGAGGCTTGCCATAGTACCCCGATAGGAAGCTTTAGAGTGCAAATTAAGCTTGGAGGAAACGGAGACAGTCGTTAAGATTTATTGTTTGACAAAGAGCTCGTATCCCTGCGACGCAATTCTTCCCGTATTTTTCTGGTGGCCCTATCTTTCCCCTTTGGAAAGCTGAGGTCCTGTATTATTTCTGTGTGTTGAGAGGAAACCGCGCTGATAGAACTTTGGTATTACTGAAGATAAAGCTAGGGAGTATTTTATTAATAAAGAGTCAAGGTTTTGAGCGATACATTGGGGCATTCCTGCCTCTGCCTCAGGTTAGTTTGAGAGGCCCAGGGCTGGATTCTCCCCGGGAATCACCTCGGTACCTCGGAAGAAATGGTGATGTCTTGAAAAAGGGGGCCGCCGCAGCTCCGAGAAGGGACTGTTCCATGGAAGCCCACCCCGCTCGCTCCCCTCTACAGAGAAGCCACCCACGGACCCGGCAGGCGCGGAATCACGGCGGGGCTGGGGTTGGAAGGGCCCTGCGGGGCTGCCCTGGCCCAAGCCCCGCCACCGGAGCTTCACCTGGGCCACCTCGGCTCGCCCGTCCCCGGGGTCGGGGGCCGTGAGGCGGCAGCGCCCTCCCGCCCGCCATTTCCCCGGCTGCGGCCGGCGGCTCCTCCCGCTGCCCGTGCGGCGGAGGCGGGGCGGGGGCGGGGGCGGGCGCGGAGCCATGCCAGGCGGCGGGGCCGGGGCGGGCGCGGAGCCATGCCAGGCGGCGGGGCCGTTCTGCGCCTGGCGCTGCTGGGAGGGCGGCGGGCGGCGGGCGCGGCGCCCCGGGGAGCCGCCGGCGGGAGCCGCGCTGCCATGGTGAGGGGCGCGGCGGGCGGTGGCCGCCGGGGCCTGCGGGGCCTGCGGGAGCGGGGCCGCGGGGCGCGGGCTGGGCCTGGGCGGGGGGGGGGGCACCCACAGCCCCGTGTGGTCGGGGCGCAGCCCCCCCCCCCCCCGCGACCAGCCCTGAGCTGGGTCAGTGTGGGCTTGGTAGCGTCAGGTTAATGGTTGGACTGGGCGAGCTTAAAGGGCTTTCCCAACCTAAACGTTTCGATGAAAACGCTGCCGGGCATTTCCTAATTCTGGTTTATTTTATATCTGACCGTAGCTTACCGGGGCCATGCAGTGAGGGGATGAAGAAAGAAGTTAGAGATTCCGAGTGAACTAGAAATGGAATTCTCAAATACTTCTGCTCTTCCTGTGGCTGATCTGCAGAATACGTTGTGCTTTTCTCAAAACGCTTTTCTTTCCATGGCAAACGCTGAAAGGTCAACTTGGTTTTAATTAGAGTTTGGGCTCTTTCCTCATTAAACCACCCTTTTCCCTTTTTTTTTTTTTTTTTTTTTTTACAAGAAGCTAATAATGAATTGCATGCGCAGGTGTAGACCCTCACCCCCGAATCATAGACTCACGGAACGCTTCGGGTTGGAAGGGACCTTTAGAGCTCATCCAGCCCAACCCCTGCAGTGAGCGGGGACAAATATTTTGCACTAATTTTTTTAACGCGATTAACGACTCTTCCCCTCAGCTTCTTTGAAATGCACGTTACCGATTACGCAGGTTAAAGCCGCCGTATGATAATAGCGGGTCAGGTGCCGCTGTCTCGTGTGCCCAGTCAATATTTGCACGTCGGTGCCCACGCTGCGCGTTTCGCCCTTTCCGGGGGGGTCTGCGCTGCGCCCCGTGGCGCGGTGCTGTTGGGCGCGCTTGTGGCAATGCCGACGGCGTCTCCCACCTTCCCTTTTTCCTTTTACAAGCAAGTTCCCGCTGCTTTCTGCTACGTTTCTGAACCTAGTTGTGATGCCTTGGAGGGGCTAGCTTGGGACGGGGCCTTTGCAACCTGTTCCAGAGCAAAATGCTGCGATCGGTGTGCTCCGGGGCCTGCATCAAACTCGGTGTCCCTATTTCTATTAAAAACTGTACGATGGAATTTCAAGTCACAGCGTTGTGTCGTCAACGCCTGTGCGTGTAGGCGAGGCCTGGGGAAGGTAACTGCAACGTCCCTAAAGCGAACAGAGAACATCTCCGCCGCCGGCCGGAGGAATGAACTTTGCGCTGCCTCCTGGTCACAGTCCTGGACTTTGCTATCGCAAAAAAACCCCACCCCCACCATTTTTTTGCAAATTAACCTACTAATTTCATCTCTTGCCAGATAAAAGAATACATTTCAAGACAGCCGATAGCTTTGGCAATTTTTGTATATGCTTGGAAAAAGAAGAATGTGAGAAATTCGTGCCTGCAGCTGTGGTTATAGCAACAACAAATCCGGTATTTGTATTTTTGCAAGTCCAAAGTTGTATTTGAAGCATGAAGAGCCTAAATTAGTTCATTATTCCTGCTTTTAATATTAACATAAAGGGGAGACTCAGACTGTACATCTGCAACACTTGGACTTGGCAGTGTTTGGTTAGCGGTTGGACTCTATGATCTTAAAGGTCTTTTCCAACCTAGAGGATTCTGCAATTCTATTTTGGGACCTGTAGAACCCATCTCTTGGACCGGACGTATCCAGCTGAACATCAGCGGTGGCAGTGATGCTGTTAGATTGATTTACGCCATTTGGGGGTTTTTTTTGTCCCTTATTATTGGTGAAAATGTTGCTGCTTGGCCCTCCTGCATCTTAAAACCTTGCTCCGGTCGCACTAATTGCGTTAATTCCAGCTCTGCTCGGGCTCGCAGCCCCATCTGGTGGCACTGGGGCTCCTGCCGGGCTCTGTAGCCGAGCTGCCAGCACTGACTCTCAAATCAAAACCAAAAAAATACCCTGAGCTGCTGAGCTGGCGCTGGGTACTCGCAGACCTGCGGTGTCTTAGTGAAGCTCTGGAGCAAAATTGCTCAGCCCCTTTCTGGAAGTTTTCACAAAGCTGTGCCAGCTGCTCATAGAAAGACGAAAGCAATCTGAATTTTGCTTTTCTGGGAAGAAACGTTCTTCCCATTAAAGCATCGCATTTATAACATGAGTTTGAGACTCATCTGTGAGAATACACCGTCTAAGTAATCGCTCACGCCCTTAGTCTCTGCGTTTAGGAAAAATATCAGACCTCTTCCAAACGCTCCGTAGAACTTTCCTGTCTCCGACCTCACGCACGGTTCAGGCACTGATTCAGATATTTAAGCAGAGCATGTAATCTGTTACGTCTGTGCTCCCAGTGCTTCACAAGGACTCCTTTTGCTTAAAAGAAGACACGTTTAAACATACGTGCTGTGCAGAATCTAGCGCTTACACCAGTAACTTGTAATGTCTCATAATTGTGTCTGTATTGTCAGTTTTTTTCTTTTCATTGTTAGTTAAAAAGCTCTTTGTTGCTCGCTGTCTTTAAATCTATTCCTGTTTTCTTAGGAACAGCAACATACAAGCTATGTAGAATACAATCTCCTATTTTCCTTCTGTCTTTTAAATTACAGATACTAACCTGATATCCCTTTTAGCCTTGTAATCATACATTCAGTGTATGATGTAAATACTCTTACATGGCAGAATGGAATGTTTGGAAATTTCAGTTGTTACAGCGTCTGGGTAATTCAGATGCAGAAGGGATGGGTACAGGTATGCTGGTGACCATGTTTGTTCCCGTGAAAGAGCCTGTCACTCTTGGCTAGTTTTGTAAAAAAGCATTTAGCTGAACTTAATCGACCAAACAGAAATGGTGTTTCTTGGCTGTTTTAAGTTATGCTGGTCTGTGAAATTAGTAAGAAACCGTACAGTGAATTCTCCACCTCTTTACTTTTCTACGATACATAACCACAAATTAATCGTGCGGTTTTCTTATTGTTGTACAAAAGAGAACCTCAGCCTCACTCGTGTCATGTTTGTGTTTTTTTTTTTCCTCAATAGTCTTCGCAGTCGCACTGGTTGACAGCAGAGGAGAGGAACCAAGTTTTACTTGATCTCAAAGCTTCAGGCTGGTCTGAGTTAGGCGAAAGAGATGCCATCTACAAAGAGTTCAATTTCAAAACTTTTAATCAGGTAATTATTGTTATATACCACTTTTAATATGAAGGAATGTAATTGCTTTAATTTCCATACAATCCTGATGGGAACATATTTATATTCAGAAATTTGGGAGTCTCCTTGTGGGGCCAAACCCTCTTGGGTTTGCCTCGATGGATTGCTCTCTGATTCTGATCTCATTAGATGGAGTAAATTAATTCTGTTTCGTAGCTGTCAAGTAGATTTGTTCTAATACTACAATTTCTTGATTATAATACTGGGGTCAAGGTCAGGGTTGATACTATGGGATTAGACAAATAATATTTGATCCCGATTCCCCCCCCCCTCCCCCCCCCCCCCCCATTACTATCACTTGTAAATGAATGCTGGAAATACTTAACTGATGGACAGTGAGGTTCATTTTTGTCAGGGAAAAATGAGAAACATGGATAAATATAAGAACAGAAACTTTTGGCAAATAAGGTGGGGAAAATATGATACGTTTCACCTTCTGAGCGGAAGACAGAGTTCTAGCGTATTCTTGAATGAATCCTGGTAGCTGATCTCGCAGTGCCTTCGGCACGGCGGACTGCTGGTTAGACCTCGTTGGGTTTTTATTTGGACTCAGGATCCTGAGCCATGTCTCAAACTTGCAAGAACACGTCTTGGACATCAGTTACAGACTTGCTTTAGAAATACTGAATTTATTTCAAGATCTGCGGTCAGCTACGTTCCCCTAAAAAATTGGCTTCTGTGGGAATCGTGACATTGCTTAGAAAAAAGTCACGTTCCAAAAGCATGCATTTCCCTTCTGTTTTATTTCTGAAGGAGAGGTGAGCGCTTTCTTGGCTGGGAGAGGAAAGCCAGGGTTTTGTTCGGGCGACGGCTCTCGCTGAGCTGGTTCTTTTCCTCGCTATGGGAGGGACGCAGCGAGCTCCAGGCTTCAGGAGGCCATGGGTTTGTTGGTGTGTGTAGGGACCAGGAGCTGTGCTGTGAGCTGTTTATTTACATGGCTATGCCTAAACCCAGACCAAGATTTTTTAGGAAGTCACAGTGAGCTAGATAAACAACAGTTTGCAACACTGGCTCCTTTTTTGCTGTTTCAGACAGTAGTTGGCATGGTAAGGAAAGCCCAGGCAGTAGAGAGAAGGTGGGTGAGGTGCTCCTGGCCCCACTGAGCTGGGTGAAAGCAAAAGAGAAAACAAGTGCAGAAAAATCCAGCTCACGAGCAGGAGGGTGCTGGTCCAGGGACCACGTCCGGAGCCCCGAGTACATTTCTTCCTGGATTGTGCTTCAAACGGGAACATTAATACAGAACAAATAGAACCGTATCCAATAATTCAGAGGTCAACGAAGGAGGGAAGCCCGTGAGAGGGAGCTCACCTGAAACCTTGGTGAGACGTGCAGGCAGCTGGGAGCTGGAGCAACCAGGAGAGACCAGCACGTTTGACATCGATGAGATAGAAGTAACCCTTGGAAGAGCTGAGATTTTTATCCTTTGTGCTTTGAATATTCATGAAACGGTGTCTCTGCCGGGGCATGGGCAAAGTCTTTGTTGGTTCAGCACAACTAGAAATGACTTTTTTCCCCCCCCTGCCCCCCAAAGTTAATTAAAAAGTGGTTTTGCCCACTGTAAATAAATAGGTCAATTTGATCAGATGGGCGTAGGCAGTGTGCCAGCAGGCAGGTCAAGAAACAAATCATTGTGCTGCACCAGCAGATACCTGGAAAACCCATCGCTTTGGCAAAAATTTACAAAGTTGCGGTTTTTTGACTGTGTAGATTTATCTTACAACATAGGTAGATATCCATATGTCTTCCTAATTTAAGATTGATGAAGCATATACCGGTATAGGAAGTTGAGTATATTTAAATATGCTCATTAGTAAATGATGAAGTATACATTTATACTTCTAGTACATGTCCTCTTAGAAAGGGTACTAAAAAAAAACTTCCACTTGAATTGTTTGGGGGATATTGGTACAGTCTTTTTCATTCTTGGTTGCCCTTCATGGGTGTCGGGTAAGGCAGAAATGAAAGCAGAGGTTGGAAATTGGCTTCAAAAGTGAACTTTCTGTGCCCAGGCAGGAGAGCAGGCTCGGCGGGTGGGTCCTCTGTGCAGCTCTGCTTGGGTCAGGGTTATATGCGAATATCTGAAGGCAGAATTTCACCTGCTGATTTGCAGGACCTGGCTGCAGTGTCCCCATGTGCAGTTGCGGAGGGCAGAAGCTGTTCCTGTTACCGTAGTCCGGGAAAGGGCTCAAGGTACAGATCCCGAGGGGATGTTCAGAGCTGGTATTAGAGAGCAAGTATTTGCCTTTTGATAAATTGAAGCTGAAAGTAAATTAAAATTATGGACGTATGCTTATTGATGCTTATGTTTATAATGACTATTAGCAAATATTGTGTTTATTACGACCTAGGGAACAAATGACAATAGCGGAGTTATACCTATGTTGTACTTTGGGAGAATTTAATGAAATGAAAAAAAATTGAACTTGTAGGTACAACTTCTTTCATTTCACGTAATAAATACTCTGTTTACGTTATTTAAAGTGCGAGTATTTAGTAAAAGTCAGAGCACCGAGAAATATCATTTCCTTGGTGATCTTCCTGCTGCCCTTTTACAGATGGTGTAAAATCAGGTGTGTAAAAAAAGGGAGAAAAAAAAGAAAAGTAGTTGAGCTGACATGAAAGGTATTTCAGATTTATGTTTTGCAGATGATATTGGTATGATTAATGTATTCGTTGCTTTTTTTTTATTGCTTCTCGCAGATAATGTTCATGATGCATGGAAAATTCTGTGGCTTTAAAATCTATGCCAGGTTTACAAAGTCTGTGTATGTCAACAGATGTTAAGAATATAAACACAACTTTTATTATAAAGTCGTGCAAATGTGTAGACATGAGCTTGGTTTATGTATATTATTTTCAGCATGAGAATGAAATGAAACTTCTGTGAAACAAGAGTTATTTAGATTCCTGCAGCTTTCAGGCTGAGATTAGCTTGGTTAAAAGCCATCAGCAACGGGCTGCCTTTGTAAGGCTGACAACCTAATGACACTTCTGGCTTATGGAATTAGTTTGTAACCCAGAACTTGAAAGCGCTGGTGCTGTTTGTTAGTCTGAAGATACGTTTTCATGAAAATGGGCTTTGGAGGTACAGTTCTCTGAAGCAAGCTGGAAACCAGCCTGGGGTCGCAGCTGAAAGCCCTTTGTGAGTTACGTGGCTGTGGGTGCCCACCACGCACTGGTCCCAGTGTCCGGGACTGGGCAGCGCTGGTGCTGCTCCGTGTTCCCGTTGCCTTTAGCGTGAGGCTCCTGGTGGGTGGGTATCCTGAATATTTTATAAAACATAAAATACACCAACAGTGGGAGGAAAAAAGAAAAAATGCAAACGCAACTGAACCGTAGAGGAGAGCACCTTGTCTAGAAGAGCTGCGCTGATCGCACCGCTGCGTCCGTTCCTCCTTACCTACACCTTGCAATTGCCACGCGTTATCGCTGCTGTTGAACTGCAGGTGGGCAGCGATGAGTTAAAATCGGAGTCTTTTACCCCGCTGGGGTGCAGTCGCTCAAGAGCTCCCTGGTTCAGTCGCTGTCCTGGGGAGTGCGCGCTTGGCGGAAACCTCTGACCACGAGCGAGGTCTCGGAGAGGAGGTGGGCTCGGACCACTCCATGGCAGCTCTCAAGCCCTGCCACGCGTCTGGGTGCTGGTGAGCCTCCGTAAACCTCACAGCCACGTCGGGGAGCTTGTTCAGGGCCTCTTTCCCTGTCTGCAGGGAAGAGAAAAGCAGCTAGCGAGGCTTTGGGGTGACTGTAGCATCAAGAAGCCACCCTCTCGTCCATTCGTGTCTGCGTGCTACTGAAACAAAACATTGCTCTTCCAGCTGTGGAGCAAGCCCCCTGCTTCTAGCCTGCCCAAGCAAAATTCAGAATAGAATTTTTCAGGATAGAAAGCTTATTTACACCTCCAGACCGTGCCAGTAACTTCTGAGCTTGCAGAACGATAACTGGGAGGAAAGAAGCTGCAGAAACGTTAGGACTATTGCTAAAAGTTGGTCATTGAGGGAGGGATGGGTTGCTGAGGGCCTGTATCTCAGGTATTTCCTGGGATTTTCTCGGCATTTCAGGTCAGTACACCTCGGGAGGGGTGATCCTGCAAAGGGGACAGACCTGGCTTAAAAATCTGAATTTCCCCCAGGTTCATCTCGAGCCCGGTCCCGGCTGAGCAGGCGGCTGCGAAGGGCTCCGGGTGATGGGCGCTGAGCGCTCGCTTTGGGTCCCTTACCCAGCTGCTCATTTTCACCAAATTTGCAGGAATGTCTTAACTTTGAGACTTCCATGTCTCTTGTCAAAGTTGGTTGGATTTGACCAGAGGGTTTAAGGGGCAACTGCCTGTGTGATTGCATTTCCTTAGGTAATCACGCAAAGGCAGAAAACGCAGTTAGGAAATTACAAAGGTGGGCATGTTTGCTGATGGTCAGGTTCAGCATTTACAGCTGCTTTCTTTTATAGGGTGAGTTTTTAATTAAGGTTGGTTTTTTTTTTTAAAAAAAAGCTTCACGTAGGAAGCCTCCATAAGACCTCTAACGTCATTTTTATAAAATGACAGGAAATCAAATGCTCGAAGAGTTTCAAAAGCTATTTTAAATACGTTTTGTGTTTTGGGGCTACAGGACACAGGCGAAAGATGAGCCTGAGCAGAGCGGACAGTAAGGAAACGCTTTGGAGGACGGTGTGTAGCGAGAGTAGAAGCATATGTGTTTCGTTGCAATTGTGGGCTCTGGGTTTTTGAGAACTTATTTAAAGATGTGCAAAAAATCTAGAATGGTTAAATAAATTATTATTCTCACTTTGCATTTCCTTTCCAAATTTTCTAGCTTTCTTGCTTGAAATCCAGGGGAAAAAAAAAAAAATATCAGACAGAGCATGGTATGGCAGATGCCTTTTTTCTTCCCCTGATTGAAATGCCAATTATTTTCCTGTAGCCGCAGGGAGACGTGCTCAGATTTGCCTCTTTAAATTGATCACCCTTGTTGGGATATCACAGTTAAACATCCGAACAAATTTAGTAGGGTGTGCAGTGAATGCTCTTTATTTGTTTTGATGGTGGTACTTGGTGCCAGTCCCTGTAATGTAATCTGTGTCGATACTTCTTTTTTCTGCTCCCGGCACGTTGCTTTGTCTTCTGCGTTGATCAAAGATTGGAAAATTTGTTTTTATATACGTAGGCAGTGTATTTCATTGCCACTTTATGTACTTAATCTTTTGGCTGTTTGGCTGAAATACATCCACGCCTTTTACGTATTGAAAACATAATATCCTTTAACCTACAATCTGCAGAGGTAAAATGAATTTTATGTTAAATATTCGGTTGTGGACCACATCTCCAGCTTTTTATATGCCACAGCGGTCCTGTGGATTTTTTTCTTCTCCATTGTCTGATAGTGAGGTCATTTTCAGTCCTCTGAGAAATTTTATTCCCAGCCAGATGCGGGCCATATATTAAAAGTAGCACCTGTGGCTAATATCACAGCAGCTTACCATAAATTTACATGGTAACTAGGATTATATCTGTCAAGACTGTTAAAAAATGTCTAGATTTAATTTGATTTCCAGTATTGAAGGAGCTCTCCAACATTTTGCTTCATAACTATATTTTAAAAGTTAAAATCACTCCATTGTTAAGTTTTATAGCACTCCCAGTGCCCATTAAGTTGATTTGTTAAATGGGGGTCAGAATAAAGCAAGTTGGCTACAGGAGGATCGGAAACCAACCCATTTGTGACAAATTTAGTCCTCGCGTGTGAATCTTCTCAGAGCCCGGGGACTGATTGGATTCAGGTGCAGCTTATGTCAGTTGTGTTTAACCTCAAAGCCTGAGCAACCTCAGCCCCCGACTGTCACTTGTGCTAATCAAAAGACGAAGCGGTTTTCATTCGTTTGGGGGGGAATTGCTATTTTTAATGTAGTATCGGTCTGCTTGCTCCCTCTGCTAGAGGGTTGCATTAGATTGCCTGTCGAATGAAAAGAATTTTTTTTTTTTTTTTATCCGCCTAGGTAGGTGCTGGTTTTCATATAGTCTTTCCTAAACTGCTTCGTTTTCCATTATCCTTTGAGTCCTCTCCCATATACTATGATTTGTGCACCTGCAAAGTTATGAAAGTATTTCTTTTGGTAGTTACGTTGTTCACTGACTTCCCTGCGTTTATGAATACAATAACCGATTTACAATAAATCAGAATTATTTACGAGTGGATTTACAGAGTTGAGAAAATCTTTGTATCTGAAAATAATGAATTTCTGGCATATCTGCCTGTTGACATTTGCCTTTATTGGAAACTGATAGTGAAGTTTTCAGGACTGGCAGAGGTTAACCTGCAGGCTGAAACGGAGTGAGTGAACTGGCTCAAGTGTCTCGGAGCGGAGCACAGTAAAAAATATATGATTCCTGGATGGTCACACCTTCCTTGAGTTTATTCTGGTGATTGACTGAGTAAATTAAACGCTCTCGCCTCTGAGTCGGCGGGTCAAGGTGCAGCTGCGGGACCTGGACCGGGTCCACCTGCCCGCACCGCTGCCTGGCACTGCCCGCGGCGGGCAAGGAGCTCGGGGTCTGGGTGAAAAGAAGGAAGTTCTGGGGCTGTGGCTTGTCGGAACGCTTCTGAGTCTCCTTCCCTGGCCTTGGAGGAGGAGGAGATGACGCTGTGCCCTGGTCAGCGTGTCCTCTTTCCAGTGATGCCTCCGGTTACCTGGCAGCCAGCGGTGGGAAATTCTGCAAAGCTAGGAAGTCCGTAGCAGTGGAAATATGTAATGGGGTTGTGTCTAGGCAGAAATTAAATCCTTGGTGCTGGGAGTTGCGAAATACGGGATTTATTTTCTCCTCATGACCAGTGTGGCTGGCGGGGTACAAAACCATATGTAACGTCAGCCGGGTGCTCCAGAATATTTTCAGACCAATGTTCTGCACTTGGCAACATTTTCCTGTTTGTTTATTGAATAGAGTTGCCTTAGTGCATCAGCAGCCTCTTACGCCTTTTAAAAGTCCTTTGCAATTTAGCCTTTGCTCATGTGCCTGGGAACCGTCGTTTTGTCCTTCGGTCCCTTTGTTACAACTTCCCTGTTGTAACGCATGTGAGAAATTCACGCCGGATAAGTCAGGCAGGCGATGAGCGGCGATGGCTCCTCTTCGTGCTGCGGGGCATCTTCTCTTCGGCCAGGGTCTGCGTGTACTGATCCCACCGCCCTCACATCCCATCTGCTCGTGCAAGTTACAGTACCGGTATCGTCGCGGCAGTACCACCAGTATCAGGCTGCCAGGATTATTTAAAATGTCACAACGTTAATCATATTTAAATACAATTAGTCATGTTTCAATTGAAGACTCGGAGTGGGCGTGTGTCCTTCAGCTCTAGTGGAGGTGAAATGCAAGATGTCCCATCTCGGGTGTCGTACAAGTTGCATCAGTTTAATTTTTCTCGTGACTTAACTGTAATCGGGGATCCTCATTTTCTTGATGAGCCGAGTCATATTTCTCCTTAGAATAAACCATTATTTTATTGTTTATAATTATTGGGGGCGGTTGTGTTTCTAATTGCTGAGTTTGCCCTGCCGAGTAGACCTGTTGTATCTCCGTTTAAGCAGGCCACTGCTTAAATCTGCCCAGCTGACCTTTGGGCTGCTCTCCAGTTGGCTGTAATACAAAAGCTTTCCTTAAAAGATGGATTTATTATCACTCAAGTAAAAATTATTACAGCATTTGCCTTATGTTTGTTGCATGCATTGATCTGAAAGTGCAAAAGAAATTATTTGTCAAAATGCCTTTTGGATTTCACAAGCTGTCTTCTAGATTTACAGCAGAAGAAATGTTTCTCCTTTTTTTTCAGCTGCACAAATTGATTGTTCACTCTGAGTTAAACAGAACAAACGTTCTATCAGCCATGCGGGAAGGGCTGCTGTACATTCGTACTGAAAGAGAGCAAATGTGAGCAGGTCAACGTGATTTTTAACTACAGTTTGGGCTCTTTCCTCGTTAAACCACCTTTGGAAAATGAATGGAAAATTCAATGGTTTTGAATTCAGTTGGACACCTTCATTTGGGAAAGTGTAAATAAGACTGAGGTTGCCTTTTATGAAGAAGATGGTCACTCAGCATAATTTTTTTACCTTTTCAGTTAAGGAAACCTGGTGTCTTGCAACTCTTGATGCATTAAAATTTATTTTTGTGGGGGTGCTGGGAAGATGCTGATTAAATGCAAACAGCACATCTCCCTGTCTTGGTTGTTTAACCTTTTGCATCCCCTCGCTTTTGGAATAACGCCTGACCTGTGTTTTCAAACCATTAGTTGCCTTTTAGGCTAGCAGCTCTCACTTTCTTGTACTCCCTTGAAGGAGACACACGCTTTGGGATATTATCCTCTGCAATTGTAATTAAAAATGGACTCTGGCTGGCAGAATAAACTAAAATAAAACTACAACGCCCCTATTTAAAAATTAACCATTACTCGCCAAAAGCACATCAAACCCACTTAGCGGACATCCGTTAATCCCGCGGTGAGCCGTTTCAGGCTTTAATGCACACTGTTTTACACGTTAAGGGTTTTGAAGTCGCGGGCCAGCGCTGACCTTTCGCATCTGCTCCTCTCGCAGTAGGAATCTCCGCTCGCTGCTCCCCGTCAGGGCGGATTAACGTGACGAAGTGCAGCGCTTCTGCTGGCTGCAATTTTGGGTTTTGATCAGAATTATTTCTTTCACAAACAATCACGTTTGGCTAAAACGTTACATCTGCTCTGAAAAGCCACTGGCAGGCCCGCAGTTTATCGGGGTGAGGCGAGCGTAATTTTTTTCATCCCTCTTTCATAAAGCTGCAAACCCGCTTCACGTAGGGTTTTTTGGGGGAGAGCTTCCCTTCTTCCTCTTCCCCTTGACCTTTTCTTCCTTTAATTTTGTTGGGCTGAGATGAAAAGTTGTTTTGGACGAACATACAGCTGGCTGTGATGTCTTGGAGGGGTTTGGTGGGGAGCCCCGTGCTGAGTCGGCACCGCGCCGTTGGGTTTATTTAGTGCTAAGGGTGCTTTGTGTCAACCCACCACAGTAGGAAAATGGTTTTTATTCCTAAGATCAGAGGGGAAAATCCTAATTTCATGATCTACTGTGGTTTTCCTCATGCTCTGATGAAGGTAAAGGTAGACAGTTAAATATGTATCTGTGTATGACCAGGGTGTCCCTGGTTGGGAGAATCTTTATTCCATGATACAGCGGGTGGGTGCTTGTAGCAAACAAAAATACCGTTAGCTGTACAAGCCCAGAGTGTTGTGTTTATGCATGTGTCTTGTGATGCCCAATCTAATAAAAAAACCAGAGGTATACAAAGAGGTTCCCTTTGTGGCGTGCTCGTATGAATTTCTAAAAGAAATTTGACGTTCACTGGAGGACTCAGAATTAGTATTTGTCTCCCTTTTTGAGCCCATCTCTCCGTTCCCAGGTGTATCGCTGTACAAATGGTGTGGGCTGCCCAGGGGAACCCTTATGTCTTAGTAAAAAAAAAAAAAAACAACAAAAAAAACCCGTGGAACCTCTCAAAATACTGCACATCGGATGTACTCTGCCACTTCCAGGCACGTGCTTGGAGCACACAGAGGGGTCTGAAGACAGTTGAAAATGCAAAGTATAGGTTGTCTGTCTAAATTGTTGGCAGTTAAGTGAGCCTGGTTCTTAATGATGTAACTTAACATAGCTGCCTTTGTCCGTGTCTCCATGACCTGCTCCAGCTATTCTTCTGCATACCAGAGACAGGAGATGGAGCACGGCTGTAGGTGACCTCCAGATCGTGCAGGGAGCAGTGGGCATGGCAAACCGGGCAAGGTGCCCGACTGCTCCGAGGCTGAAGGATGCCCCGAAGGGAAACATGTTGTCAGGGAAGATGCCTGCTCTCTCCTACTCTTTCTTCAAAGGATCTGTCACTTCTAGACTTGAAATGTCTAGCTTCAAAATAATAATTTGAATTTTACAATGCAATAGAAATGAAAAGCCTGCCAGTGCTGGCCCAGGTAAGTCTCCTGCTGAGTTCACTGTCCCCATGTATCATCTACTCTCTTCTACTGTAAGTGGCATCCAGACATGAAGACCCATTCTGACAATACAGCAGGATGCTTTCAGCAGCACGGTTGAGTGAAACGATTCCCTGACTGGATCTGCAGTAAATGTTCCTCAGTTTGCTTTATTTCATAGCATCCGGTCTTTTTAGATTCTGCCTTGGCCAAGAGGGTGATCGGAAGACCTCTTCAACTTCCTCACACCTCCGTCGTGATTTCTCTGTCGCATGTTTGAATTGTTGACCTTGCGTTTAAAAAGACAAACCAACATAAAAAAGCTGACAGCGTAATGGGTAGGAGGATAGTGGAAGATGAAATGGTCATGAGGCCAGCCGCTGCTTCTCTTAATCCATCATGAAGCAATGCCTTTCTTATCACTCTTTGATGTTGTCTTAGGATCATAAATGGCAGAGATTTAGAGGATTATCAGAGGCAGGATATGATTGCCCTTGGATACTCAGCAGAGAAGATCTTGGATATTAAACTGGTAGTATGTGTAATCTTGGCCGAAAGACCAAGGAAAATTTTGTCTGAGCGCTCCCTGTGTTATCAACAGCATGTATGGCATGTGAACTTCATTTTCACGTCTACAGGATGAAATAATTCCTTTGCATACAAGTAAAAAGAAACATTGCGGGGGAAACAGTTGTGTTTTGTTCTGCTGTAGCCAGGTCTGTTCCATCCAAAATGTAGTGCAATGGGATAATGAACTTCTCTGTTCTTCTACACCATAGCTGAGCTCTGTAAAAGCCAGAGGATTTGAGCACCTTTTTGAAGTGGAGCATTCGCGTAAATGAATTCTTTTTTGGTCTGGTTTACACTGGCTTCGTGTCCTGGGCTGGCAGCGTGTGATCGAGGGTGGTTTATTGCCCAAGTGGCAGCATCCTCGTGCAGCACGAAGCACACCGGTGAGCCGAGGGCCTGAATTCAAAAGGTTGGAACTGGGGACTGACTGCACCTTGTTACTGGTTTATTTTTATAGTGATTTGTGTGATGGCTTTATTACAGTACAGCTAGGGGGTTGATTTGCTGGGCCAAACATTTGCTTTAACAAGTAAAATTATCATTGTTCCTTCAGTTGCGCAGCCAAGAGAGTTTATTATTTTAAGTGACTGATTGCTTTAGCAGGTGCTCGGTTAATGGAGGCTTCACTGTATTATTTAATGTTTTTAGGTAGGGTGCAAAAAGTTCATTTAAAAAAAGTTATGTTTCTTGAAATAGCCATTTTATTTGGTGTAAACCTCCTAAGTGCAACCTTTATGTTCCGTTTTTGAGCACAAAGCACACACAAATGGCTTGGGAGGTGGAGAGTCAGCTTTAGCTGACTACGTGGCTGGAGGATTTCTTCCATGTTCTAGTTCAGTCCTGAAACCTGGGATTATTTTCCTTCTTTTTCTCTAAAATCTAATTTAGAGATCTACATTTTTTAATAAATAAAGTAATGCTTATGAGGCTACTTTTACTATGTTTATGTTTACCTAGAGTGCTAAGGAACTGGAACTGGGGGTGGGGAGGGGAGGCATTTATTTTGAATTATTTCTGTATGAAGTGATATATTACAAATATCATGGGACCTTGTTCCAGGTTTGGTTGGGATTTAGGATGTCTACTACTTATTTTGCAGTAGTCTTTATGGGCTACTGTAATTACTTTTATCTGCCTGTAAGCAAATGAATGTATTTTGCAGTAAGGTTGTATTGAGCCAGTGGAGTCTAGGCTTGAAACTTTTATTACTCACAGAAAGTTTTTATGCGGCTTTAAGGCATCTCTATGTTCTCTCGCTTCCACTCCATCAAGTTTATAAATCTTCTTGGTGGAATAGGTGATTAATTTTGGCGTGAAGTCTGTTCATTGAATCACTGAGCATATTATCTGCTTTCTGTTCATGAAATCCAGGTGCAATCAATCACTAACAGTAATAAAAATGAGAATAGGAAAAATGATCCGAGGCTGCTGGAAAAGTCAAGATGTGACGAGGAAGAAGGTGTAATAGATGTAACGTTTTGTGTCATATTATCACCAATAAGAGAAAAATAGGTCTAAATTCAGCAGTTATGAAAATCTTGATACAAACAGGCTTAGAAAAGATCAAGTTGGGGGTTGTCGTGCAGATTGCACGCGAGGTATTTCACACGCTTAGCGAGCGTGAGGGGAAGAGGAAGGCGAAGCAAGGAGAAGGCTTTAAGAGCAGGCGGTGCTCTCCGCCTTCCTCTTAGTCCCGTTTCTTGCATTGATCCCCATATTCCCTGGCCTTAGAAAATTGGTATTTGTTTTTCAGACCAGTCGAATCTCAGATGGGGCAAATGACGCTTGCACCTGCTTCATGACAAAGTGATGTCGTGGTTTAGGTCACTGCTGAGCTTGGGAGACGAAGCCTTCAACTCAAACCTCTTTTGGAGAGCTGCACCTCGAGCGTCATCAGGATGGTGTTGCGTCCGGTGCCGCGCTTGGTCTAGGTTGTGCCGAGCGAGTGTAAACTTCCGAGCGGCTTGCGCTTTTCCTAGGACAGCATTCCTGAAATTGCCTTCTGTCATCTCCTGCAGCTCTTGACATTGTACCGGTACCTGTGTAAGAAATGTCCCCATTGAGGAAAGGCCATGCCTCCGAGCTCCGCTTCTCTTTGCCCCCATTTATTCTTCATGTTCTTCAAATTGGTAAATCATATGACAATAAGCAGAAATACCCTCAATGAAGAGAGAAGGGGAAACTGTTGTTTATCTGGTCAGGTGGTTTAGATTAGCAGTGATGCTGGTCTGTATTATGTTACTTTAAATCATAGTGTCCCAACAGGACATAA